>NC_036460.1:21548750-21861416 GCF_002775205.1 Xiphophorus maculatus
TAATTTTTGGTGTTATGTTGCTTTATCTAATTTATAGGTTATTACTGTTCAGGAGGCGCAAAGTTTTCAAAACCATCTGATGGTTTAACCGGGGACATTTGTCCAGTTGGACACTATTGTCCCCTAGGGTCAACTTTTCCGATCCCTTGCCCTGATGGGACTTACTCAAACAGTACAGGTATAACACACATTCTTGAAAAAGCAGCTTAGTGGGTGTCAAAGACGTACACAAAAATGTACATCTCTTTGTCTTCTTGACTAAAGGGGCAGAAATGTGTGATGAGTGTCCATCGGGGACATACTGTCTTTCTGGAGAGGGCGTCCAGCCATGTCCAGTGGGTCACTACTGTCTTGGTGGGGGAGTGGAAGGCATCTTGCCTTGCCCTCCTGGCACATACAGCCCTCAGTTTGGTCTTCGTCAGGTGGAGCAGTGCCTCATTTGTCCAGCAGGTGGGAGTGTTGTTACATCATTTTTAGCACTCATTGGTATTCTGCACATAAGAAGTGCTGCTGAAATGTATTTTAATTTATTAAGCTGTAATTTATTTACTGGATGGATTGAAACTAATTGATAAAAATTAAAGGCAATAATTCAAAGTTTAATTGTATTTAATGAACTAAATGAGAAATATATTATGATGTGAAGAGGGTTTGTTATGGACTTCATGCATTACAGCAACTTCATCAATGGTTTCTGCAGGTTTCTTTTGTGATGACTGGGGTCTGTTTGAACCTACTGGACTCTGTCAGTCTGGGTACTACTGCATAGCAGGTATAATGCATGCCTCAAAAAAGTATTCAACCACAATCTGATAGGATTGTGTATTGGAATATTATGTTAAATGGAAAGAATAAATACAAATCTGGAAAGTGTGGCCTGCATTTATTTTAATCCTTCCCCGTTTACCCATCTGTTTTTACAAAACAGCTCAAGCTCAGTTATACTGGATGGACAGAGTGATTTTGATCACATATTTCTCCCCCAGAATTCCAACATAGTACAATAAAACTTTTGGTTACAAAATGTGAAATGCCTCAGCAGTATGACAGCATAGCTAGAATCACATGCTCACTATTATTTATTACTCAAACTAAAAGGCCTGTTGCTGTACAAGCACTGTTATGACAAAGTGGAACCAATGAGTGCACCTCACTAAAATGCTCGTCTTTGCAAGGTGTGAACTTTGAGAATCCTGATGGGAACTTCAGCACAGGAATCGGAGGAGCATGTCCGCAGGGAAGCTATTGTCCCGAGGGCACCAGTCTTCCTCTGCCCTGTCCACCTGGGACTTACTCTGACAGGTTTCATTGACCTAAATAGTAAAATCCATTTTTTAAACCAACTTTAGATAGTTTACACTGATGGTCTTGACATTTCCTCCGCTTGCAGACTTTATCTGACAGAAGCCTCTGGTTGCAGTCCATGTCCAGCAGGTCAGTACTGTGGCACCACAGGACTCACTCGTCCATCTGGTCTGTGTCAGGCAGGATCCTATTGTCCAGGTGGAGACACAGCAAGCACAGGTAGGAAGTAGGAATACTGATGTATCTGAGTTTTTTTTATGTCTCCTTGTCTGAGCAGTGAGGAAAAAGGTGTCTTTATCACCTTTGAGCTTGGAAACATGATGGATTAAAATGATACATTTTGGATTAAATCAATCATTAGAATAGAAATATCTTAAATTACCATCATTTAGGAGAGAAACAATGGCTGGCAAATACACGAAACTCAAAAGTGTGAGGGTGATTGGAATCTTGCAACTACAACCAGGTTCATCACATTAAAGGCTTGAAGCAGTGATCATTTCAGCATAATTTAATTTTCCTCTTCAGGCTCTGAAGGAGGACTTTGTCCATCAAGTCATTATTGCCCTGAGGGAAGCTTCAGCCCAGTGGCCTGCTCAGCTGGTACCTACAGCAACCTCACAGGTCAGGCGGCGTGTTCCCGCTGCCCGGCAGGATATTACTGCCCAGAAAAGACTGACAACTTCACCAAGTTCCCCTGTCCCCCTGGGTTCTACTGTCCTGATGGTACTGTCATCCAAAAGGCTATCAGTCATATACATTTTGAGAAACGGCCGGAATAGCAGGCGGAGATATTTTAAGCACTTCTGCTTAGTTTTTTATTCAGTAAACCTCCCTCCTCAGCTTTGTTGCTTTGTAAATATCTGAATGAAATTAATGTTTTTTTTTATTTTTATTTATTTTTTTGCTGAATATACAGGAACTAAGCATGCCACCCAGTTTCCTTGTCCTCGTGGATACTACAACCCAGAGCCCATGACTCAGAGTCTGGACAGCTGCCTGCCTTGTCCTCCAGGACACTACTGTGAGAAGGAGCGGCTGACCAAAGTGTCTGGAAAATGCAAGGCTGGTGAGTAATGGTGTCTTTGTTCATTTCTTCTGAGCGCACAGTCACAGTCACGCAGCCTAGTTTCCCAGTGTCAGGACGTTGTCCTCTGTGCCAGCCTGTTTTGGCTTCAGGGCCAGGCAAACCTGTCCGAAGCAGCCTTTAAGACTTTGAAGAAGAGAACAAAGGCTGCGCACGAAGCATGAAACATCACAACCCAACAGAGGCAGCGTCTCAGCTGCAACAAAAGCTTTTGAATAATTTTTCACATATCATTTATTCATGCACAAAGATGCACAGGAGAATCCTCAGTCATATACTACCCACATCTCTAAGGTTGGAACTAGAAGTACACCTGTCTGGTTTATTAAGTCATCTCCTTTCTCAGCAGTGGCAGTGTCTCATCCTTCTCACCTTGGCCTGTGTTGCTTCCTTTCCTGCAACATTGGATTTCATGTTTTAGCTCACGCTGAGAAAGTCGTCACATGATGCCTGATTTGTGTCATTTTGTGCTTTTTGTTCCTCTCAGGTTGGTTCTGTGTGTCAGCAGCGTGGAACTCTCAGCCCTTTGACCTTGATAATTACACAAATGCCAACTGCCTGTGCCCAGCTACATCCACAGGGGGGCGCTGTCAAGTTGGCTTTTACTGTCCTCTGGGCAGCTCTGAGCCTATACTTTGTCCTCCGGGAGCCTTCTGCAATAAATCAGGTATTTAGATTCTAAAAACCACAACAGCTATTAATCTTTGTGGGGACTGACTGATTTCTAATACATTTCTGTCTCTTTATGCTTTGAAAAAGTATTCCTACCACTTCAAATCTTTTCACAACTTGCCATTTTGTAGTCTCAGACTTTAGGGCATTTTAATGGAGTAAAAAGATTGGGATCCCTATCCTACTGAAAAGTGAACCTTGACCCTATTCTCAAGGCTTTTGCAGCCTGTTAAAGGTTTCCTTTCAGTTTTTGATGATTTTTAGCTTTGTTGATCTTCCCATCATCATAAAGCATCATTCTACACCTTGATGCCTCCACCATTGGTTATTGTAGGGATGGTATTTGCAGGGCGATTAGTAGACATGGCGTGTTGCTTTCTTCCCTCCCTGATCCTCTACCTTCTGTTGAATGTCTAAGCAATTTCCTGACTATCTAATATTCTGCTAAAGCTTGCTTATGTTGTATGATTTTATGATTGAAAGTGCACTTAAAACCGCTTACTACTTGACAAAGACCATTTTGTAAAAGGGAGTATTAATCTCAACTGGGGTTTTCTGGTGAGAATAAAAGTTTTAAATAAAATAAACTTTTTTGTGATGTGCACAAATGTCATGTAAACAGATTATTCCACAAGAAAACTTTTACAGTTTTGGTTCTTCAGGGAGAATCTGAAAACCTACAAGCTACCATGTGCTTCCATAAACTGTCTACTACACTTTCTCTTTCAGCATTTGTTAGCATAGTATTTGCTGCACTATTGTATCCTCCTTTGTAAATTACTTTGGATTAAAGCTCCTCAGCTCAGCTCCTTTAAAGTTCTGTGACACCTGGGAGGATTATCTGATTAATGTTGTCTCTGCTGGGTCTGTCAGTATACCTGAGAGCCAATATCTTGGTAGGTTTGCAGATGCGGAGTGGAGAAGTGCACCGTAAGATTTTTCACCTCTGACGCCTTAACACGACAGCTCTATTTATATGGCCAGACTGTCTTTTCCAACTAGTCAATTTGTTTCTCTGGAACTTACAACACACTCATATCACATTAAAAATCTTGGTTTTAACAGTAAAATGTGGATTTATGACAAATGCAGTAATTATTTCACTGTGTGATACAGTTTTAAATAAATCTAGCTGCAGTGGTATGTTGTCACCTCTTGACCAACACCCTGCTCTCTAATTTTGTAAGGAAAATCTTGCGGCATTCTTCCTTGGTATCAGACTCCGGCTGTTCAGTAGTGCAAGACTTCCTTTGTTGTTATTATTCATTTCAAAGAGCTTTCCAGTGGTGGCAGCTCTGGACCTCAGGATTGACAGTTTTTCACATATCTCCAACAAAGTTACATCTTAAAGCTTTAACACATTAGCAAACTGCATATCTCCCCTTGCCTGCCTCATGCTTTCTGCTTTAAGCTCTTTGTTTTCATCGAGCAGAGCAGCCATTCACACAAGTTTGTGCATAAAAATCTCTTTCAGAGTTGTAGCTTTTCTGTAACTTTATTTTATTGAAAGACTTTTATAAATAGACCAATAATTAAAAAGGAATATTTTACTATTTTTTTTGTAATGTTTTTATGGAGTTTAATACATCCGTTTTTTTCCAGAAGTTGTACTTTATACCTCTACCTGCAGACCTGTGTTGTTTAGGAATATGAGCATAATGTGGAGCTGCCATTTTTATTCAAGCAAAGTTTTCTGACTTGGCATTGCATGGGTGCCTGAATTTGTTGCTCCAGAACATAAATAAATCAGTTTCAGTGATGCCTTCATGGCTGTGGCATTAGGCCATGCCCTGTGCACAAATGCATCAACATGCATCATTGATTCTTGAGCAGAGTGCTGATAAGAAGTTTAATGACCCCCCCTCACACTCTGGGCTACAAAACATGCCTCTAAGCAATGGCTTACATTTTGATAGATCAGATTTCTTGATAGTTTCTCACTTCATCTTATTCCAGCTAAAATGAGAAAGTGAGAAAGAGGTGGCAGCAGTGATGAATCTTTGTCATAAGTATTTATTTTAATGGATGGTTTTCACTGATTAAGCATCTTGCTTTTCACGTAATTAGTTAGTTAACTCATTTTTACATTAAAGACAAACACGTAATGATCAGAGATTAGAGATATGCTGACACTGAGACCCAATATGGTACTTTATGAAAGTTCATTAAAGTATATGGTTGAAACCTTAATAACTTCAGAGGAAAGTAAGACAACACTGCATTCAAGCAGTATTTCATCGTCTACATTGATGTTTTGATCATGCACTTCTTACTCAATCACTGACAATCCAGTTATTGTGGTTTCTGACTTGTCCTAATTGGAGCTCCTAACTGACTTGTCCTAATTGGAGCTCCTGTGTTAAAATGCTGCTCCAACAGAGTGCTAACTAGACCCAGAGTTCTTGAACTGTCTTACTTGGGTAATGGTACTCAAGTCGTATTCCTGTAGTTGTATCCAAGAAATTGTAAAATCTACTTTTTACATGTAAATACAGTGATAAATAACGGCCAAAATGAGTTGTTGTTGAAGTAGGCAGTTTTTGTCTTGACACAGAAACTATAAAGAGAGCTTTGTTGTATAAGCAGACAACAACAATACAAGTGCTGGGTTTTTTATCTACCTCTGAAATTAGAATGTGCATCTAGCAATGATGCTAGACTAAACTTAACCAACATCCATTTGCAAATTGCAAAAACAGGAGGATGTACTAATTGCCCGGTGACAAGCCAACCACTGCAATACTGGCTAATAGCAGTGTATTTTTTGTGTGTTATGTATTTAAGCACAAACTGAACATGTTCACATGTACACTTTATATAGTACCATGTGTGAAAATGATTTAATGATAAGATGTGAAGGTTAGGACTAGTGAAAAACTTTTAATTTTACCTTTTGCATTTTAACCTCAGGGGATCTCCTGTCTAATTTAGGAAATTTAAAACTCTAGTTCTGCATAAAACTTGAATGCACAATTAAACCGCATAATTCAGAACTTGCAGCATCGGTGGTTAAAACAACAATTCTTCAGACATTTGTTGTCGTTTAAGAAAAGCCCCAACACACTGACATTTTCAAGTCACGTTAAGTTACCATTTTAAAGGTGCAGTAGTTAAAAATACGGTTTTTGGATGACGGAATAATGAGTCAGACAATTTGTGAAAAATTTGACTTTATCTGTCTCCTGTCTGTGGCCTTACTGCCATCTGCAGAAATACACCACTCCTGGTCAGAAATAATCAATCAAGCAAGAAAAATGTTTTAGCACTGTCAATCACGCTCACTTTAAGGTGTCTGTCAAGATAGTTGCACTTACTTAGTGTTTAATAACTGATACTAGGTATGAAAAATAGGAAAACCATTAAACTGACAACACATCCCACGTGGGCAGTTCTATACTTGCTTCTAAACATGTATCTCACTTTACACCTAGGCTTATAGCTACAGTCCTTATTAAACCAAAATCTCTTTTCAGCAAAAACTGTTTGCTAAAGCATCATACTAACACTAGCAGGCTTAATCTTTGTATTAATATGACCTATTGATTAGGATTGGAACATATTTCAGTTTTGCTAATTTTTTAAAACTAAGTTGTGGTCTCCCACTTGAAAAGAGCAGTGTCCTTGTTGTTTTTCATTTTACAAATAAAAAAAAAATCCTGCCACCAAACCTTTAAATGAGCAATTAATTGTAGACCACATCATTCCATTAATTTTGTTTTTATTGCCGGTATTTAAAAAAAAGCTGAAAATTTCTGTTTGGTTTGAAAATCTCTGTTTTTAATTGCGTCATTTCAAAATGAGCTGCTTGCATTAAGTCAAAAATAACAATGTTTTCATGTTATCCAAAAAGGTTTAGCTTTGCCAGTGGGGCCGTGCTCTCCTGGGTATTACTGTGTTCAAGGAGCCACTGAGAGCAGACCAACCGATGGGAAAACCGGCAACATCTGCCCTCCTGGGACATACTGCGGTGAGACCCACATAAGCAAGCTAAAAACTATGTGAAGTGAAAGTGCACTAGTAGGAAAATAGATAACAGGAGATACATTTAACGAGGTGTTGAACAAGGACAATGATACATTTGTATTGCAACAACCATTCCAAATAGTAATGGACCACCCAGGCCAGAAAGATAACACTTTCTTTTTATTGATAAAAATCAGTGTTACATTACTAAATGGGGAGTGCAACCTGGGTGGACACAGTGAAATACATAACTTTTATAAATTGTTCTTTGTAGCCAAATAGAACAGAGAGCAATAGGGTACTTCTGAGGTATTGTTTTTTTTTGTTATTATTTTTATCTTGACTTTATCTTTCCACTTTCACTTCTCGAAAGAGAAAGTGGAAAATAAATTGGATGGGCTGTAGACCTGAAACAATCTAACAGATTTGGGTAGATAAAACTCTTAAATTACCTGTCTGTATCTGTGTGACTCAGTTTATTTCATTGTGTGTTAGCTTGTTAATAAAATGCCAAAGCACATGGAGTTTTGCCCATACATTCAGCCAAGTTTATTTAGCTATAAATGATCTGCCCCTTTTCATTACCCTGCAGTGGCAATTGATGTGCAAATAAGATGAATGAATAGAAGAATGACTGATGACTTTTTGACCTCTTTCTTTGTCTAGGGGAAGGATCAGGACAGCCAGAGTTGTGTCCACCTGGAAGCTTCTCCTCTCTGTCTGGTCTGACTAATGAGGCTAGCTGTCAGCCATGTACGGCCGGATTCTACTGTGGAGAAGCGGGACTTAGGACTCCTACTGGATCTTGCAGCCAAGGTCAATCCACACTCTGTTTCATGAGCTTGTTTGTAAAAAAAAAAAAGAGTTTGCTATCTGGTTTTTTTTGTTAAAACTTTCATGTTTTACTTTTATATTTTGACTGTGCTCTATTTAACACTTTAGGATATTGGTGTCCTCCTGGTCAGAGTGTTGCAACAGCTCTGCCGTGTCCTTCTGGTCATTTCTGCTTAGAGGGTAGTTTAGCTCCAGAGCCCTGTCCATCAGGAACATACCAGGATAGAGACAAACAGGGATCATGCATGATCTGTGATGCTGGTGAGCGGGACTAAAACTCTTTTTAATCTCAACAAGTTTTATGAATGATTTTGTTAGGATCGTGAGTTGTTTTGGCTATTTAATTCTGGTGTTGGTCTCTTTCTTTGATTAAATCAGTCTTGTTTATGTTTTACTTTAATCCTTTCTGAGTGATTATAATTAATTAGGTTCATTTCTTGTGCGTAGTTATTCTTTATTACTCTAGTTTTAGTTCTGTTTCTTAACTCTAGTTATTCTTTATTATTAGATTCATTTCCTAGTCCCTTGTATACTCTCACTCAATCCCCTGTGCCATTTTCTTTCAATCTGCTCAGCTTGCCTGCTGCTCTCTCCCTTCACCCCTGCAACCCGTTAGCTCATCATTGCAGGTCTTTTATTCCAGCATTCACCCTCACAGTATTTAAACCCTTCTTTTGCTCACACTCCTTGCTGGTCGTTCCTGTTACACCCTGTTATTCTCCCCGTTTCTTCCCCGTGTCCCTTGGATTTATGGTTTTTGTTCTGCTTTGGCTCCTTGTGCCCCCTGTGAGTTTTCGTTTTTTAATCTTTCATTAATGCTTTCTACATGATCCATGCTCCCAACTCCTGTCTGCATTTTGGTCCATCCTCAAACTCACACGTCATGACAGAAAGAAAGAAACTAAGGAACACAAAATAGTCAAACTAGAATTAAATAATCAAAACACCAATACAACCCAAGAGCTTAACAGTTTTGCCATTTAGCCATTTATCGCTGTTGTCCAACTAAAATGACAACTTTCAAAGGTCTAAAAATGTCTTTGTGAAATCAGATTTTTTATAATAATGCGAGTTTGAATAGATTGTATGCAGTACAGAAAAATGACAGGCAGTGGTACAAACATCTCCACTTTTGATCTGTACTGGCAATTAATTTAAAAATAAGCATTTCTCCTCTTTCAAGGGTACTACTGTGACTTGAGACTGGGTCCTGTCAATGCCTCCTCTCCCAGGCCCTGCCCTAAAGGGCATTACTGCCCTGCAGGTACAGCCCTAGCCAACCAATACCCCTGCCCCATTGGCTCCTTCAACCCAAGTGAGCGAACAAGCAGCCCAGCTGGGTGTGTCCCCTGTCCTGCTGGACTCTACTGTCCTTCCGTTGGACTGTTGGAGCCGACAGGTGAGGTGGACACAGATGTCCTGGCAACAATCCAGCTACCACTGTTTAGATTTATTATGTGTAAACCCTTTATATGATCTGGTGCATTTTAATTTTACCAACAAACTTTCCACAGCAACAGTTCAACAGTTCCACAGTTGAACTGTTGGATTAAAAGTAACACAATTTGTGTGATTTACTTGTTAAAAGAGGTTTCTAATCTTTAGAGGGCTGTATGTATGTATTGAATAAAATTACTGAAAAGATCTGTTATGTTCTTTCATCCATAGGACCTTGTCATGCTGGATATTTCTGCAAGCTTGGGGCATCTTCTCCTTCCCCTCAGGATGGATTCTCAGGCTCCTTATGCCCACCTGGTCACTTTTGCCCCTCAGGTTATTTGCCAGCCTCTTCTCAATCAGCTTGTAGCTGTTTATGCACTGCACATTGTTAAAGCGTTGTTGTTGTTTTTTAATATAATGCATATAAACATCCGTATGATAAAAGCGCAATGTACACAAATTAATAGAGGAGGACATTATTACCCTTTTGGCCCATTACACTATATGGCTGTAATGTATTATTCATGCTAATTACCATTTGGAGGCCATTAACAAGTTCTGACAACACGCATCTTTCGGCTTCTGCTTTCCTGATGTCTTTGAAATAATTCCAACACATGCCCTCTTTCACTTGGCTGACCCATCTCTTAGAAATGCTGCTGCAGGGCAAACCGATTTGTTGTGAGTAAGCCAACGCTGCACCCAACACTCGTTCCTTCATAGGAGTGTCTCACTTGTACACTTGCTCTTATAGTTTGATCATACTGTGCGAAACATTGCCACGCCATATAGTTTTGCCAAACAATGTGCATGCATAATTTCAACATTATTTTATTTTATTTTTTGTTCAAACTCCTGTTTAATGCAGTTTTTCTTATTGTTGTCTTTACAGGCACCGGAGCCCCCAAAGCCTGCCCTGTGGGAAGTTTGTCAAACAGCTCAGGCTTGCATAGACCAGATGATTGTAAAGCTTGTTTGGGGGGATTTTACTGTGACTCTGCTGGCCTCACTAAGCCCAGCGGGTTCTGCAGTAAAGGGTACATCCATTCTGTGTTTTGTTTTTATTTTGTTTGAGTCAAAGTCATTCAAGCCATCTCGTAATCAAACCGATTTTGTTTTGCTGCGTTTCTTATGCAGATATTACTGCATAGAGGGTGCTGTCACATCAACCCCCAGTGATGGGATTTCAGGAGGACCCTGTCCTGAGGGTCACTACTGCCCCGAGGGAAGTGTTGAACCTTTGCCTTGCAATCCAGGGACCTATGTGGCTGTAACACATGCGATTCAGTGTGAGCTTTGTCTCCCAGGCTGGTTTTGTGTGTCTGGCTCTCTGTACCTCTGTCCTGAAGGTTTGTTGTTTGTTCTTTTGTTTGCTTATTTTTCATAAACGTAATTGAAAAAAAAAAATTCTTATCCATTAAATTATACTACGATATTTTTGCCAAAAGCAGACACAAAAAAGCATAGAAATGTATCCAAATATTTTTTATCTTTTCATATTTCTCCATTTCCATGATTTCTGTTTTTGTCCTATAGGATTTTATTGTCCTGAAGGGACTGGATTTGCCTTGAGAAGCTGTCCAGAAGGAACCTACGGTCCAGAACCTGGCTATTGGTCTGTCTCCCAGTGCAGACAATGCGACGGAGGCCATTACTGTTCTTCCAGAAATGCCACAGCTGTCACCGGACCGTGCCAGGAAGGATATTACTGTTCACATGGAAACGTCTCTCCACAGCCTCTCTCACAGGCTGCAGGTAAGTAAATGTCTTTACACAAATGCTCTGCTAAATCACACATTTACTGTAACTGATCCTAGATGTTGCTTTGCTAATGTCTTTGTCAATTTGGTAGTAATTATCTATTAGTGCTCTGTTTGAGACATGTCTCTCGCCAGAAGGAGGACCTTGTCCTGTTGGACACTACTGTCCCCAGGCCACCATCCATCCTCAGCCCTGTCCACCTGGAACATTCTCCAACATCACCAAAGTGGCCTCCAAGGTTACGTTCACTCTGCATGTGATTCTCTTGTCCTCTTCACACTGACAAAACTTTCTTTACTTTTACAAAAACTAAGAGGCACAGAGACAAAAAGTAAAAGTTTTAGACACAAATTAAAACATAGTAATGGCAGCATCATACTATGTGAAAACCTTTCTTTAGCTTTTCTTCAGCTTTTACTTAACAGCACACAAAGTTTTTATTCCACTTTCTAACTATTTACAACCTTATTATGTTTATTATAACATAAAGCCTCAATAAAATACATTAAAGCTGCTGGTGCTATGAGTGTAAGCGTTATGAATACTTTCTCAGTGCATTGTATAAAGTTATCAGAAAAGTTACTCCCAGAGTTTTGGTCTGAACTAAAACAGGCTCTTTATCTTCTTATAGGAAGATTGTCAGCCATGTTTCCCAGGTTACTACTGTGACTCAGCAGGGCTCTCGGCACCTTCAGGAAAATGCTGGGAAGGTTTCTTCTGTGTGGAGGGTGCAGATCGTCCTGACCCTCCTCTTAAGGACAATCATGCAGGGCCATGCCCAAAAGGTGCTCAAGCACTCTTGAGATATCGACTTTAGTGTCTTCTTTAAAAAAAAATTGTGGCTAACAGATTATCCTGGGGAGCAAATGAGCTACTGGGGGAATAATACAAATGTGGTCATAATTAGGTCAGGTATTTATTGTTGCTCAAGAAGTCAACCTCAACACAAAACTATGTTCTTAAGACATTTAACAAGCAGTACATACAGGGATTTTTAAACAAGCGATTATGTTTTTCATTTACATAACCTGAAAGCAAGCTCAGCATACAAGTTAACAACAGCCTCTTTCAAGCTAAGCACACCAAACAGAAGCAGCTGCTCTGATGGGATCAGTAACCAAACCCTGATCCTTGTGGATTGTGTGTGTCTCTGTTTCATGGCACTTGTCTGCACAAGCAGGTTATTACTGTTCAGAGGGCTCTGCAGCTCCTCAGCGCTGTCCCCGGGGAACCATCAGCACAGAAGACGGCCAAGCCAGCTGCAGTGTCTGTCCCCAGGGGTATGCTTGCTTATCAAGACTCACAGGGTCTCCATGAACTGTAAGCTGACACAGATTTTCACAGGCATACACAGCAGAAGGTGCAGGACCTGTAAATATTCCTACGGCATGTATAAGGAATCTGCTTCTGATGTTTTTGAATGCAAGTCATTTGTAGTTTAGTTTTGTTTTTCTTAGTTCTGCGTAATTTACAGGAGCACAGGACCATCATCAATCATTGCATTCAACAGAAGCCAAAAACTAAATTATTATTTTTCCTGTTTTGCCTCGACAGATTTTATTGCCCTGGCAAAAGTAACACTTCTCTGCTGGGGAGTTTTGAGTGTCCGCCGGGTCATTACTGCCCGACCGGAACCTGGTCCAAATACCAGTTCCCGTGTCCAGCTGGAAGTTTCAATCCTCGCACTCGGATGACAAAACCCCTGGACTGCCTGCCATGCCCTCCAGGTCACACATCATTTACTGCTAATGATTAATTAAAGATTCAGCAGTTGACACAGGGTTATGTTTTTGTTAATGATCATTGCTGTAATTAAAAACTCTGTTGCTAAAATAATCCACTTCAGAGTGGGTTGTCAAAATGTCTAGATTTATGTATTTTAGTGTAGGTTCACAAATTTTACAACACTTTTTATTTTTCCAGCGGCATAGAGATGATATCTTGGCTTTTCTTATTTTTTCTTCCAACAGGCTCATTCTGTGCGATTCCTGGCAAAGATGTCGCATCCGGCCTGTGTGATGCAGGTTACTACTGTGTCTCTGGTGCTCGGTCGCCCACACCGGAGGATGGAGGGGTGACGGGTGATAGATGTCCTGAAGGACATTACTGCACTCAGGGCTCCTCGGCACCACTTCCCTGTCCTGCAGGGCATTACAGCAACAAGAGCAGAAACAATCATATCTCCGACTGCCTACCTTGTCCTCCAGGTTGGAACTAATTTGAATTATTTGGCAGTAATCCTAAGAAACTGCACCAGTGACTGCCTAACAAATGTTTCTGTTTTGTAGGTTTTCTGTGTGTCAGCAGAGGGCTCTCTTTTCCTCCTCATGTCTGTGCAGCAGGTTATTACTGTCCAGGCACAGAAAACGGCAACCTGCAGAACTCTATAACTTGCTCACCAGGAAGCAAGTGCCCACCTGGATCTGGTAGACAGGTGCCCTGCTTGCCTGGGACATATCAGAATTTGCCAGGTCAGGTGAGGAGGACAAAAATGTTTTGTTTTTTTTGCTATATTTCAGAATGAAATACAACTTAGTAGCATGTGTTAAATAATCTAAAGCCCAAATAATCCTAATAAGTATATTGAGTGGATGTACATTCAGTTTTCTTCTATGTTACGTCTTTACAGGCTGACTGCATTGAATGTCCTGCAGGATTTTTTTGTCCTGGCTTGGTCAGCGCAGATGTTGACCAAGTGACTGGAACTTCCACTCCTGTGCCTTGTCCTAAAGGACATTACTGCCCACCTGGTGAGCTACGGTACATCGGATATAATGACACATTCATGACAAATGTACAGCCTCATTGCATTATAACGTCACCGATAAATGTGACACAGGTTGTGTTGCATTCGACCTCGGAGAGATTGCTTGTCTGACTACCGCCGAGTGCTCTGCTGAACTTGTTCTATTTGCACTCCTGAATGAATGACTGTAGCGCTAAACTGCTTTCCAAATATGCAAATGGTTATTACGGAGCATAATCGAGATAGGCACGGTCATCATAAAACGTTCTTTGATGTTTAGCCCTCAACCATCTGTAGATTCAATACATGTTTATCTACAGGAACCCAGACTGGTGTGGCGTTCCCATGCCCAGCTGGCACTTTCAGCAGCCAGATGGGATTGTCCAATAAGTCTGATTGTGAGCCCTGCCCCCCTGGGAGATATTGCAGTTCTTCAGGCCTGGCTACTCCCTCAGGGTTCTGCTCTCCTGGGTAAATAAACATGTTTGCAGAAAGATTGAAAATTCTCTCTGTTTGATTCGATCTTGCTTCTCTGTTATTTGTCCACATATCACCTCAGTTTACCTCTGCTGTAATGACCTCTCTCCTTAGTTACCTCTGTGGCCAAGGTTCTCTATCGGCCCAACCAGAGGAGGGTCCAACAGGACGGCGGTGCTCTGCAGGGTCCTACTGTCCACAGAGCACAAGCTACATGGTTCCTTGCCCTGCAGGCACCTTTAGCTCCATAGATGGTGACATAAAACCTTAATTAAAAAAGCTGATACATTACATACAGAATTATGAAAATAAAAAGTCAACTATGGCACTCCAAACAGTCATCACATTGAAAATTGTTTAGCCTTTAGGACTGCCTATATTTTCAACAAAGTTGTTATTGTTTATATATCAGTTCATATAGCGAAGTGAAAAGAAAAACTATTGGTAAAAAGAAGAATCATTGAACTACAAAGATGTATTTAAATTCTGAAGAAAAATGACAAATTAATTATATAAAAAATCATAAATGCTTTTATAAAATTACTTTGAAATAGTAACTTATTTTTTTCTAATATCTCACTGAGAAAAAAAGCAGGTGACAGATTTAAGTTATTTGAGGTACTCTTCATCAAAATACAAATGTAATTTTTAAACTTAAATATAAAAAGTTACAATTATATTAATTTGGTAACTCGCCGAAAACCGAATTCAGTTTGGTACATTGAATTAAGTAAAGTAAAAATAAATAAGAAATAATTACTGACTGATGAAAAAAACAATGACTTCAATGGAGACTTTTGAATATTTTGTTGCCTGATCTATTGTGTGCTTTTAAATAATTCAAATGCCACTTGCATTTTTTTCACAATGGGACTAATTTTTGTACTGAATTTTTGTACATACAGAAGGAAGAAGCCTTCTGTATGTCAGAAAAGCTTGGATATATTTGAAATTACAGCATCATCCCATACCTTATTTCTTCTTTCAATCAACAGTTTTCTTGTCTTGTTCAATATTATACTAGGTGCAGTGTCTATAGAAGTATGTCAGCCCTGTTTGCCTGGCCACTACTGTGCTAAGCCTGGAGCATCTTCCCCATCTGGACTGTGCAATCCTGGTTTCTACTGCAGAGAGGGATCACAAGCTGCATCACCTTTGAGAAATATGACTGGTAGCACTTCATTCATGACTTGACCTTTAAATAATAATAAATGCATTGCAACATTCTGAGCAGGGCTTTTGTAAAATACCTTCAGAGTGAAATTTCAAATTGTGTAAAAACAAAATAGACATTTTTTGGCATTTCTCTTGCACCTTTAAGATTTTTCTAATAATCTTAAAGGTTTTAGCAGGTTTTTTTTCTTATTTTTACAAAAGTTGGTAAATATTTTAGTCTGTTAGATAACTTGTCAACAAAGCCAGTAAAGGCATCCAATATAGTTGAACTGTCTGTTCCAGGTGAAGTGAAATCTTCAGCCAGATTTGATGGCGATTCAGTCCATGGAGATGTGTGTCCCGCGGGATACTACTGTCCACAAGGCAGCGCAACACCAAGCCCTTGTCCTCCAGGTAGAAAGACTGCATGCACAGACAGAGCTCATGAAGAAAAAAACTAACATTTAAAGTCAGCCATTTACATAAAGGAGCTAGTGTACTAGATCAAAAATCTTTCCAAATATTTTTTATTTAGTTTTTCCTATTGCAAATATCTTACTACACTTGAAATAAGACAGAACTAACTTACAAGTGACATTTCAGCAAGAAATGGGAACCTGTTTTAAGTCAGCAATTTCTTAATATTGATGAAAAGTATTAATTTGTTTGACAGAATCACTTATAACATGGGGAAAAATGTCTTGATATAAGTGAAATAATCCGCCAATTGAACTAATGCTTTTTTAAACAATATTAAGCATTTAAAGCAATATTTCACATAAAAATAACACACCCAAAGTTGTTTTTTTTTAAGAAAAACATCTCTTTCAAACTTGAAATCTTCTGCTGGGCTTTTTACCAGCTCAAATCTGAGATAGGGGTTTTATAGTCTGATGAGTCAAGAATGTTGTTATTGGGCTTAAGGGACAAAATATTCATATAAAAAGACACTGCACCACTGAACATGATATGCACCATATTGAGTTTTTTTTTTTTTTTCATTTTTCTTTGCTCAAGAGGTATTGGTGCAAAGTAGATGGACTAAAGGTGAAGGATGAAATCACCTCCCAATTATTTAAGTTCACCTCAAATCAACAGGTGGCAAGTTTTAGACAAAATTAATTTCACCTCTACAGGACAAGGATTTAAAACACAAACTAGGTTTTAGACCAACATTAATCATCAGGAGCTTTTTATAACATCTATGATTATACTGTGTGTATATGAACTCCTGACAAGAACTGTGGGTGTCCTATCTTTTGCTACAACTGCGTTGTTGACAAGGCTCCCACAGAAATGGTTCGTCACACCCACACATGAGAAATGCTTCTGACCTCACACATTTAACACACTTCTTCAATAGGTACGGCGAAGGGCTATAATTCTCCCAGGGGGAATGTGTGATAGGTTAATGTATCTACAACATTATGGAGAGATGTAAAACCTAAATAAAGCTGTCAGAATGGTCAGATAGGTACTTAATTAGGTGAGTAAATGGAGCAGTGGCGCACATATGACAATTATGCCATACCCTTTAAAGTCTGTATAGTTATATTTGTGTATGTGACAAAAGGGAGCAGGACTGTGAATCATTTTTGCATGTAGGGTCATTTATCTTCTTTGAATAGGTACTTTCTTGGGGAGGACTGCAGCTCACTCTGAGGACGATTGTGAAGCTTGTCAGCGAGGGTTCTACTGCCCTTCATGGGCTCAGACGTCTGTGGGCCTCATCTGTCCCCCAGGATGGTTCTGTCCAACAGGATCACCGTCTGGACATCAGCCAGGTGTAATTCACAACATCGTACAAATCATATCTGTGGAAAAAAAAATCTCTTCTGAGAGTAGCAGTTTTCAGGCAATTAGAAAGAAATGTTTGTAGGAGGCAGTTGTTCAGTGAGAGAGTTAAGAATTACTCCTTTTTGAAATGAATCACAGTGAACAAACTGTATAATGGAAGCAGTAACCAAACAGAATGAGCTCTAATGTGAAGAAGAGAAGAAGAGAATATTAGAAAAGCTATCAAATTTAATAACAGTTAACAGACTGTAATTATTGCAGCCATACATAGTTCATGCTCACTGTAAAATGATATAGGATTTTTAAGCAGTCATATTATAAAATATAAAACAGTTACTATAATTTGTCTAATTAGAAATAAATTCTGTGAACAATACTTATTAACATGTGGAGTTGATAACTGGATTTAACCCAATTAGAAAAACAAAAAGATAGGTTTGTAATGCTGGATGACATAAATAATTGGTTTAATTTCTTTCTTTTGAATTCAAGCTGATTGCATCCAGTTGCTGACTTGCAGTATTCACTTCTCCTGCATGAGCATGTAGCGACAGAGGACTATAACTTGCATTGTGATGCTGACTTTGCATCAATCCTTCATACTGACCATGTTTTTAGTGACAGGATAGAAAAACACCCATATTAATAGGAAGAAACCTAAAGCAGAACCAACTGAGGGTTCATTAAAACACAAAATATAAACACAGAGGCACTGATCAAGCTGTACTTACTATGGTAAAGAAAACAGAGCATAAATTGTAGTAGTAACCCGTGTACTGATTTAATCAGAGTGAAACCCAAATAAACTCTGAACTGCTCATCAAGTTTATGGGTATGTTATGGCTGATCTCCATATTGTATCTATTGCATAAATGCCATAGAAGTGGCCTGTATGATGCAGAAGAAGATCATCATTGCATTGTTTAAATTGTGCTGCACTGCATGAATTAAAACACTGGATAGTTGCCACATTGTTGGATTAACACATACATATACTAATTAAAGTTTTTTCACACCATGTAACTTTTTCTTTCAAAATGGAGCCATTGTGGAAGCAAAATAACAATCTGGGGTTTTATGTCTGATTATTTCACAGAATACCGGTGCCCACCTGGCTATGCTTGTCCAGCTGGTAGTGCAGAGCCAGTCATCTGCAGTCCAGGCTCGTTTCAGGCTTTGTCTGGACAGTCAGTTTGTGATAGCTGTCCACCTGGTAAATTAAATGTTCGAATGTGTTTATCTGCTCTAAATGTGTATATAGTTTTGGGTTTTTTTCCATTTTGAGTTTTTTCTCTTCAGGTTTTTACTGCCTGGAAGGCTCTTCTGCTCCTTCTCCATGTCCGGTGGGTTATGTCAGTCGATTAGCTGACAGGATGTCCCTGAGCCACTGCTCTCCTTGCCCCTCTGGCTACTTTTGTAACAGCAATGCTCTGACAGAACCGTCTGGACCCTGCAGCCCAGGTCTGTCAGCTCACAAGCAGTGTATCAACAAACCTAGCTAATAAAAGTTATTTTTGTACAATAACATTTTGTGGAGTCAAGTTAGAGTGATAAGTACTTGGTAAATGTATATGAAAATGACTGAGGCAGAATTCAGTCAAAATATAGGATCACTTATAGGTCCTACATCCATGATAGCAGAATGTACAAGAGATACAATTATAGAAACATAATAGTTCTGAATTCATAAGTCTATATCATAGATATAGATATATCCATAAGTCTATATCATAGATATAGATATATACTTATGAAGTCATAAGTCTATATCATGAAAGTTGGACTCCACTAGCACTTGAGTCTTATCGCTTTTATTGCCCAACATGATTTTCGCTAATTTGTCATAAACAAATTAGATGTATAACAGGTAAGACAAATTATCTCAAAAAGTAAAAGAAAAAGTTGAAAGTGATAATAAAGGAGATAACAAAAAGGACTCTTTAAATATCTGTTTTGGCTTTGGAATACCTGAACTATAAACTTATCAAACCTGAGCAGAGACTGAATATAAATTGAAATTTAAAGATAAAAAAAGCAGCGTTAAAGTTGTAGATCTATCTTCAAAAGGAGGGGAATTTGGGTATGATTATGTTTTGAAAATAATGTGTGTGTCGAAAATATTTTGTTGTGACATCAGTAATCATGCCAGGTTAAAATTTTATTGGATGTCTTTTATGATTAAAGTTTAACATTATGTGTTCATTTCTTTCTGTGGAACACTTTTGCTCTCATGGTAAAATTTTAAATATTTCAGTAATCCTTAGAGGGCTATTTGTCCGTATTTTCTACTACAGGACATTTTTGTTCCCAGGGTTCCACCGAGCCTTCACCTGTCTCCCAGCCATATGGGGATGTTTGCCCTATGGGACACTTCTGTCCTCAGGGAAGTGGGTCACCCAAGCCTTGTCCTGTTGGCAGTTTTCTTCCAGAACCTGGAGCTTTATCCTTCTCTCAATGCCGTCCTTGCTCTCCAGGGAAATACTGCCTCATTCCTGGAGCCTCACAACCCTCAGGTGGGGAACTTGCTTTATTCTAAATCTCTATGCATGTATTGTATCAGGTGTGGAACATTCTTTTTCTTTTTTTCAAGGCTTAAATCAAATAATGACAAAATACAACCACATATTTATGGGTTTAATAACAGATTGTTTGATCCCATCTCTTCTGAAATAATGGCTCTTTGTGCTAGGTTTATGTCATGCTGGTTTCTTCTGTGCTGGAGGTGCTGATAGCCCCACACCACGAGCAAACTCTTCCATGTCAAAATGTCTTGTGGAAATCCTGGACTCTTACTCGATGGAAATAGACTTGGTCTTGTGGATGTACAACCTGTCCTGCTTCAACGTTTCTTCTAAATCTGGTATTGTTATGCATTTCTTAACATTTAAGTAGTGCAGTAAATGTTTCTTAGTAGGACATTTTACAACATTTTCTGTTCAGTTGTATTATAGTCATTTATACATACAAATTAGAGAAACAGGGCAGCACATTGGAAGCAGTGTTGTCTTATAGGAAGAGGTTCCGTGGTTCTGGTTCTACTTGGCTCCTTTGTATGATCTTCCAGTGCATGCATGGGTTCTCTCCTGGCACTCCCACAATTCAAAACATGATTTTAGGTCACTTAGTTCTTAAGTATGTGTGTTAACATACATGGTCCTTTGCCCATGTTTATCTGTGTTGCCTTGTGGTGGACTTCAGGATGTATCTCACCAAATGTTTTTGCAGCCCTGTAGAAAAAGATGGATGGATGAATGGATGAAAAAAATTCAGACTGCAGATTCAACAAAGGCTCATAAAGGGAGAATTACAGTAGAGATTTATCCATCGAGGACGAAGTCAAGAGAAATGTTGATAGAGGGCTGTCGTGTAGAAATAAAACATACTGACCCCTAACCCAGAGATTTCAAAGCATTCTCTATTGAGCTCAGTTTTAATTGATAGTTTAAGTGAAAATTCTGCTATGAATTTAGTATGAATTGTAATTTTTGCTCTGGGTTTGAGCTGCATCATTACTATAATATGTATTGTTGTGCAATACAACTCGCTCTTCAGCAACTGCCATCAAAATACTTTATCATAGGAAGCTCTGCATTGGTTGTGGGAAAAATAGTGGTATTGATCCAAAGCAATTAAAACACACTCCTTTCTACAGTCATTCTGTATTTTAGTGATGTGGATTTAGTTACACCACATTGATGAAGCTGTAAAGAATATTTCTTAGAACACTAGTTGTCATGTGACTCAAACTCTAGAAGTCCATAAGATGGCTAATTTTCTTTATGCCCATGTTTTGATCTGAAAAGTTACTTTAAGCGAATGCTACACACACACAGTTAAAAGGGAAGTTAAAATACAAACATGCTATTGGTCATTCATTTGGGTTTAGTATTGAAAAACCTTTTTTTAAAGTATGATAATTGATAATGTTTTATCAAAACGATCCTTAGAGCTGTGACCTTTTGACTGATGGAGATCCGAAAAGTAAAAACCATGGTAAAATGGCAAATTCCTTATCTGAGAAACTTTACACTTCTAAAAAACTATTGTTTTTATGTATTCCCAATGAACAACCACAAATTTGTTTAGCATATTCCTGTTATAAAATGTGCTATATAAGTAGAATTGACTAGAAAAATATATATTTTTTGGCAAGAACACATTCTATTGTTTGTGTCATTCTGCTGTTTTATACACATTTTTACAAATATTATAGTACGTTTTTGTTTTAGAGAGGCTTATCATAAGTGGCTCTGTTTGTGTCATTAGTGGATGTTATGTAAAATTGACTTTTTTGAGCTTTGTATCATATTGAGATGTTATTCCTTCAAAAAATGTTGATTTGATTGTGATGCGAGCGTGACTGACAGTGCAAAGACATTCCTCCTGACTCTGATTGGTTGTTTTTGACCTGGTGCAGTGTATTTTTGCAAATGGCAGTGAGACACCACTGAGCAGTCCTATAGCTATTTTTTTTTATCTCAAATTACCACTCTCAATTTATTTTGTCTGGACAAAGAGACAGTTTTAACAAATATGTAAAAGATATACTGTATTTTCTGAAAGTTGAATACTGCAGCTTTAAGGAACTCTTGAAAGGCTGCCACAAGAGATTCATAGGGATTTCTTAAACATGCACAAATAAATCAAAGCAACATTCTAGGTAGGTTTTTGCTGAGGGAATGACATTTTAACATGTAGTACAGCTAAAAAAAGTCTATTTTGCATTATTCCCCATTGCCCCCTTCCCTTTAAGAAACAGACAGCTGTTTCTGTTTGTGTACTGTCCGTTTGATAAAAGATGTAAAACCAGCAGTTTTTTAGCTTTGTCTGCCATGTTCAGCTGCAGGGAGAAATGCTACCTGGATCAAAGTAGCCGCGATGCCTCTGGCAGATTCTGATCACAATGTGAATCACTTAGCAGAACATCTCAAGAGTCCACATTATGCATGTTCCACCTACCGAGGAGATATATGTCCTAAGGGTGAGTAAATCCTGACACAATATAACTTTATCCCCTCTGCTATGGACATTTTCATCTTATGACATTGTCACTATATTTGCTGTAACATATAAGTACTTTCAAATGCGTGTGTCTAGTGTGTCTAAGATTCGAGCATTTTTAGATATTTGAAAAAATAATGAATGTAGTGACACAAAACATTTTACAGTAGTTGTAGAAAGTGTTTACATGCACTTTCTATGATTAAACAATCTTTTCTGTCAATCAAAGCAGCAGAAGATGCTGATGGTTATGCAAAGTGAGCTGCCTCCTCTATGCGATGCGCCTCACTTTCCAAGTGTCTTCATTTGAAGATGTGAAAGTCTGAATGTCATATTGTGACCTCCCTCTTCAAAAGAAGCCTGGTGGTGGTGACGATGTGACTAAAGGCACTATAAAGTAGTTGCTCATATCAGCCCATAAAAGAACAAATTCAAATTCCTGCAGCAAAGTAATTAGTTCCTCTGAATTGTCAAAGAAGCTCTGCTAGATGGAAAAGAAAAGATTCAGTATTTATGCCTGTGTGCGAGGCGAGCGCTTGCGTAAAAGAAAAAGATAATCCTCACGAGTTTCCTATCTTATAGCAGTTGAATAGTTCTATTGACAGCTGTTGTTGTTTTTCAGGTTTTTATTGTCCTTTGGGATCCGCTTATCCTAAGCTTTGTGATGTCGGATTTTACTGTAACCAGACGGGTCTAACAGCACCAGCAGGGCCATGCATGGGTGGTTATTACTGTCCCTGGGGGTCCTCAGATGCTTATGTCAACCCATGCCCCTCTGGACACTACTGCCCAGTTGGAACGCCTCTTCCCAAGCCATGCCCCCTAGGAACCATTAAAAGTGAGACATTTTGGAATATAGTTGAAATTACTAAATTACTTTGATAAGTTTTCTCTGAAGAAAACTGCTTGTAAAACAATTTTTGAACACGTCTGTAATCCCTACCCATCGTGAGATGGAAATAATGAGTATTCAGACACAAACCGGAGCTGAGATAAACAGGACCCAATCCTCTTCTGCTATCATTGTCAGTTTTTCCCCCCTGTTGTCCTCAAATGAACTGAATGTCTATCTTTGTGGCTCACTGATGTGGAAAAATATGAAAACAGCCACTGAAGTTTTTTTGTTTGTTTTTTGTTTTACCTCCCTTGGGCCCTTATAAATAATTATTGTCATAAAATGGTTTAATCGTGTAATTATATTCTCGTCTCGCTGCAGACAGCTAGAAGCTCATTAAGGTGTTCCGTAGCTTCTTTGTGTGGCTATGAATTAGAAACTGATGAGGGAGCAGGTACTTTGTAGTTTGCATTCAAATGACATTTTTATCTATATTAATGCTTTAATTATTTAATCTCACATACTGATTTGATATTGTTTTCTTAAATATCCAAAATTTAACCGGTGCTGCGTATTGTTTCCTCTCTTTAATGAAGGCAAAGTAAACTTGTTTCAGAACAAATCATGGCCATCTGTGCTTACATCTCTCTTACATCTGTTTTCAGAAATCTTATTTAGTTTCGCCAATGTATACAAAGCTTCATGGGCATTTTTACACCTGTATACCACATATGGCAAGTAGTGGAAAGATGTTTTACCGTTATGAGGGTTTAGAAAAACATCTCCTTTGATCCAATTGAAGTCAATTTGTGTGGACACGTCTTTTGATCTCTTTAAATATTGTAGCAGATGTAGTAGTCAATAAAATGCTTGATTCTCTATGAGACAGAGGTTTGGAGGCTAATACTTGATCCAAAGTTTCCCCCAGAAAACTTGCTAAGCCTGGTGGGTGGGGCGCTCAGCAGTCATTCATCCAACGGCGCGTCATGTTTTTAAGTTAAAAAAATGTTTAAAGTTGCCAGGAAATTTGAAAATATAATTTGATAATTATGTGTTATTGAAAGATTGGGAGATTAATATTTGAATACTAACTATAAAGCCTTAAAATTGCAACATTTTAAAAAGACTTAAAAAAATAAGCAATGCTTAGCCTGGTGGGGGCACAAGTAAAGCCTGGTGGCCCGCCAGGCTTATAATACACTGAGGGGAACCCTACTTGATCCCTGCTAAGATTTTCTTTTTACATAACCGTAACATTTCTTTAAAACTAGGTCATCATACCTTCCATCTTTAAGTCTTTTTCATCTGTCCAAACCCAAAATGCTGCAAATTTTTCCCGACTTTCAACAACTGGCTGTAAAGGAGACTCCTTGAGGCTAAAGGGATAACTGCGATAGTGCCAGAATGTGATCCTATCACTAGGTTTTCTATTAACCGTGGTTGTAAAAAGACAAAATTTATTTAATTCACAGAATAAAACTGATTCATTGCTGCATTCTAAGAAAAATGCAAGCTTAGGCATAAACTTGCACTCTTCAAGTACATGATTGCACTTCAAGAGTGCATGCTTCAACTTTTAATATATTATCTATATATTAACCCAACATTTTGACTTCGGCTCAAAAGCATTATTGTGATTAACATGTCACATGGATCTTTGAAAGACTTAATTATGTGTAACTGGGCAATCAATTTATTGTTTAACATTTTCTTCTGCTGGTATGTTTATCGTGTGTTAACCCCAGGTTTCCTTGGTGGATCCACAGTGGAGACATGTCAGCCATGTCCTCCAGGTCACTACTGCGATCAAAGAGGCGGCACTGAGCCAAGTGGCCACTGTGTAGAGGGCTACTATTGTCCTGAAGGACAGACCTCTCAGAGACCACAACTACATGTCTGCTCACTTGGACATTATTGTGAGAAGGTCAGCCATGTTCCATTAGTCCTCAAGCTCTTGTCAGTCATCACTGCTGAATTTTGTATGAGATTTCCTCACAGCAGAGTGCTCTGGTATGACACGCACATTACTTTATCCTGCAGTCAATTAATGTTGTCTCCCAGACTGGATCAGTCTGTGTCAGTCTTCACCTTGTGCTGTGTCTGTCTCCATTCTTATCACTGCTCTGCAGTTATCACAGTTGATAGCTGCTGTTCCCCAGGTGTAAAGTCTTGTAAAATCATTTTAATTGTCATTTCAGGGCAGTGTGAGACAGACCCCCTGTATTCCTGGCAGCTACCAGCGCAGACAGGGCCAAGGGACCTGTGAAACATGCCCTCCTGGCTTCTATTGTCAAAATCAGGGTAAATCATAACTTGGTCAGTGACTACACTTTTAGCAGATGAAGAACTGAATTTTGATTAGCCTTCATTCATGTAGTTTTTAATGAGAGCAAAGGAAATGTTTCTTTGGGAATTCTGCATCAACACAGGAATGAGTCATCCGCTTCCCTGTGAAAGAGGACATTACTGCCCCTCTGCATCAGCAAATCAACATCCTTGTCCATCAGGGACCTATGGAAACTTGTCAGGACTTGCAGAGCAGTCCCAGTGCACACCATGCGACCCTGGCATGTACTGCAAAGGAGCAGGTATTCCTCAAAGTGTAAGGAAATTACACTGTGCAGAAAGCTAGAGTGCCAGTCAGAAGTTCACAGCCATTCATTATCAGCATGAGTGTCATGTTATTTTAGGCTTTTTGTGATTTGTTTGAGATGTTTCTTTTTCAGAGTGGAAAGATTCAGAATAGAATAGATTCACCCCAGGGCAATGGAAGACCTGCCTTATTCAAGTCAGTAATGCTGGATTTCCAACCTTATGAAGTTTATGAACATTTATCGTCAGAAACCGATCAGGATTTGGGTTTGATGGTCAAGATCTCAGCACAATTTACCTGGAACATTAGAATTGGCTTTTAATAAATGAATAATAAAGACTAACATAAACCTTTTAGGATCTTAACCGTATTCAAATGTGTGTGTTATGCATAGGTGCTGAAACACTGCCAGAAAACCAACATTTTGATTAAGATCTACCAATGCTGATTTAGAGTGGACACATATGCACAAAGAATTATGCCTCAGGCTTGCTGAAGGCTATGAAAACAGCTTTTAAAGCTCATTGCCAATGTAATAACATTTTCCCATTTTGGAAAAACACAACTTCAAATGAATTGTTTTAAACCATAAAATGAATGACATTGATCCTCACAATGAATGTCTGCCAAATTTAAACAGACTAGTGGAATTTAAATGAAGTGCTAAAAAGTCAGACTGATCTTAGTGCTGTATAGTTCCTGTATAATGAGACATTTAAAGTGAAATGTGCTTCCAGGAAGGACTTTCCCCAGTGGGCTTTGTGCTGAGGGGTACGTTTGTGTCGGCGGCGCCTTTGATCATTCGCCATCAGACAGTCTGACAGGATTCCCATGTCCTCCTGGGTATTTCTGCCCCATGGGGACTTCTGCACCAAAACCGTGCCCTAAAGGAACATACAGGTGCAAATTGAGTTGTATCTCTTCAACCTTTGAATGTCTTTCCGTGGCACATACTATGTTATCTGCAAAATATGACTTGATGTGAAATGTAATTGATTTTGACGTTTTGAGAAAATGGTAACATAGATTTTTGCTAAGTTGTTTAAGTATTTATATTTCTTGTCAACTGTCAACTTATTAGTAAGGTTTTTTTTTTACAATGATACAACTAAACATACCAATCTTAATTTTCCTGTGTCTTATTATCAATTGCTCATGTGTTTTTAAAACGTTTTGTGACAGTGAGCAAAGTGGGCTTGGAGACCTTTCTCAGTGTCAGAGCTGCAGTCCTGGTTTTTACTGTTCAGAACCTGGTCTCTCTTCAGTCTCTGGTCCCTGTCTCCCAGGTAAACATGGTCTCTCCCAAACCTATTGACATTTTTTGCAAAGATGTGTTTTTACTTTCTCTTTTTCTTTATCCTGTCAAGAAAACAATGTCAGCCCGTCGCATCCATGTGGAGTATTTGATGTCAAAATAGATCATGTTTGTCTTATCTAGCTAAATGCATGCTTAAACACGTGAGGCTTTTTTTCTTTGAATGCCTCCCAAGCAACTGGTTGGCTTCAAGAGAGCAAAGACGTGGTGGAGCCAAGACGCCCCTTTTTGATGCTTGTTCTCTAACAGTTGGCTGTGGAGGTTGTTGTTTTTAGTCTCCCTTAACCTGCTGCTCACTCTGCGTGGTGGCACCAAAAGTTGTGTTGTTTTTTGTCACAATTCCAAATATTTTAATCTTATTTTTTAAATCTTAAAGTTGTACAAATTTACACCAACCATAAGGTGCTGCAAATTGATATTCATAAGATGCCTGATTCAGTTGGTTAAACTTTTTTTATTCCTTCAGGTTACTACTGTCTAGAGGGTTCTCAGTCTGCTTCTCCAGGATCAGGTGACTTTGCAGGTATTTGTCCAGCAGGCCACTACTGTCTAGAAGGCACCAGTGTTCCCCTACCTTGCCCAGCCGGTTTCTACCAGAATAATCCTGGAAGCAAAGGCAAAGATGACTGTAAACCCTGTCCACCTGGTAATCCATAGCCAATTCTACAAAGCCTCTCATTTTAAGTGCTATGAATTCCTAATATTTTTTTAGAATTTTATAGTTCCCATAATAATGCTTCTTCCAGGCTGGTTCCAGGATTTACCTGGCCAGAAAGAGTGTATTCCCTGCCCTGCGGGATTCCACTGCCAGCCTCTGAATCCTGGTCCCACCAGAGGGACTTCTCTTGGAGTTTCCAGTCCTCTGCCCTGCCCAGCTGGGCACATCTGTCCCA
Source organism: Xiphophorus maculatus (assembly GCF_002775205.1). NCBI lineage: Eukaryota > Metazoa > Chordata > Actinopteri > Cyprinodontiformes > Poeciliidae > Xiphophorus > Xiphophorus maculatus. The sequence continues at coordinate 21,576,625 of NC_036460.1, forward strand.
GAGATAGCTTGGACAATCAGCCTGTTCCATGCCCTAAAGGAACCTACAGCTCCAGCCAGGGTCTTATCTCTACAGGTGGAAATCGGATTTTCCTTTATTATGTTTTTATTAATTACATTCAGCAAATTACAGTTAGCACACCCCAAAACACTTTTAACAGCATGTCCGCACTATATGCCGATGAATTGCATGAGGCAGATAGCTTGTTTCGCTGTTTGGCAGCTGATGTCACAGCTGCCGGTCTCTTTGTTTGCAGGTCAGTGCTTAATGTGTCCGGCAGGCCATTTCTGTGGATCCGAAGGTTTGGTGGAGCCCTCAGGATCGTGTGCGGCAGGTTTTCTGTGTCTGATGGGTGCAAAGGTGCCAAATCCAAAGGACAATATGACAGGATCTCTCTGTCCGCCGGGGATATTCTGCCAACAAGGGCTGAGAGCAGGTAGGTGGAATCTAATTGGGATAAATCGAAAATAAATAAAAAGTTGTCATTTTTGTCATAGTATTAGAATACATATAAACCAGCAGTGAACTCATTTCGTCAGGTGATTGCCAGGCAGGGTTTTATTGTGACTGGGGGTCCACCAAAGCAGATCAGGCTGTGTGTCCAGCTGGTTTCTTTTGCCCCAGTGGAACAGCAATCCCCTTAGCCTGTCCTGCAGGAACGTTCAGCTCTGAAATGAGCAACACTCACCAAGACAACTGCACCACCTGTACCCCTGGTTACTACTGTCAAGGTGTGAGTCAACACATTGTTCTAACACAATCTGCAGCAAAAGGAGCAGTCAGCTAAAATAAAAAATGTGATTTAATTTGTAAGTACATGATAAACTGTTAAATGGATGGAGTTAGTCAATGTGTTGTCTTTTTATAGAAGCAACAAAGTAGCAAGTTTTCAGGATGCATTTGGTTGAGCAGTTGATGTTTTTTTTTCTGGTGTGTCTCAGATGAAGGTACTCTCCAGCCTGTACTTTGTCCTGTTGGACATTACTGTTCTGCGGGACAGATTTTAGGGCATGCATTCCCTTGCCCACCTGGCACACTACAGAGGAGGCTTGGAGCGTCCAGTCCAGATGCTTGCAGTCGCTGTCCTGCGGGTTAGGGAGCAGTTTTTATTAAAATAGTTTCTCCTAATCACCTAATCAGAATTATATTTTGGAAAATATTTGTGTGCATCATGGTAATGTATATTGTTTAATGGTTCTTTGTATTATGTCTGCAGGGATGTTCTGCTCTCAGTTTGGTCTGTCACAGCCCTCAGGTCTGTGTCAGGAGGGATATTTCTGTCCTGCAGGATCAACCAGCCCAAACTCCACCGAAAGTCAGGTGAGGATTTTTCGTCTATTTTTTTGTTATTTACGCTTATGTTCAACTATACGTCTCATAAAATGTAACCTTGTTACATCAAAAAATCCTATCTTTAAGCTTGAGTAGTTTGATAGGATGTATTGTTTTTTTAAAGGTTTTGTTGGCTCTAGTGGCCTTTATTTGAAAGTAGTTCAACAAGAAAGAGGGTAATGAGAGAAGGGGAAGACATGTGACAAATGTCGCCAGGCCGGGAATCAAACCTGTGACAGCTGCCACAAGGACTAAGTCCTCAATACATGGGTCGTGCTTTGCTTCTGCGCTACCACAGCACCCCGATGGGATTTATTGTTAAAAGGGCCTTAATAATTTGTTCTTGTGTACATCCCCCAGATTTGTTCAGATTATCCACAGTGGCTCTTAAAACGTAAACCGACACAAAAATGAGCAACACTTTTACATATAAAGGCTATGTGGCTCCCTCATTATTCTACCAATTGAGGCATATTTTGTTATTTTGACTAAATTAAATGTAGTTTGATAAGTTCAAAACAATAAAAAAGCTTAAGTGCACAGCTAATCGTTTCCCTTACGGAAAGTAGGTTTTATGGCTGTAGAGAAATTTCATTAAGTAGGAGAGAGGGTCATAAGGACTCTTTTGATCTTGAGGCTTGCTGTCTGAACCTTGCTCTATGTGTTAAATTCATTAAAATTTTATCCACTGGCAACATTTAATGTCAGAGTACGTAAGAAACATAACAAAATAAGGTAATCTATTTACCATACTAAGTGTTTGAGAAAGTTAAAAATTGTGCTGTTATTAATAACTTGGCTTACATTTTTTAAATTTTCTTCCAGAATAATTCAACCAACCACCATCTTTGTCCATCTGGCCACTACTGTCCATCTGGCAGTGGTCATCCTCTGCCTTGCCCTGTTGGCTCTCTTGCCATTTCTCAAGGACTAAAAGCAGCAGAAGAATGTCCGCCCTGCCCTCCTGGGTTATATTGTGACAGTCCTGCAATGTCCAATCTCTCCAATGCTTTGCCATGTCACGCGGGGTAAAACTTTCTGACCTTTTTCAAATTTTAAAATAGTTGGTTTTAAATGTAATAGATTTAAATTTCATTATGTATGTGCCGTGTATTTTTAGATCGGAGAATTTTTTTATTAAAACAATCTCGTACAAATTGTAACGCACATTGGCACTATTGGATAACCTGAAATGTAAGGTTAGTAAGGTTAAGTCATAAGCATTTAGCACACTGGCTTGCATTTATCAAAAAATCACTTGGCAGAGAATAATAATTGTGGAGCTCAGCTGGGGCTTGAAGCTCCAAGGAGGAGCTTTGGGTAAATCGTTGGAGCATTGTACAGCCCGAAAGGCACCCCGGAAGGCTGCTGTGGGAGGTTCAAGGATTTCTCAAACATGCATGAATGAGTCAAAGCAATATTTTAAGTATGCTTATAATGAGGGAGTTTCATTATAATATAATTTTGCATAAAACCGCTCATTTAGAGAGCTTATGCTGTTCTACAGAGTCGGTTCTTAACACTGGCACTCATTCCTTTCATTCTGAACTTACTCGGTGAGCCCCATTATATTCTTTGAGTTCAATAGATACAGTCGGTTTTTGACAGAAAATTGTAAATTCTCCTTTTTTTTATAAAGCTTTCAGTCTTTGAGGACCACATGCTCAACCAGAGAGTTTCATTGTAGCCAAACCAATAATTGTAATGATCATCATTTGAAGTGCTTGGCATAGCCTGACACCCATCCAAAAGTGTTTCTCTGGAGGGACACTTTCCCACCGACAGTCTACTTGGCTTTACTAATGGATGCTTCCAGTAATCTTTTATTTCATATGAAGTTTGTTTTCTTTGTTTACGCCTACAGATATGTTTGTCTGAGTGGGAGCTCCAGTCCCTCTCCATCCGACGGCTCCCATGGCTACCCCTGCCCTGCTGGCTACAGCTGTCCTGTTGGCTCAGCGAGCGAAGTGCCTTGTGAAGCTGGCACTTACAGTCCTAGTTCCGGTGCAGCTCACTGCTTGGTCTGCCTGAGAGGAACCATGTGTCCCTCTTCAGCTACTCAAGAGCCCTCTACCTGCCCAGCCGGTAAAAACTCATTTTCAATCAGCAGATGCAATATGTTTCAGCCACCCAGCTCTTATTTCTCCGCTTATAATTCTTTCTTTTCTTAGGCCATTTTTGTCCTCCTGGGACAGTGGCGCCTCAGGCATGCCCTATAGGAACTTTCAATAACCAAACAGGAGCTCATTCGCTCTCTGCCTGCTTGCCGTGTCCTTCTGGGGTGTACTGTGGCTTACATGGAGCTTCTGCTCCGCAAGGTAAACACACACTAAGATGCCAACTGATTTTATTTCAAACCCATGCTGAAGTCTCTTGATTTGACTTGCTACAGGATATCAAGCTGTAAGTGTTGATGGGTTTTGTGTAGCTCCATGTTTGCAGGGCTACTTTTGCCAAGGTGGAGCTACAGTGCCAACACCCGCGAGCTCTGAAACCTTCCTGAGGAATGGTCTCTGTCCAGTAGGACACTATTGTCCAGCAGGATCTCTCACCCCACTCCCATGCCCTGCTGGGAGTATCCGCAATGCAACTGGTACATGCCTTTATTACAACACCATCTAAATTGAATTTTAAGAAAATTTCTTGCCCTGAACTTTTTCTTTTCTTTTTTTTTTTTACTTATTTCTTATTGAACCTTTCTTTGAACAGTTGCAATGGAAAAGTATCAGCATGTTTACATGACTTAGACTTAGACTTAGACTGACTTAGACTTAGACTGACTTTATTGTCATTTTGCATGCACAGGGTGTATACAGAATGAAATTTTGTTGCATACGGCTCAGGACAATGTTTTGAGCTTCCAATGTTGTGAGGTTACTCCAGAATAAAATAAAATACAGTATAAAATATGAATATAAATATAAATATAAAATGTAAAGTGCAGGACTGACAGTAAAATGGAAGTTACTTAGCTCTGTACATGTGCAAGGTATAAAGTGGAGACCAGATTTTAAGTGCAGTCCAGTTAAGATCCTTAGGCAATTGTTAGTTTTTAATGTCCGTTTTGTGAAAGTGGTATCTTACTTGTTTCTACTGAATATTCATTCCATTTTTCCTATTTTCTAATAAACTGACCCTCTTGAAATCCCAGTTTATATATTTTTGTTTTTATCACAGATATCGCCTCCACAATGCACAGTCACTGGTTGTTCCTGTTTATAATATATTCTTGTGATGGCTTTCTCACTTGCTGAAAGCACTTTTGTTTTTACCAAGTATTCATCTTCACTTTGTAATATGTCATGTGTAAGACACCCCAAATAGAGTGTCCTACATGTTCCGAGTATTTCTTATACTATTATTCTTTTCAGAGTTAAACATATTTTACGCTTTGAAGCTTTTTCAAATGTTGTCAAATCAATCCCACAATGAAGCAGAGCTTGAGCTGTTTTGCAAAAAATTTTGACTCTGGATGTGAAAAGCTGTTTGAGCCATATCTCTAAAAGACTCGCAGCTGTTGTTGTAGTGAAATGTGGTTTAAAAATTGTGAGGCGTTTGGGGCACGTCCCACTGGGGGGAGACCTAGAGGAAGACCCAGGACACGCTGGAGGGATTATGTTTCTCGGCTGGCCTGGGAAGGTCTTTGGATTCCCTTGGAGGCCCAAGTGACTGGGCAGAGGGAATTCTGGGCCTCTCTGCTTAATCTGCTGCCTTGACCCAACCCCGGATTAAATGGATGGATGGATTGGCTGATCGCAAACTTTCCTATTAACATTCCACTAAAGTTACTGTCTACAATTAATCTTTTTGTAGAGTACATTATGAAAAAGCTGAACATGCGATGAATTCAATTATTCAACTGTGTCACTATATACAGCCAGTATTGTTTTTCTGACTGTAGGAGGTGTTTCCATGGAAAGCTGCTCCGCCTGTCCTGCTGGCCACTACTGCTCCTCTGAGGGCCTTGCTAGCCCCAGTGGTCTATGCTCTGCTGGTTTTTATTGTCCATTTGACTTCTCCTCAACTACTCCATATGCCTTCCTCTGTCCCAAGGTATATTTATTTACGTACACTTCAATTTACTCTTCCGCATTTTTTGTCCTCTTTTATGTCGTTGGATCTGAATACGCTGCATCGTTAATTATTAATGCCCTGCCAAATTGGATGCATCTCCTTGGATGTGCCTCTTATTGTGTTCTTTTTATCCTAGGGCCACTTCTGTCCTGAGGGATCAGCGTTGGCCTTGCCGTGTCCTACCGGAGAGTACCAACCGAACCCGGGCTCTGAGAACTGCGTCCCGTGCCGACCTGGATTCTTCTGTGAGGAGGCTGTGGTGGGAGACCCGTGGCCCTGCCCTCCACACTCGTTTTGCCCTGCAGGTGGGATATGGAAAGTTTTATTTCCAACAGGAGGTATGTAACAATTGTTTTACTACTGTGACTTTTTCTTTAGGGACAATGGTGCCGCAGCCCTGCCCTAACGGGACGTACACCCATTCCAACCAGACTGGGTTACAGGAAGAGAAGGAGTGCTTGCCTTGCCCTCCAGGGACGTTCTGCAGGTACTCAGGAAGCATCTTGCACCATGCGTTGCACGTGTCTCACTGTCACACTCTATATTTAGACCCACACTCCACTCACATTATTTGGCACATTTACATCCAACATGCACCAACACATGCTGAAAGGCAAGTTCTGACTTCATCTTTCACTTTACAGGTGGACATCAGGAAGCTAAATCATATTGAGAAATTTAGCTGTTCTTGTTATGCACTTCTATTATAAAATTACGGAGTGAGAAAACAATGGTATTAAGTACCATCCTATTCATTTAAGTGCATATTTTAGTACCTACCAATGATTTTGTGTGTTTGATTTTGTCATGTTTTCATAGGGCTGGTAAGATCCAGGGTTTTTGCGCTGCAGGATATCTGTGCATTTCTGGGAGTGCAGAGTTCACCCCTCAGGGGTCAGTGTCTAACATGACCCACTGCCAGTGGGGTGTGCAGTGTGCTGGCCCATGCCCACCAGGTATTATGCATCAATAAAATGTTCCTCAGTTTCTTTTGGTTCTTGAAGTTTCCAGTTATCAGTCTTAAAAGGAGCTTTTTTTATTTTATTTAGGCTTTTATTGCCCTGAAGGTGCAGAACAGGCGCAGCTGTGTCCTGCAAACACAGTCAGGAGCTTCGCAGGGGCAGTGAGTCTGAAGGACTGCTTACCCTGCCCTCCGCAGTATTGGTGCAAACCTGGTAAGTTGATGGTACGCATGCTAGAAAAGTTTAGTTTGCAATCAAAAATGTAATCAGAATTTACTGAGATTTTAGACTAACAGAAAGAAGTGTGTACTTTTAAAGTGGAATGAAATGGCTGTATGCTTTACAAACAGTGCTTGCAAATTAAATCTGAAATCTGAATCTTTTTTGGGGTATGTCTGAAATGTTTGGGACAAGCAAAAAAAAAAGTTCACATAGTCTTATTTGTGGCCTGCCATAGCAATGCATGGCAGTCACCTATTGTTCTACACCTCAAAATTACTGCCGCTTCCTACTACCGTTAATGCGGCTTGTACCGCTGCGTGCCCCCTCACAATATATATATCAAAATGTGGGGCTCAATCCCGTCAGGGGAGCTATTACTTTTGTTGGCATTTTGAGTGGCAACATAATTAACAAAAAACGAGCCAAATTCAACTCAAAACAAAAGTCTTACTGACACAAAGCAGTGTCAGTAAGACTCAAAATAGACATACAATTTAGTCTGCCCCTCAGAGCTGCTCTTTAGAACTACAGTGATGGCAGAATGTCAGAACTACAGACATGGTGGAACAACTGCTATAAACTCATTGCATCTCTGAATAGTGCTGTTTATGGTATATCTTATATGCATATCATCTTGTGGTGGCAAAAGCAACAAAAAAAAACCCAGTATGCTCTGGACTTAAGATGGAGTAGTCCAGGAGGCATCCTGACCAGATGCCTGAGCCACCTCAACTGGCTCCTCTCGACGTGAAGGAGCAGCGGCTCTACTCTGAGTCCCTCCCGGATGACTGAGCTTCTCACCCTATCTCTAAGGGAGAGCCCAGACACCCTACGGAGAAAACCCATTTCGGCCGCTTGTATCCGTGATCTCGTTCTTTCGGTCATGACCCAAAGCTCATGACCATAGATGAGGGTGGGAACGTAGATCGACCGGTAAATCAAGAGCTTCGCTTTTTGACTCAGCTCTCTCTTCACCACAACGGACCGGTACAGGGCCCGCTTCACAGCAGATGCTGTGAATCCGCCTCTCCCGCTCCCTTCTTCCCTCAGTCGTGAACAAGATCCCAAGATACTTGAACTCCTCCACTTGGGGCAGGACACCCTCCTGACCTGGAGAAGGTACTCTACCCTTTTCCGGCTCAAAACCACGGCCTCGGATTTGGAGGCACTGATCCTCATCCCGGCCGCTTCACACTCGGCTGCGAACCGCTCCAATTGTTTGAAGACAATTGATTGAAATTAATTTTAATGTATCAGAATATGGGATACAACACCCACCACACTTTACAAATGTAAACATGTAAGTTTCTGTTGGTCTATTCAATACAATCCCAATAAAACTGGTTAAAAATTCAAGGGGAAGGGTTAGTTTTGCTGGATGCACTTCATCTACTTGCAATATTGATTGTATGCCTGTAAGAGGGACTTCATATGTCTTACCAGAACCATTCAAACTTAGCAGCAACAACAGTTGTACCATGAAAGCATTTTTGGCTGATTACTGTCTGGGGTTTCATTGTTTGCAGGAGATCCAGTCGTTCATCTGTGTCCGCCTGGTCATTACTGTGATGGTCTGCCCGGCAGTGACTTCAGCGGTGGTACCGGGCCCCGGCCGTGTCCCATATTTACTTATCGAGCCTCCCCAGGAGCGGGCAGCAAGGGTGACTGCCTGCCCTGTCCTTCTGGTTCACACTGCAACACCACAGGTACCATGTGAAGACCCTTTAGCAAAAGTTTTAATTAAACATGCATGTTACCATTTTATTTTTATTTACCTTACTTACGTATATCCTCTATGTTCTATTAAGAATAACAAAGTGAAACTCACCTTGTACTTTCATCTGGTGGACTTGAATTAGAATTTTTATATTTTAAATTCATTCACAGCAAATTTTCTGCAGTTATTTTCATATATGTATATATATACAGTATATGCTCACTCACTATAATATTTTTGCTTCTGACACTGCCTGAGATAAGAGTGAAGGAAATGCAATGCGAGGGGAAGCACTGAATTTAAAACTTGTCACTTGAGGCCACAGAAATAAATGAGTTCCGGAGTTTCAGAGAAAAAAAAAAAATTCTAATCCCCTTTACAAAAGCTCGAGGCTTGAAACTAAACCCTATTGTAATTTCAGCTAATGGATAATGCGCAGCAGATAGTTTCCCTATCCATTTCTCTACTGGTTTTAAACGACCTCCCTTTTTAAATAACAAGAAGCAAGGATATTCACGTTTGAAACAGTAATTTTAATATGTCTGAACCTTGAGGACTATGTTACTTAATTTTAAGTTCTGTTGAATATGTGAGGTTGATGATGCTGCATTTTTATTCCTTCCTCGAGGGGTTTCACTTAAATTTAATGTTTTTTAATTCTCTCAAATTCAACAGCCAGGCAGCTGCTGCAGTGGCCATCCCCTCGAAATAGGCTGGTTGATGACAGGAGTAAAAAAAATAATAAATTAGTGCAAATTTCACATAAAACATACTAAGTGTGACAGGAAAAAAGAAGAAGAAATATCTAAGGCAGCAAACACATTCCCACAACACTGCATGTTTGTAACAGTTTTCTTTTTTTTATTTTATTTTTGCTTTTCACGCTGGTGTTGGTTTCCTTCCTGATAGAAAATTAACAAATTTTAACGGCTGCCTGTCTGAAGCCTGTGCATATTGAACAAGGTTTGACTTGGAAAAAGAAAAGAAAACTTCAGTGACAAAAACTTGCCAGTCATTGAAAGAAAACTTGATGAGTACAAATGTAATACAGCAATTTGGAGGAAAACAATCTTATTTTGTTAAAAAGTCTATGAAATTTAAAACAAATTTACAGGCTGGCCATTGTGGAGATTAATTTACCTCCCTATAACCCCCCTCTAACTTTTGGGTTTCTTTAGGACTTACAGAGTATACCAGTAGTCCCTGCCCACCTGGCTTCTGGTGCAGTGGGACTGGACCCCCCATCCTCTGTCCAGCAGGGACCAAGAGGCAGCTTCCTGGAGCCGCTGCACCCAACCAGTGTGAATTGTGTGCAGGGGGAACCTTCTGCCCAGACCCTCGCGTGACAGGAAAGCCCAACGTGGAAGGAATCCCCTGCAGGGCCTCGTATCAATGTCCTGTTGGTAGGCGTGTCCATAAATATTGACTTTCTAAACACATCCAGATGAGGTCCTGGTGTTGTAATGAGCTTTTGACTGCACTCCAGGTGCAGTTTCAGAGAGGTTGTGCAGAGCTGGCTCGTTCTGTGGACCTCAGACTGCTGAGCCTCAAGTGTGTCCAAAAGGTTATATTTGTCCTGAGGGATCGTATTCATATGACACCTCTAAACAACTGTGAGTACATGAAGGATCCATCAAACTAAAGTGTGTGTTCAGACCCAAAAACACCCTGTAATTTTGATTTAAAAAATCAGTTGTTAAAATGTGGACTTTAGTTGATTCTACAAGGGTTGGATGAAAGCTTTATAAATAAATAATTTTGCGTCACCCCACAGATGTCCATTTCCCTACTACTGCCCTGCCAACAGCTCTGCCATGAAATCCTGTTCTGGAGGATCCATGCCTGTCAGCACGAGCGCTCTCAGAGGATCACACAGCAGCAGCTGTAGCTTATGTGAAGATGGCACTTATCGTCCATATCTTTCCCCGAGTCTGCAGTGTCTCCCATGTCCACCGGGATATTACTGCCCTCAAGGTGCTGAAACAAAGCAATTCTAAATTATTATCTTTTGAATTTCCAGGATTTGATTTTTTTGTTGTTGTTCCCCAAATTTATAAAGGCACAGAAGATTACAAAACTAATCCCTGCCCTCATGGACATGTATGTGGGAAGGGATATGCCCAGCCAAAGTCCTGTCCACCAGGCACGTTCGGTAACCGTACCCGTGCAGAGAAAATGGACGACTGTCACCCTTGTCCAGCCAACACTTTTAACCACCTGCCTGCCCAGAAGGCTTGCTTTCTATGTGGCAGCTCCTCCTTCTCAACACCTGGTTTGTTAACAAAATAATTATAGAAATAATATTAATCTACTTTTTTCCCTACATTTTATTTTATTGTGGCACAATGTACAAAACCACAGTACTTTAAAATTGGATGCAATGCTTTTCTTGTTTAACTGAGACACTTTTAATCAAAGTTCAATTGTAAAATGTATATAAAAAAGTGAACTGAAGTGAAATTAGTTTTTCCTCTGACAGTCAAAGTTGTCTCAGTAAGTGTGTTACAGAATGAGACTTTAGCATCAGGACTGAAAGAAACTCTTGTAAACGAGATTAGTTTTTTTTTTTTTAGTTTCTTTATGTATTCACAAAACGCAATAGTTGCTGTATATATTTAAAAAATGTTGTTATTAGGTTAACAATTAATAGTTAAAATAAGCTAATTCTGCTTTTGCTAGATTTAAAAATACACTATCTGTACTTTATGTAATGAAACCAGTTATTTCTTTAAAATGGAAAAAGTTGAATTTTTATGATTTTACAGTATTTCTTTTTCCAAAATATTATTTTTAGGTTCCGTCTCGTGTACCTGCATTGGGAAGAACCGGGCTTTCCAGTATTCTGATGGATCGTGTCTGTGCAGGACTGGTTTCATCTACTACAATGAGCTGGACTTTAAAAGTTCTACTTCTGACAGTGAACTAGACTGCCAACCTGAGGCCAGTAAAATTACATACATAGTTTATGCTGAATATCTTAGAAAGCTTACAGAATATAGTGTTGACCAGAATACTTGCATTAAGGCCGATATTTGTGTTTAAATTTATTTATTGTTTTCTAAGGATCCAAACAGAAGTGATGCAACAAATAGCAACATTCTTTTGTTTGAAGCCAACTCAGATGTTAGTGTCTCTGATTTTTTTGTGTGTGTGTTTTTTTTAGGTGAGCAGACGGTGCAGCACAGGAGAAATACGAGTAGCAGCATCCAGAGAGTGTGTCTTACCCTCCCTCCACTCCTGTAATATCACCTGTGGATCTCATGGAGGAATCCTGGATGTGGAGATGGGCATGTGAGTCTTATTATTTTATATATATTTTTTCTGATTTAGTACTGATTTAGTTTGCCATGCAAAACCTACTCCAGCCCATGACGCCCAAGTTTGAAATTTTCATCTTGATATGTCTGATATTTTCCTGTCTCCTGTCTTATCTGCGCCTGTCCCAGCTGTCGGTGTGAGCGATATGTGTCCGCAGAGGAGATTTGCAATACTTCTTGCCTCTTCAGGCTGCCTCAGCTGTCTGCCGAGCTCACGCAGGACGGCGACTTGCAGCTAAGCCTTAGAGAAAGAAACAGCAGGGTCTGGGCAAAGGTGAGAGAAAGCTGACAAAATGATGATTAGCTACACCTTAAAAGCACAGCAAATCATCTCATCCAATCCAGTTATTTACCATGCATACTTTTGTTATCCTACATGTGCATATAACTGAGAAGGATATGTGAAAGCTGGTACTGGGAGATAAAAATAGACACAATTCATTATCAGGATTGTAATGATAGAGCTGAGTAATTTTTCAGACCGTATTGTTTGCTTGGAATAAGAATTTTTTTGGAAAGCTATGCACAAGAAGTATTAGTCCCGACTTATTACTTACCGTATTAAATAACTTGCAGTTTCAGACATTTTTTATTTGATTGTATCTGGAGAAATTATGAATTATCATTTCTTTGTGACAAAAAGAAAAGGAAAAACTGTTTATGCACAAAATAGTTTCTCAGTCTGATCTGTACTAGATGTCTCAACATGTATAACTGTCCACATATTTTTTACAAGGTAAATCTAGCGCTATTTAGGCTTACGGAGAAGGTTTTGTATTACTGTCAGAGGTCATGATTCAGTATGGGGATCCAAATGCACAAATGAGAAAAAAAATATTGTCACAAGAAGCAATAAGGGGAATTAACTTTGATAGTCAGCCTTTTTATAAAAACTGCAGGTGACATAGTTACTTGATTTTGCTGTAAAATGGCCCCATGTACCTGGAAAATACATAATACCCCCTTTAAACAAGTAAAGTTGTTAGAAGAAACATTTAAATAAAATCTTTTGACCGTCAGCATGTCATAGCTCTGAAAATCTCCTGATGGAGGTGCCCAGGAGGCTTAATGATGAGATATCCCAACCACATCAGATGACTCTTTTCGTTGGGAAAGATGAACATTTTCTCTACGATCTTCCTCTGGATGACTTTTTTCTTCACCTGAAGCTAAGCTTAGCCACCCAGAAAAAGTTATTTTTAGCCACTTGCATCTGAGATATTTTTCTATCAGTCATGATCCATAGCCATAGGTGAGGTTTGGAACGATAGCAGAGGTTTTCACCATGACAGATCAGAGGACCGCCTGCATTACTGCAGACAAGCCCCAAGCTGTTTTTCCATGTAGATCCGTTCTCAAAATAAAATCTGGCGCCACTGTCAACCAAACTTATTTTGCCATTGGATGTAGTCTCAACATTAAATATGGTGAGATTACTTTACAAAGTGTCACAGCAAACATTCAGGTAACTTTCAAATGTACATATTTGATCAACAAAATTGATTAAATATTTTTCTTCTCATAGCGCTGGTAAAAACGTAATATTGTAGTACAGTGAGAAGAAAGGTGCTGGTACTGCTTCTCACGCACATTCTTATACACACTGATAAGATAGTTTTTAATAGCTGTACAGTAATGCAAATACAGTTTTTTGGAAATATAGTTAAAGGTGCAGTCTTACAACGGAGTAACCAGAAAGGATACAGTTAAATGATCTTTTTTCCCCTAAAAACCATATTTATAAAATTATTTCACTAGTACTATGACAACGTGTTGCAGTGCCATTCTTGTTCAGTTGGTTTTCCTTTCCTTTTTACTTCCAGAAAATAGAAAATGTTTTGGGTCCTGATATCTACGCACAGACATCTGGAAGAGTACACTTAGTGCAGTTTACCACTGAAGGACTCTTTGGTTGGATTCCCCTCCAAAGAGATCTTGTCAATCTTTTCCTTTCAGGTAAGCACTGGTTAGAAGTTTACATACACTAATCATCAGCATAAATGTCATAATTAGTCTTAGGCATTTTGTGATATATTTCAACAACTAATTTTTCAGGCTGGAATGATGGAATAACATGCAACTTAATTGAATTTGAAAGAAGAGTAGGCATAATTTATTGTAGATGTTCTTTTATCCAGTAATTAATGGTCAACATTATACTTACAGATTTAAATACATAAATAGACCATCTCCAATATTTGTAATGTGGAATTTCAAATAATACTTTCTCGCAAATTCCCTGTGTAAAAAAGAAAGGTTTCTTCTATTTCACTCTAAATTTAATTCTCAGTGGGAATCTATGTACAAATTGTAAGTATAAATTAAGATATATTTATTGATATAAATTATCTTCTCTCAGATTCTGTTTTTGTAAACATTGAAGTTGGCTTGAATATTTCTTAAAAAAACCCAAGATCAATTCAAAGTTTGTCATATTCATGAAGTGTTTCTTTTTTAGAACCAATTGATATTGATATAAATACAAGATCTAGAAAGAGGAGAGACACTGAAGATGATGAGAATAAGGCTGATGCCCTTCCTCGGATCCCGAATCCTATCGCCTGCCTTTCCTTGGGTGACATGCTCGTTTTTCATCTTACCATCAACCACACTGGTATATTGTATTTTATTTACTTTAACAATCATTTATCATACTGGTGAGATTACATATGTTTATTTTAGCTATACCAATGATATTTTAACTTTATTTAAATCTTTAGATCGCCCTCTAAGCCACTTCCCAGTGTACCAGAAGGACCACCTGTTTAACAGTAACCCAAGCTGGGACTTTGGAGCCTTCAGACATCTGCAGATCCTCATGAAGCAAACAAAATTCAACTCTTCAATGTAGAGTCGACTCCACACAGTTTTTAACTCTTTCAAATTACATTTTGCAAACAGTTTTTTTTTTCATCTTTTCTCCTCCCTCTCAGGTTTGCTCATGTTTTTTCAGAAGCAGGAAAGTATGTGTTTGTGGACAGTGTTGTCCCCGAGTGGAGTATTGTCGTGGTGGTCAGTAGGGAGGGGACAGAATGTGACACCAGGGCTGCCGCGTTTCAACCCATGACTCCAGGACACTTGGTCAAATATGGGATTGTAAAAAATCACCGCCTCAACCTTCTGCCTGACTGGGGACTCATTGTTGGCAAGCTGTTTTAATTTATTTTTAATGATTGACTTCGTTGAGTAAGTGGTACAGGATTATTAAGCGCTGGCTGTGTGCAGGGATCCTGAGTCTGCTGTTGGTCCTAGTTGTAGTCCTGACCACAACTGTGCTGGTTCTGCGACCCAGCAAAGCGAAACTCGTTCCCCATTGGAAGATAAAACCAAAGTGGCGCAGCCTTGGAGAGCCTTTTTGCCCAGCTGAGTGTGTTTGCAGTAGAGAAAGGTGTGTATGGGTTACAGATATGCTAGAGCACTATTCAGGCAGCTTTTTCACACTACTTTTTAAAAACTGCTTTTAAACTACATTATGGATATGTTTATTTTCATTGCACAAAGACGCAACAGTGAACTTGGCAACAAAATTTGTTTCTTGGCTACCAGAGTACAGAGAAAAATAAATACAGAAATAAGTGACAATTTATACTCATATACACATTTATGCACATATTTACATACAAATGTTTTGTATGTTTTGTACCTGGCTTCAGGTAAAGAAACAAGGGTGAAGCAAAAACCTTTTGCTATAACACGTTACAAATTAAAACAGTTTTATAACATGAAAAAAAGATTACTGCTTACTTTTACATAACACACATTTTTTATTGTAGCTGTTTTATTTTTATTCAAACATGAGATATTTATTCTACTGCATCAATAGTATATTGCACCATGTTAAGAAATAATTCTTAACATGGTGCTACGTTAATAATCTCACACAGTCAGTTTTCTGTTTACTTAAAATTGGATACTCATGTCTATTAGCATATTATTTTCCCCTCTTACTAACTAATAACAAATACAGAATTAATTATTTTTAATTCTATTCTTCTGTACAATCCCTGCTCATTGTGTATTACCCACCATTCAGTTTGAGGTTTTTTTTTGGTTCCAAATTATGGATAAGGCAAAGATTCATCACTTATAAGCCTGTGGTTATACTATTAAGATAATATGCAAATCAAAATGGAGGTTAGAAACCTCTGGGAATTGAGTCATTTTATCAGCTAGAGTGAAACAGAGGGATTTAACCCTGTGGTGTCCAAAATCAGTCCTCAAGGGCTGATTTTGGTTCCTTTTCTGGTACAACACGCATGAATTAAATGATGGTTTATGAGCAGGCTTCTGCACCATTACCTGCCGAGGAAGTAGCTGGCCCATTTGAATCAGCAGTGTTGAAACAGAGACATGTGTAAAACTGCCAGGACACCCGACCTTAAGGACACCTGTGATTTAGGATTTTTTCTTGCCAAGAAACACAATTATGTCTGTGCCTCTCCGGCTGATTATGTTGTGATAACTGCCTCTGAATGGGCTGAATCTTCTTAGTGTAAGCAAGCTTATCACAGTGTCACTAGCATATTAATGAGCTTGCAACATGCTCTGTGCATGCATAAAATTGAAATTGATTACCGGTAACAGGTTTAAAGTAGACTGATCTGTTTAGCATTTCTATACACAATGTTTTTCAGTACAAAATTTGCTCTACATTACATACAAGAGTGGTTATGGTAATTACATTCTAAAAGATAAACTTGTACACAGATGTTACTTAGCACTATTTTTTCAAGCATTTTTCTGCTGATAGCCCAAGAAAATAAGCTCAGGAAATAAGACACTTATGATTAGCTACAGACTTTCCTTCCTTCTTTCTTTCCTTCCTTACTTCCTTTCTTCCGACTATACTCCATATATTCTGGAAAATAAAATCAGCTTCCCAATGAGCTTAGAAGAACTACTTTAATCCCACTATTGCCAACTTCGAGATTTTGTTACTATATTTTAAAAAATTTCAGACAAAAAAACTTCTGCATCTGACAAAACTGGTATTGACAGGTCAAACTTTAAAGATTGTGATCGGATAGAGAACTGCAATTGGTGCACCTGCAGTCATATAATCCTTAATCAAAACATCTTGTGAAAACATGTGAGAGATTTAGGAATCTTCAGAAATCTTTCCTTTATTCATGTGTTTTAGCATAGCTGTCCAGAGTCAAGGCGGCGTTCTTGCCAGTCGAGGCGTAGGTGAGGGAGCAGAAGCTGAGGAATCTGCAGTCATAAAGGGAGGTAAGCTCTGTTTGTACTGAGACCTTTTTCATACAAAACCATCTAATTATTTCCTTAATCTTTCTTTAAAGCTGCAGTAGGTAAGCTTAATAAAAATATTTTTGTACATATTTGCTAAAACTGCCACAATGTCAGAACAGTGTAGTATGAGATGGATGCTTACTAGCTTGCATGTTCACACCAGGCTCCACTGTGGGGAAAGAGCTGTAATGATGCAGAGAGCAAGGAGGAGGGTGTGAGCTCCACATACAGCGTGATTGGTTCGTTACAACCTCCTCCTGGCTCTGATTGGTTGTTTCTGGCCAGGAGTTGGTGTATTTCTGCAGATGGCAGTAGGACCTCAGGGAGGAGACAGAGGAGCTTGATTTTTTCCGCCCACGATTATCTGTCTCATTTTACACTGTCAGGACAAAGTGTTAATTTTACTTATTACGTAAAAGCATATTTTAATTAAAAAGTTACCTATTGCACTCTTAAAGACTAAAATATCTTTTAAGAAAATATTTTAGTCTTTAAGGCAGAGGTCTGGGGGAGGATTATCAAACAAAAAGAAAAATTAGTTATTTTGATTAATTTCTATTTCAAATTAAGAGTCGTCAGAAACACTTAACTAACTTTTCCTTTAGTGTTTGTTCTCTGCATGTGTAATCATTTGCTATTATGCTCTGCTGACTGATAATGGTGCTGACCCTAATGTTACTCAGTTAGTGTGTATTGCATTATTCATTCAGCTTCATAGGATGGTTATAATGAGATCATCATCCATGACAGCTCCTAGTTAGCAGCCTATTCTGAATTAGATAGATAAAAAGAAAATAATGGGTAATGTTAGACTGTAATGAGTTGTCCTTAAATCATTTATATAAAGAGAGAGCGAGAGAGAGAGAGAGCCCAGTGAATCGACATGTGGTCAAATTAAGCAAAGTTTTTACTTCAAGATACAGAGATACACGAAGATCATTTCACAATTACTGATGATTAATTCTCTCGTTTAGGAAGTGTGTCAGGTTGCCTGGATCTGGAGGAGTTTAATGTGAAGACTCTTTATGACAAACTAGAGGACCAGAACCTCCACATCGCCGCCCAGCTGGCCAGACATCGCAAAGACATGCAGGAATTTTATAGGAATATATGCCAGCAGGCTGAATCACTCAAGGTTTAGTGGCTTATTTTTGTTTTTAGCAAGTAGGTGGACTTGCACTCAAAATATATCAGAGGAATGAAGAAAACTGTGCATTTTGTTTCAGGATGTGTTTGAAAATATGGACAGTAAAAACCTGAGTCTCCTTAAAGAGATTCTAGTCCATAATGTGAGGAAGGATGTGTTATCACACACTCACATCGGAGAGGGAGACAACCAAGGTGAGAATAAATGCACGTATTAAATAATTAGTTAAGCTCCATAAATCCAAAAATATGACAACTTTTTTTAAAAACACAATGTTATGTTATGGTCAAAGAAAGATAAATTATGTACTTTCCTATTCATAAAAGTAGATGGACCCATTAATAACAAAATAGAAGCTGCAACTAGAAATTATAGTTATTATTCCCATTATGTCGTTATTCTGAGGAAGCTTCTGGATAATCTGTTAAAAAAATAAGGAAAAAAATAAATGAAATCTTGTTAAATTAGTGTTTTGTAATTTCATTCAATATCTGGTGAAGGGATGGACGAACAGATGGACAGATTGTTTGCTGATACCTTTTACTGCAGTTCTGGCTGCTGCTCTGAAAACATGGCCAGTCTCTTTGTATAAAATATGAAGAACACTTCAGTGCAGTTTCACCGCAGCACATTACAGCATTCGACCATCTGTTGTGTGTAATCACTGCAGTCCCTTCTGCCTTAGTCTAATTGCTCAGTTAACAGTCTGTGTCTGACTGTCTGAGGTCTGGAAACCTGAAGATCAAAAAACATATTAGTTTGTTTGCTAAATTCAATAGAAAATAAAAAGGACTAAAAATATATATGCTCTATGATATTCAAAATCCTGTCTATCATATTGAGTCTATGTTTTAGACTCAATTGGCAGCATTATGCCAGGTCTGTGTGTGTACCAGTGGTTCTGGTCAGTGGATAGTAATATCAAAAAAATTGAGAACTTCCACTTTTTTTTTAGTACATTTCAACTCAATAGCTAAATGCTTACAACTTGGACAGTTTAGAGTAAATTTAAACGTAAGCACACTTAACTTAATAATACTAATAATCTAAGTTGTTTTATCAGCCCACCCAAACTATGGGTGGGCTGATCGTAGATTTAAAACTATGATCATAAATGTATGTGGTGCATCAGCATCATCATCATCAAGCAGCCGGCCTACTGATGTTTTTACAGAAAATATTAATAAAATGCCGAGCATAACAAATTTTCAAATCTTTAGGATAAACATGAATAATGAATTGAATAAAATGCTTTTATTAGTAAAGCAATAAATGCTTGTCCAAATTTGGGAGGTACTTATAATTAGACAATTCTAGTAAAAAAAAAATGCTGCAGCAAACCAGAGTAAAAATGAATCAATATTGTCCTCATCTCTGGTTTCTCAAAAAATACAATCCATCCCTCTCCCTTCTAGTCTTTCATTACATACAAAACAAGTTTAATTGTTTCTCTAACTACCTTGATGATCATAATTATGTTATATTATATTGGATGTGGATGGATGGAGAGAGGATCCAGTATATGTCAAACAAAATCACTATTTTCACTTTATCAAATATTCACAGAGAGAATTGATTTCATGTGATTGAAATAACATAAAATCAACATAATATTGCATTGTAAAAATGACAACAGTAGTTTTTGTGAGATTGCTTTTCATTTGCTGCTTTACCACGTCTAATCTTTTAGATGCCATTCTTCAGCACCAGTGCATGCATTTAGCCATATTTTTGTTTGCAATGTTTATAAGTCCATTCAGATTTTTTTCTAGGTTAAGGTCCTGTTGTTCAAATTGAGAATGTAATTCTTTTAACACTGCTGTAAAAATGATCTCCCGTAGCATTTAAACTATTTTGCTTTAAGACCCTAAAACTTTTAAAATGCCTTGTGTTTATTCTGTATATTTTCATGAAAGCAGACATTTCCACCAGCCAAGCTGAGGCCTCTGTGTCTTTACTGGGAGCTGTTCTTAGATCAGTCGAAGCTCTTTTATGTAAGCTGACAGCAGAAGCTTGGCAGAACCAGGATCTGTGTGGTCTTCCATATTGTCATGGTTCAAGAGACTCTGAGGCTCAGGTTGGATATATGCAACCTGGTAACACCAATATGTCTTTTACACAGGTAATATAGAAACACTTGCTAATTGCTTCAAGCATATGTTGAGAATGTAAAAACTGTATCCCCTTTTTGTTTGCTTTCCCCAGTGCTCATCAATGTCTATGAATAAAGGAGAAGCTATTTCTCACGAGACAGGTCAGAAACAAATCTTTAAAAGTTGAGGGTTTTTTTCTCTGTTAAATAAATCAGGATAAAATAGTACTTGCGCTAAGATGCCGTTTCTCTGTTCTCCAGACTGCACACAGACAGCTGCTTCTTGTTTCAGTGAAGACAATCTATCCAAATTGGTCACCGTATCTCCTTTGTTCAAAACTCTGCAGGACATTCAGCAGTCTTTACAACAGCTTATCACAGATGAGTCACATCAGCATTCCCATAAAGGTGCAAAAACAAAACTGTCTTTTAGCTTGAAAGTAAAATTCACAATAAACTATGTACAGTGTCTTGCAAAAGAAAAAACACCATCACATTCCTATCAGTTAGTACTTTTATTTAATCAACCAAATGCAAAATAGTGCATTGTTATAAAATAGAAAGAAAATGGCAGTTTCAACTTTGTAGGACCACCATTTTCTGTATTTATAGATGAACTGCCCTCCTTGGCAGTTCCACCTTGCCTGCTGTTGGTGGTCAGAGCGCTCAGTGGTGCTGATTGTATGGCAGCCTTGCTCCTGTCAGTCTGCCGACTGGAGCCAGAGTGAATGGGTGAATGACTGGATGTAATGGACAGTGATTTTAAAGCACTATGCAAGTACAGGCCATTTACCATTCTGAAGGCCGTTGGTGGCACTTAGTTGTTTCAGGGAAGAGTTGAATTACAAATGAATGCCAATTCGATTATTTGGAATAAAGT
This sequence comes from Xiphophorus maculatus, assembly GCF_002775205.1. NCBI lineage: Eukaryota > Metazoa > Chordata > Actinopteri > Cyprinodontiformes > Poeciliidae > Xiphophorus > Xiphophorus maculatus. Next base: position 21,597,618 of record NC_036460.1, read on the forward strand.
TTTTAAAAATAAGAAACCCACAAGTCATTTTCCTTCCATGTGAAAATGATGTGCTACTTTTATTGAACCTGATTAAATGTATTTACTGCAAGTTTGTGGCTGGGATGTAACAAAAGATGGGAAACGAGGGCTTGAATACTTTTGCGAGGCACTGTATCGTAAATTCCGATGCATCAACTCCTGATTCACCATTTCTCTGTTATAGCAGAAACGGGGACTTCAGTCCAAGAGAACCACAACGAACGTCTAATTCCAACTGCACTGGACAGCCTGTCTCCACAGCATTCGGCTGTTTACCTTTTTGGTTGTCACGTGGTGCAGTGGCTTGCAGATTCCCCCATGTTCCCCTCTGTGCTTCTTTTGCTGGCAAAGTCGGTTCCCTTTTGCTCATCTTCGTCTAACGAGAATCCCCTGGGTCATTTCACTGGGGACTTCTATTTTGATCCAACCAATCAAATCCTTTATCTGTCAGAGGCAAAGCTTCAGCATGTGGGACACTTTATTGCTGTCATTCTGCTGTCCATGGCCCGCATAGCAGTAGGTAATAAAAAAAAAGGTAAAAGAGAGTCCTGAATGTCATGCATAACATTATAGGCTGGGCAATCATCTTTGAGCAGTAACTATGTAATCTTCTTCGGCAGCAGAAAGATTAATTTGTGTTGTTTTTTTTTATCCAGGATCCAAACCCCAGAGGTTTCTGCAAGCTCTGCATGAAGCCATTTCAGCTGTAAGCCTTCAGCTGTTCAACCTTTCTTTTAAATGGAGCCCAGCAGAAGTGTGTGAGAGTAATCTGAAGCTCACTCATCATCCTCACACAGTTTGAAATGTAGGCTGATAACTTTTTATTGCTTCTTTCTTCAGCCTAATTTTGATGCATTAGGTGGGCGGCATGGGGCATTAGTGGAGCAATTTCTCAATATCAGAGTTCCCTCTGAAGCGCGCTTCACTGAGCCCCTATTAGCTAGAAGGTTGGTGTGAAAAACTAAAAATTACAGCAGAGAATGTTGGATGCATTTATTATAAGTAACTTTTCTCATCTTCTACTTTAGACTTGAAAAATATAAGTATTTTAAACTGGAAGATCTTATCTGCAACCTCAAACAAAGATCAACTCCAAATACAGGTATGGCAGTTTTTAATGTTCAAGTTCAAGTTATTTTGTAGGCTTATTGTTGTTTTTACACTTTATAAAAAACAAATGCAATATAAGGCACTCAAATAACTTGCAAAAGACTTTGAAAATAGAACATTTACAATTTTCAAACATTTGTCTCTCTACATTCTATCCTGATATCTGCCACAATAATTATACATATTAAGGCTATTAACAGTTCAGTCAAATTCAGAATAGGGAATATAGTTTAAAAATGCACAACACAGTCCATCTTCGGTCTGCATTTTTTTATCCATTGCTTTAATAAGAGAAGGTAAACCTAATCGTAGACTTTGCAAAGCTCAGCAAATGGAGCATGAGCTTAACAGAGCAGAAAAAAAACTACAAGCAAGCTGCTGAGATACTCTCAAATAGCTCCATTCAAATAAAGATGAGCACAGAGATGGTGTGATAATAAACCTCCACCTGATGCTAGCTCTGAGAAATTAGCTCTGCCTCTTCAGGTTTGTGTGTCTAAAACTAATTAATAAATTTATTGGTACGTAGTAAAACAAATTAAATATAGTATTGATCAAATATTTTTGAAATATGCCTTTAGTCATTAGAATGACACTACTTATAAAGTAATTAACATTATTATTTCATAAAACTACATTTTTATACCTGATTAATCCTTCAGAGCTCTGCACTCATTAGTAATGTCAACTGGTAATGAATAGTAATTCATTAGTAATTACTACTAACTAGTAATTACTAATCCATGCCAGAGAGAACCTAGGCATGCATGCTCATTCAAAAGCTAGCTCTGCACAATAAAGCCAGTATTCAAACCCATGACTTTATGGCAACACACCAACGCTGCTGTTACCAATTGTGTGTAAAAGATGTGTTTCTTATGCATTTGCTAAGTATAAAGAAACCAAAAAGTAGAGAGAGGACATTATAACAGTCGAAAACAGTGCTTTTTTAAATAATTACAACACTAGGAATAAGCAATGCTTTGTTGCTTTAAATAAAAGCAATAAAATTGTGTCATGTATTTCAGTTTTTCATTTTTCCATTTGCCTTCAGCAGTTTCCACAAAAAACAAAAACAAAAACAAACAGACCATCCTTAAGTCTACTTGGAAAAACTATACTTTGAATGGTCAATTCAAACTTTCTCTTCTGGTGAGATTTTCAGAGCATAATCTATTTTGGGTCCAGATAGTGAAACAATTATGTTCCATTAATCTGCTAGAATAATGCGTCTCATAGATAAATGGATGAATCCATTTGCCATATCAGACTCTTTTTTTCTCATTTCTCCACTTCCACAAGCTATAAACATCATTAAACAATTGTGGGTCTGGAGAGAAAGTCAATTATTGCCTCCCTAATGAGTTTAGAGAGCTTTTGTTTATGAGAAATTACCCAATATCCCAGTACCAGTGAGTGCTGAGCACACAGGGGCTATTGTGCTAGAAAAGCAACTACATACTGCTCTGTTTATTAATTGCTTATGTCATTATTTACTTTTTTTAAGTGTATGGTTTAATTTCCTCAGGTTTACCACCAAATGGGACACCAGTGCAGGTAATGAAGCTACGTGGCATAAAAGGTTAGAATAAAAGAAACAAAGATAATGTACTTTATGCCTTGCATAACATGATCCTTTTTCCCCAGATGTCATGTGTAGAGGAAGAAATTGACCGCATGAGTGAATCTTTCCTGCAGCTAAGCATGCAGATGCAGAGGAGATCTCAAATAAGCACAATGTTAAAGGAGAGAGAGAACGGTGCTGCAGAAAAAGCGGTAATTAGAATGATTGGTGACATATTTAAAATCCTAAAAATATATATAATTTGTACATTATTGTTTAAATTGAATGATTCATTGTCCCACTCATAAGTAATTTATTTCTGTCTTATTTCCTTTGTGTTTGTTTTGACGTTTTTGTCACAGATTTGTTTTTTTATTCCATTCAGCCAAAATTGTTTAAATTCCCTGAACCTTTTCAGTGTTTTATCTTTACAGTCACAAAGCACCTTTTTGTTTTAATAAACTCTTGTTACTTGTTACTTCTGGACACCAGTCACATTGTAGTGCTGTTTTATCCCTAAGCAGCTCATGATCACTGTATTTAAACATTTGTTTTGCTTTTATAGACCTAACAGTGAAAAAAAAAACAACTGAAATAACAGTCCCAACAATGTTTTTAGTTTTGGGGATTTGGAGTTTATTGTCATAAAAATTCTCGAGAAGATTAAAAGAACAATTTACGATAAGTGTGCAGCAGGGGTGTCAAACTCCAGTCCTCAAGGGCCGGTGTCCTGCAACTTTTAGATGTGCCTCTGCTGCACCACACCTGAATTTTTTTTAGTAAATTTGTTAAACTCTTTTCATTTCCAGATGATGACTCAACAAATCTGAGATGGGATATAGTAACTTGGATTATTGTTTCATAACCCTGCTTTGAACTTCACTGGTCCTTTGTCCCTGATCTGTTTGTGTTCTTTGGATTTCATGATACTATTTACAGACATCATAGCTTTTTATAGTGAAATTTAAGTTATTTAATCTCGTTAAATTACACATTGTTGTACTGGATTTGTTTTATGTATAAAAGCAAAATGAACCGAATACTAACCCTTTCTTGCATAGCGGTCACTGCAGTGGACAGCTATCTAAAGGCCATTTTCTTGTGGATTTTTACGTTATCAATGTACACAAACCACTGAAATAGACGCTAGTGCGTCATACAATACACTATCAACTACTGGCCATCCACTGCAAGTGCAAGAAAATGTTAGTTAAATCCAATATGGCAGACAAACGAAAAAGCAACTCAGGCATATCCGGTCCCTCCTTCTACTGTAGAGGACTCTTCCAACCCCTAAAGACTAATACCACTGATGTATTTTTCCAACTTTGTACTTTCAAAAATTACAACTGATCACCTAAATTTTTTCCCACCTTTTTTTATGCCTCAAGAAAATCAAAAACACTTTGGAATAAATCCTGACTTAAAGGCTCATAATTCATGCATGAAAGGGCAAATGTACATCACACACTTTTAAGTTTTTCACTCAACTTTATAAAAATAAAATGTAACATGAGAAATTTTGAAAAGGTTCAGAGAGTTGACTATTTTGCTAGACACCAAACGAATAAAAGAGACATTGCATTGATGTAATCACATTAATGGGAATAATTACTTAAACAAATCCCTCCTTCATGTTGATGTAAATGTGCTCCAAGTCATTCTTGACATAGAAGATAAAAGCTCACATTAGGATGCATAAGTATGATGAATGAATGAGTGATCTATTTTTGCAGAGGGAAACATCCACAAGCACGCCAAGCCTGAGTCGTAACGGAACAATCCTGTTGGAGCTGAAGAGATGTTATGTATCACAGCGACTCAACGAGCTGCAAACCACATTAAACCAAATGAGACGTTGCCAGCTGCGTGATGGCGAGCTGAGAGACGGAGCAAAAGGCCGCGAGGAAAGTGATGATGGCTCCGATCAGCACAGAGAAAAGGAGCATGATCCTGCCACGGATCGCCGCAGTCCTCCAGACCACCAGCGAAGCGCCGCTCTTTCAGCTGGTCAGAAACTCAGCCCACGCAGCCCAGAGAGCCGAGGTCTTTTAAATGATAAAGCGGAGAGTTATATTTCCGACCAGCAGAGAAGTGGCTCTGTTCAGACCAACAATCCGGACATCTTAATGGATCAAACTTTCCGGCGTACCAAAGATCAACTCCATTAAAAAAAAAATCCCCCAGGAAATCTGGAGCCTAATAGACAAACCTAAAGAAAAATAGAAAAGGACACAAAACTATTACAAACATATATTTGATGCTTTGATTTTCATTCAGATGGCAATGGCATATTCTTCTTTCAGAGACTTCTTTTTCTGTAATATTTGGCCTCTAATAGCTTTGAGCTAATATTGTACAAGATAATACATTTGTTTGCTAAAGTGTGATTCCATTGACCTCAGTCTTACCATGCTGCAGTTCAGCTGTGCCCTGTTAACCACCAGTGATAACAGACAGGAATATATTCTGGCAACGAGCCGCAGTATGACACAACCTGTAATATTATCCAGATAGCGTCTCTGTCTGGAGTTGCCTTTAGAACAACCTATGTTAATTATTATAATCTAATTATTATAAACTAAAACTGAATTACTTTTTTTGGTCTTCTGATAACAACCTGTCTTTGTTTATATATTCACTAACTAAAATCCAAGTTAGGATAATACTTGCTTATGCCATTCAGTGGTGGATTTGCTTGTTTGCTTTGGATCATTGTATTGCTGCAAAACCAATATAATGCAATCTCAGCTTGAGATTGACCTCAAGGTCACAAACTGATGGCTGGAGATTTCTGTTATAGAACAAAAAATTATAGTTTCCAAAAATTATCCTCCAACTCCTTTTAAAGCAAAGCTGCTTCACATTATTACATGCCCACCTCTATGTTTGACCGGTTTTATATATATTTCTATATAAGCTGACATTGTTTTAGTTTAATGTCAGATTTAATTGATATGCAAATGTTCAAAAAAAAGTTATCCCTTTGTCACATGGATACACAGAATATTTTTTTCAAAAGTCTTGAGGATTTGTGGAGTTTTTTGAACAGAAGTAATTTGCCCCCCTGGAACTCTTCTCTGGGTATTTACAGTGCTTTAGTTGTTTTTCTGGGCTATTTTTTGACCAACTTGATGAGTTGCTGACACTCTCTTGGAGTAATTTTGGCCAGTCTACCACTTTTGGATTCCATTTTGGTTTTCCTTTGTTGATTATAGTTCTCCCTGTGATTTGCTGGACTCCCACAGCCTTAGAAATGTCTTTGTAACCCTCTCCACAACATGAGTGCCAGTCAGAGGAGAAACCTAAGCTTCATAACTGCTGCTTTCTTCTGGGCCAGCGCTTTATCTGACACACAGGGTTCTGGGTCTTATAATAGAAAGTCAGTATTCCTACCGGGGGGCTGTGAGCCAAATCAGAAGGTCAGATGGAACAAGTCTTCACTTAATATCAGTGTTAGCTTTCCACTCCATGCCAAGTCCCCCATGCAGAATCCAGCAATGCCCCGCAGCTATGTGTGGGTGCTTGTATGTGAGGTGTTGTTTAGAGACTGACCTGAGATTATGTGCTTATCAGTTAGATTAGCTTCTTTTGCCACTGATCGGACCTGCACGTCTGCTTCACAGTGGCACAGACATACAACAAACTGCTGGAGGAGCCTGTGTGTGTAAATCTGTGGGATGTTTTGCAGTTGTACCACATTACACTTGCTCTAGTTGTTTAGATCACAACACATGGGTTATTTCGGGAAGATTAACTTCATGTGACATCTGTGTGGGTATGTTTCCATACGTGTTATGTTTTCAATCGTATGTTTATAGGCTGCAACGGTGCTCCCTTTTAATTTTTCCCTCAATCAAGTCAAGGTAACTAATCAAGTGCATGCGGACCTAATCTGTTTGTTCATTTGTTTGAAAACATTTTCTGAGTAAATTACTGCTACTACTTCATTCATAAAGCACTTTAAGACATCAGCAGCTGCGACAAAGTGTTGTACAGATTAAATCAATGAACATTCGAAATATGGAAAGGCCAAAAGAAAAAAAGACAATAAAATCAAACATGCGTTTGCTCAAGATTTAGATTAAATGTATGATTAATTGAGACAATAAAACAAAATGTATTTTTATTCTTTCACAAAATGCACATTATATTTCAACCACAAACACATTTCTTTTGAGATTCTAAGTGAATAACTGTGAAGAAGAATGAAAATGATAAATGTTGTTTACATATTGTTAAGTACATTTTTATTCAGCCTCTTCTATTCTGGTGTCAAGAAAGAAAATCCAGAGAAATCATGTCCTTAAAAATCACCTAATTACTAAACAAAGTTCACAATATTAGTGCCAGAAAGCCTAACTCTGAACACACAATGTGCATGATGATACATGGCAGTGCCAGCATCATGCTGTGGAGATGCTTGCCTTCCACAGGGACAGAAAAACTAGTCTGAGCTGATGGAAACATGGATGAAGCTAAATACATGGCAACCCTGCAAGAAAACAGTAGATGCAACAAGAGACTATTAAAATGAGTGACTGTAACATCACAAAATATTGTACAGTACAGTGGGTATGATTATGTTTGCGAGACTCGCTCTTCAGACACAACACGCAACAAAACAGTTAATCGTGCCGAAAGATGAGTGATGTCTGGCTCTAAAAGCTGCAGCGTTAAGAGGTTTTTCCAGTAAGACACACATGAGGTTTACATCTCAGTTTCCATCATGTTTGATCCATGACTGCCTGCTGTAATCATGTTATAATCTTGAAATCCTTCCAAATCCCTGGAAATCTGCTCTATGTCTTTTAGGTCCTGCAAGCACTCTCGCACAACCCATCCTAGTACATATGAACCAGCATATACACTTCTGACCACTTAAATTCCTCCATTTTTGAGCACTCTCTTGATTTTAGTGTCATGGATATCTGCTCTCACAACAACTTCCTGTTTGAAAAATGATGTCAATATATACAGCAGTAATATATTTATAGGCTGCAACTGTGCTCCCTTTAAATTTTTAATGTACAGTGCTGGAAAAAATGAAGAGCCCACTGCACTGATCCCCACTGAAAACCTCCTGGTTATTCCACCAAATATTGATTTCTGAACTCTTCCTGAGTTAAAACATTAGTATTGTTGTTTCTAAATGAATATGAACTTGTTTTCTTTGCATTATTTGAGGTCTGAAAACACTGCATCTTTCTTTATTTTGACCATTTCTCATTTTCTGAGAAATGGTCAGAAAATATCTGACTAATTAAAATGAACACAATTTAATTTTACTCAAACATATACCTATAAAAAGTTAATTCAGAGAAACTGATCATTTTTTCCTGTACATATGCACATTTTCTTTAAAGAGCAACAGTGTAAAACCACATCCATTCACTCTACACAATGTTGTTTTTTTGGCTTTGGTTCTTGCAGTTAATAGGTCTGGATGTAAGTAAGGAAGAGAAATAGTTCTGGAGCTTCCTGTAGGCTTATAATGAGTTTGCAGCCTGTCACTAAGCAGGCCCTCAGTCACCATGGCACTGCATTACTGTTGCTATGGTTTCCTTATCTGCAGGATGTGGTTCAACCAGACCTGCCATATTTAGTCTGCTTTTCAGCACGCAAGCCTGCTGCTGCTGGATGCACTTAGCTCACTTGTTTTTCTCTGTGAAGAATGAAGTGGCCCTGAAGCCTTGTTGTGTAAATTTGTACTTTTAGCACAACATTAACATCGGTTTGATGTGTACAATTACATAGAGGGGATTGGTAAACCAGAAATTAGACTTCTTAATCTTTGAAATTACAAAATATTGAATAAAATAATGCTGGTAAACCTCACTAAGCCTACATTCTTGTTTTGTTTATATAACCAGCTTATAGTTCCAGATACAAGATCTGCAGGATTAAATACTCTGAGATTATTGTCTCTTTTAGGCTTTATCACAGTTTGGTCTGAACCTGCCATTCTTCGGTCCTTCACAGACTTCACAGATTGGAACAGCCCACATAGAAATCTGTCTTTCTTGGTAGAAACATTATCTTATGTGGAATTTAAAACAAAAATCCCAAACAGTTTATATCCTGTAGTGCAACTTTCTTGAAGTAAAAATATACTGGACCCAGATTTGAGCAAGAATTACATAACTTTGTAACATAACTCAAATATCCATCAATCAGCTTCGGTAGAACCTTGGATATTTATGTGGAATGTTAAAATGTCTCTTTAAATATTAATCCATGTTTGAAGTGTAAACCGAAAACAGTATATTTTCACTTAGGCAAGGAATATTGAGACTTTAGTAGTTTGTGTTTCTTACTGTTCAGAAGACCCTAGACACATTCACAGAAACCAGAGAAAGCCCTATCAGAAAAATGGATTACTGTGTAAAACGTTCACGAGTAAATGTTTTAAAATGGTTTATAAAAATAAACAATTTTATTTAAAACCTTACCACAACCTTGCTGGTTCAACGTCTTAGTGCAATTCAGGACACGGTTGGGAATGAAGGAGTTGATCAGCCCTGGGGACTAAAGTTGTCCTCGTCAACTGAGTCCTGCAGCAAGGACAGCAGAGTCTGAGTCCCAAGGGAAGACACTTAAAAACTTGGAAAGCAGTGTAGATACTGTTAGGATCCTGGAAGCTCATTTAATGATTTTCTTTTCCCAAAGAGCTTCAGCAGAGACATTAGACATTGCAGTATATAATGGAAAGAGGCACCTTACTTTATCTTGCTCTAAATCTATACATTATAAAAAACTAATTTGAATCTTTGTCTCCTATTTAAATTGTTGTTGAACATGGCTTTATGATGGAAGGGAAAAAATGGAGCAACAGAGAGGAGAAACTGGATAAATAACTAAATGAAATTCTTTACAAAATAAGAAAACCATCAAGTGGTGAATTTTCAGTTTAAGATCCAACTCTTCAGCGGGCGCAGACCGTTTCCAACCCTGACACTAATGATGCCCCTACCAAGAAAAATCAATAATGGTTTTAAAACTTGTAATCGTTTCCCATAACGATGATCTGGTAGTCTGGAGGCTCTGGGATTTGACGACAGCAGTAAACGTGCGAGGAATAAATCAAATTCATGAAGTGAAGTAGTGTGTGTATCATTATTTTTCAACTAAATAAGTTTGAAACTTCAGACTTAGCAAGCGTTCCAAAGGATTTCAGTTTATCTTAAGTCTCAAGTCAGGATGCATAGCTTTTAATTTTTAACTTGTTAAAGAAGTCATCAAGTCATTATTTTTTGTACGGCCATTAAACTTGTGCGACTTTACTTATGGACGTTTTTAGACCATTAAATGTACACAATGCTGATTATAGATAGCTAATAATTTAAACTCTTCCATTTTATAGCTTGCTAGTTGGTCCACTGGTATATTTATGCTCTTTAAATATTTTCATATTTTCTTATATTACTATCTCAAACTAAAAGAAGTGGAGCATGACTAAGAAGTGGTTAAATAAATAAACTGCTGCATTACTTTTCACCACACTACATTGCCCCTGTTTGACCTTTTAAGGTCTCCTAATTATCAAATAAATCACATGTGTGTGTAAATTATTCTTAGCATAAGCGGTCTATTTGTAAAGACTGTTAAGTTTTGTTAGAGAACATCAGTGAAGAAAAACAGCATAATGAAGATTTGGGAGCACAGTGGACAGGTCAGGGATAAATCAGGGTTAGCTTGTAAAACAATAAAGATACAAACATCTCAGAGCACTGGACAATCCAATTTAAAATGAAGGGAGTGTGGGACAGCTAAACCTTTTAAAATGAGGCTGTCCAGCTTGACTAATAGTAGCATTTATGGGAGAAGCAGCCAGGAGGCACAAATTCTAGTCTCTGTGCTTTGAAAGCTGGTTATAACATACCTCAGAAGACATACAACAGCAAATGAGTCTGAGTACACGTACATACAGCTATTCAGATTTTATTTCACCTCATAATTATACATGGCTTTGAATTGGTCCATCACATTCTAATAAAAGACTTCAAAATAATTGGCTATAAAAAGACAAAATGGAAAAAGGGTGGGAATACTTCATTTTCCTATTATTACTTCAAGGCTTGACTGTCTGCAACATCTTTTGTGCCTTGTTATGATGACACTGGAGAGGTTGAAATAATGTAGGGGGTCAAGTGTATATAAAAAAGGAAATGTCATGAGTGGGCTCTTCTAAACACCTTATGTAACACATGACAAACTGAGGAACCCCATTCTCTTTCGTGCTTCTGTTTTGCTTTTTTTTTTTTCACTCCATTGATTTGCATTAAATGTCTGCAAGCCATTCTAGGAGCTGCTCGGATTTGTTTTCAGTCAAATAAAAACAAATTAATTGAAGGGGGAGCTTTCTTAGACAGGACCCAAATGGCTATAACATGATCATGCACGTTGTGTTGTGGGTGGGAGTAACTCACGCATGCGTATCAAACCCTCTCCTCCTTCCAGGCGCTAAGTGGAAAACAAAGAGTGAGCAGCGGCTAGGAAATACGGTCAATAGGTTGTTTTGTTTTTTAAATGAAAGAGATGGATTTGAATCAATCAACAATCTTGCCGTATGTCGCGTAAAGCATGAGAAGTGTTGCCGTTTGGGTCTACTCGAGACTTCAAACCTCGAGGCTGTAAGTGAGTGAATCGGCTTTGTTGTTAAAGAATCCACAGGTTTTGATGTTTTTTTTTTTTTTTTTTTTACTTTAGAAGAGAAGAAAAATACTTCTGTGGATGGATCTGGACTGAGGTGACTGGATTTGTGGGCGAGGAAACTGTTGCATCACTCGAGTTTGCTTTCGCACATCACGGACCTGCTCATTCCATCCAAGTGCCAGGGATGATGACATTTCCTGTCTCCGTGTAGATGAGGAATTGCGAACCGAGAAGCTATAAATTCATAGACGGGCTCCTAAAACTGCTAAAATCAGTTCGCCCGCACTTCTGCAGAGTGTCACTTGTCGCCTCGCGTCGCTTCTTTCAGCAGGTGGATTTTCACTCGTGGGGCAGAGGGAAGTTTCCTGCGCTCGGGGCGGCCGAGGAGAGGCGCTGTCTGTGGTCCTGAACTCGCGTATCTCAGCCAGGAGTTGGCCTTGAAGACAACTTCAAAACACCAGCTGGAGTTGGAGCAGCGGTTGTCCCACCAGCAGCTCCTCATAGGGCTGAATATGCTAACTCTGCACAGAGTTCAACAGCAAACGTTGCTTCTGTTGTTGTTCGTCGGTAAGTATCACATTTGAGGTTGGCTTATGTCGGGTTTAAATGATCAGCGTTGAATGCTATGTCTGTGGCGCATTCACGGTCATGAACACTGACGTTTTCCAGAGCTTTCCGTTCGTTTCATACAATGGGTAAACTGGAGAAAAGAAAGGGATGTCAGGCTGTGTCCTCTTATTTCCTTCTCGTCTCCCTCTCTGTCCTCTTGTTTGTCTTCTCTCCGCTCACATAATGTTTTTAAAAAATAAAATAAAAAAAAGGATGGGATAAAATCAATGTTGTCACTGTCTGCCCTGGGCAAGACTCTGGTTATATAACAGCAATGGGCCTAACGCAGTCACATTGACACTGAACTTTTCCACATTTTGTGACATTATGAACCACTATAAAACGTCCTTTGACAAAATAAACATATAAAGTTTTATGAATATATAACTGTACTGTTATCTTTATCCTCAGACTTGAGAGGACACTTAACTATGAATACAACTACTTACCACTAATTGTGACCACTTGACTCCTTGACTCTTTTCTTTATTTATAGAAAATAGTTCACTAAAAAAAAAAACATAATTTGAAGTCTGATGTCATTAACCAGACTGAACAAGACAAACAATTTCTGTTGTACCATTAGTGCAAATTTTTATACACATCTCTTGATAGAAGGCCTAAACAGTGTTTCCTCGTTCTTAAGAGTCACAAACGAGGGATTAAAGGAGTTCTGTTTGGCTGCTGGTTGCAGACTTCAAGTCTATGCATTTATAACCACTGCATCATTTGCCTTTTTTACTCGATTCCCTCCCCACTTTATTCAATTAACTGAAATGCAATTATAGTCTATTCTTTCCCTTCCTCAGTTTTCTCATAGTATGTTGAAAACCCCTTCAAATGCTTCCCATAGTTTCTATGATCTTTACCAATATTGCAAAACCAAGAAAACATTACTTGGCAGGAGCCACAATACAGTATTTTCTTCGTCGATCTTTTATGACTTGAGTTTCTAAAGTGCTCACAGAACTGTAAGCTTAAGTTTATGCCTGTGTTTATGTAAACTGAGTTCTGCATCTGGCTTTGTATTGGATTTGACATGTACAGATTAATGTAGATCATGAAACTTAAAAAAAAAAAACTCCCACTCATGAGATTTTTTTCCTGTTTTGAAAAAAACAAAAAAAGAATGTTTGTATTTGTTGTCGAAGTTTGTGTGGCTCTACAAGAGAACTTGTAATACAGTTACTTTTTTGTAAGCTTTATGTTTAAGCATTTCCCTCTCGAAATGCCCAAAATAAACACCATGAATTTTGGAGCCATTACCATTAGACTTTGTTATTACCAATAAGGCATCTAAACCAATTCCATTGTCATAAAAATATCTATTGCTTAAATATCTGGTGGTAGCGATGAGTGGTAGGAGTTTGACCTGTAATTGGTGGGTTGATGGTTCGAATACCCAGCGTGTCTGCTGCTGGTGGTCAGAGGTCCTAGTGGTGGGGATGCCTGGCAGCCTTGCCTCTGTCAAACTGCCCAGGGCAGCTGTGGCTACAATGTAGTAGTTTACCACCATCAGCATGTGAATGCAGTGTGAAGTGCTTTGGGGTCCCCGGGACTTGATAAACCATTAAACAAGAACAAGCCATTTACCTCTCATCTTATCAAATCTAGGACAGACACATTCTCCCTTCTGCTCTAGTTAGCTCTTTTACTTATTGGTTTAAATTATCTTTATTCTTCCAGATCAAATACAGAGGAAAATGTTCAAGATTTATGAAACATTTTCTTGAAAGTTGATGAATTTTAGATATGGAAGTATGAGTTGATTGTGGACATAAATGTGTGTAATATTGCTTCTTTTTTAGTCCACCTGAGCAGGCCAGTATGTGTCGATGTGGCGTCCGATACGGAAGCAGTGCTGGGAAGCTCCATGAAGCTGACATGCATCTCTTGTTTGAAGAGGGAGGAACTCAAACCAAACACAAGTGTGAATTGGTATTTCACGTCAAGTGAAAACAACACATATGACAGAATTCATGTATGTTTCCAGAACAGTGTTGTGTACAACCCATACTTTTGAGCGTCATGCTGATCAGTTTAGATTGTAAATGTTAAAAGTTGTTTTTTTTCTTTTTACCTAGATTTTCGAAAGGAATAATGGAGATGACAAAAGAGTGGATGGACCTTTTAGAAACCGTCTGATCTGGAATGGTAGCAAAGACCTGCAAGACGTCTCCCTTTCGATACTAAATGTCTCAGAGAGCGACCGTGGTATTTACGAGTGCCGTGTTAATCGTACGTTTGAATTTGGAGTCTATATGCCATCGACACTGACAACAAAGAACATCACACTGACCGTGAAAGAAAAAGGTACAATTGTGTCCATTAGCTTCAGTGTAAATACAGCAGAAACCAGATATTTAAATCACTGTATAAAAAGACACCCATTTTTTTGTCTCAGTTTGTGATGTAGCATTACGCTAACCTTTCCTGTTGTAGATCAATTAAGATTACTAGAGTTTTAGACATGTTAACGACTATAAAGAAGATGGAATAGATTTTTTCCCAGCTCTCTTTAAATTCAGAAGTTGCACCCAATAACAAAACTTCGAGTAACATTCCAGTTAAATGTTAGCATACTGGTGGGTGTATTTTAAGGACAGGGTATCAGGAAGAGAAAGAGGACTTCCACAAGAATGTATTAAGAATGTTCTTTTTATGTATTAAAAAGAACTATTGTAAAGGTCCTGGCTGAAGAAAAACATCCTGTGCCAACATGGACTGAATGCTGCTTTTAGGAGAAAGTAGCTATTATTGCAAAAATATGACTTTAAAAGACAGGTTGAAGTTAGCAAATGCACTTAAGGACAAATATATTGAGTCTTGGAGACATGTTTTGTGGTCTGAAACCCATAGTAGAACTGAGTTGCCATAATGACCATCCTTACATTTAGAGAAAAAAGCATTCAAGCTCCATAACAATCTCGCAACTGTGACTTATGAGGGTGGCAGCACCATGGTGTCTGGATGTTTTTCTGTAGAAAGCACTGTTGCTCTTCATCAAACAGAGTAAAACCTGGGTGAAAATTGGTCTGCCAAACAGACAATGATCCCAAACTCAGGTCCGAAAAGGGTCCAAGTAGCTGAAGGGCAACAAAGTCAATGTTTGGAGTGGCCAAGTCAAAGCTCCGATCTTCTATCACAAAAAAATATGTGGACAGGGCTTACAAACATGAGAGTAAGAAGAAAAGCCGACTCAGAAACACCTAAGACAGTAAAAATCAACCAAAAGGGTGTGCCGTGGTGGCGTAGGGGTTAGCATGACCCATATTTGGAGGCCTTGAGTCCTCGACGCGGCCGTCGCGGGTTCGACTCCCGGACCCGGCGACATTTGCCGCATGTCTTCTCTCCTTTCCTTCCCCATTCCTGTCAGCCTACTTTTGTAAAAAGAGACACTAGAGCCCACAAAAAGACCCCCTGGAGGGGTAAAAAAAAATCAACCAAAAATAAAGCAAATTAGCAAGAAGAAATTTTCTAATAATTATTCTGGTATTTACCAATTACAAGTAATGTTTGTAATCTCCACTGACCTTAAAGAAAAGACTTTTGGGCCCAATTTTATGTGAGGGAAAGAAAATTCAATGTCCTTTTATGCAGTTCACATGCTGTTTTTTAAGACAATGTGATTTGTATGATATGACATTTGGTCCACACTCTTTATCAGTTGGTGGTGGTAGTGATCCACCAGAAGCAGAAAAAGAAAAACCAATCAATGACCCTAGAAGACAGCGTCACCTATAGCAACCAGGGTCAACCATACTTCCTCAGTAAGATGGCAATTTCTTTCACTCTCAGTAGCTGACTGAATCACTCTTAAGATACTCTTAGGACTTCTTGGCAGGAATTTTTGGGCTAAGATAGAAGCTCTGAGCGATTTGAAAATCCTTCTGCATACAGGCTCTGGTGTTTAGCTGAAAGCTGCTAAGTACTTAGAGTGTTTTATTTTAGAGCTGCCTGAATCAAAACTGCTGGCCTCTGTGCACCTAGCCCTGTCTTTGTGCTCTGCCTCCTCTTCATCTGATTTTAAAATGTTTATCAGGACAGCATGACTTGCTTTGTAATTATAAACCCAACTTTTTGTCTTTGCTAAGTGATGCATTAGTGTGAAAACACTCTACCACTAACAATACCTCTTCCCTTTCCCACTCTATGTTGTGACTGGTTTGACAAAAAAAATAACTGTGCTTTGTTTTGTCTGCCTTTATTTTTTTCCATTAAAGCTTTCTTCTGTTGTCTGTGAAGGGCTTAATTCAAACCAGCTACTTTGCTATCTGTTTAAAACTGGGTAATGTATTATGCTTCCTGGATGTTTGGCCTGCTGAATGTTTCACCTTCCACCTCAGTCGAATATACAAATCAACATGTATATTTGGAAGTTCCTAATTCTGTTCCATTTCTTTAGATTTTTATTTTCAGTGCTTGCATATGGTAGAATTTTTAATAAGATGCATTTACACGCAGAATGCTGCAGTCAGATTTCTTTCTGCACAAATATCAAAATCTTCCTTCATATTTCATACAACAGTGGTATCAAGTTTCAGAAAGCCTTTTCTGCAGCAACCATTATGCATATATTCTGATAATGATTTTCATGGTAACAAAGTGGAAAAGCTTGCTTTCAGCGGATCTGTGACCTTCTCATCTAAGAGATCATATTACAAAAACAGCAAATCAAGTTGGACAAACACGGTTCTTCTGAGAAGGTTTTCTGGAATTTGGTACAAACAAACAGGTTCACAGTGGCTCAAAAATATTAAACTTTTATATATACATTTTCAAATGTCAGTGTGTGTTCCCAAGACATTTTAGTTCCCTAAGTCCAGTTTCATGTTTAAATTGTATGTTAAGATTCTCCTCCAAATGAAGTTTAATTGTGATTGATGGGTGACGTACAGTGCTTTGCAAAAGCATTTATGTTTGTTTTATATATTTTGCTGAAGCCTTCAGTGCATCAACGCATTTTATTAGGGTTAGTGTCACAGACCAACAAGTAGAAGGAAAGTAATACGCAGTTTGCACACTCTTCCAAATGAAATATTGGAAGTGTTGGATTTTTTTTATCTATTCCCAACTTTTCTGCTTGCCAAAAAGAAAAAAAAGATTAATGTTCACATGGGACGATAAGGCTATGCCATGTTTTGCCATGGGAAAGTGCTGTGATGGTAGTTTTGCTGTGCACATATTTTTGCATTTGGGCCAAAAATTTACATTTGAGTCTTATGTTATAAAGCATCATCTTCTGTTTGACTTCAACATGCCTTGTGACAAAACTTTAAACTGGGCGAATGGCTTAGTTTCCTCTCAGAAGGCTTTGTTTTTTCCACTTTAGAGATCAGATTTGGATAGTGCATGGCTAATAAAGGCTTGCTGACAGATTCTCCCACCTGAGCTGTGAATCAGCTTAGAGGATTACGGCTGAGAAGACTGAGGAAGCAGGTCAAACTTTTCAGTGTTTTGTTTATAAATAATAAAAAGCAAAGTTGAAAACAATTTTTCTTAGTTCAGAATTATGCACGATGTTGTGATGGTCGATTACATGAAAACCTAGAAATACATTGAATTTTGTGGTCATATGCGAACCAGCTTAAGGGGTTTAAATACCTTTGCAAAGCACTTCAGTCTCCAAGGTTTTTTATCTTTTACTACAGCTAAGTGAAGAATTTTAGAAAATATAAACAAATAGAATAGTGAAAACACTCTTTCTTATAGATTTAAAGATAATAAATAACAAGAGTAAGCAGAAACTTTCTTCATTTGATGGTATAATTGTTTTCAAACAACAAAAAGAAGTGTCTGATCCAAGAACCACTGTGAGTTTGCACCTCCATTTTATATCATACACAAAGGTATCCTGTGGAGCTTTTGCAGGTTTGCTCTCTACCTGCATGTAACTGTGAAATCTCTGCAAGGCACCTTTTCTTTCACATTTTTAGGTTCTAATATCATCACTCAATACTTATGCCCATCATATTTACCTGTATATTGTTAGATTTATCTAAAACGTAATGCATCCAAAAAGCATGAACTTATAAGAAGAATGTTTTTAACAGTACTTACTGTAATTGGTAATCAGACAGTATCTCATTACTCCTACATGTAAAAAAAAAATGTTTTTAGTAGAACAACAGGAAGTGGGATTTTTCATGTTGTTAAATTGTATGTTGCATGGAAACCATCGTGTTTTGGGTTTTTCATGTCTAGAAACAGATAAAATATATTTTTTGAATAAACCAAAATACAAGTCAAGAGAGGATGCACTGTTCCAGGCTAAGCTACAAAAGTTAAGTGGAAAATGAAATTTCAGAATAAGAGAACATAAACGTGATAATTGTGCAACAAGGTTGTTTGTGTAGCTCAGCCGTTCAAGGCTGCCACCCTTTCCTGGTAAGTGGAGATTTCTTCATTGAATAGCATCCAATGGTTATTTTGCAAGTGTTTCTGAAAATGTGCTGATGGCATGAAAATGTGCTGACAGCAGTCCTCTTCTGTGCATTCATTTCTGTGGCCATTAGCCTGGAAAACATCCGGAAATTGTTTCCAGTAAATTCAGTTTTTTTGCGTGATGCTGTCAGACTGGGTTGCATTTGGCAGCAGAATATTTAGTAGGAAATTTAGTTTCATTGAGCCCAATTGCTGCAAAGAACGTAGAGAACAGCAGGTTTAGATTGTTTTGTCATTATCAGTAGGAGCTTGTGGAATATGAAAACAACCTTTACTATTACTACCGCTTTACTAAAAAAACAGTTTCTGGCTAATAATGAATAATTGATGTTTTATGCTCTTTTCACTCCCTCTTTAAAATGATAAACACCTTCATTTCACAATCACTTTCTAATTAGCACCAGGCTAAAAAATCCAATGTATAAAATTCTTGTTAACAGTGTTAACAAGAAATGGATAAATAAAAATACAAAAGAAATGACAAATACATCCTTTAAGAAGCTTAAATTGAACTTTTTATCTAGTCAAATAAGTAACCTGCTGATATCTCGTCCTCTTCGTCATAAATGATGTGAGATTTTGTGCCAGCCGTGTTCAACAAGCTCAGTACATTTCCTCAGAGCTGCAGCAGAGTCTATTTTGTCATTCTTCACTAAATGGTGCAGAAAATGAATGTGCGCTGAATAAAGCATGCACCTATCTGCTGTTTGTGCTCCGCAGCCTCCAATGACATTGCCGCAATCTACTCTGAGATCATGATGTATGTCCTGCTGGTGTTCTTGACCTTGTGGCTGCTGGTGGAAATGGTCTACTGCTACAGGAAGATCTCAAAATCTGATGAGCAAGCGCAGGACACAGCGTGAGTTTCACACGTTTCCACACACTCAGAGCAGTGTGAGCTAACGACAAACACAGTGTTCTGATGTGATCTGCTTAATAGTAAATCCAATTGATCTAATCTGAAAAGGATGTTTTGCACCTGTGGATCCTTGAATCTCTTATTCTTACATAATGATCATATACCTTCCAGACATCAATGGCTGAGATTTAGCAGGCTGTCAGACAGAGAGCCAGACTGAAAAGGTCAGACTAACACACAGATATGGGAATAATTGAAAATTGAGTATGTTCCCTGCTCTGGTTTTTAACCCTCTTACATTTTTAATCTGTTTTTTTTCTCTATGGAAGCCAGTCAGACACACCTGAATTATTCCAAGCTCTGCTGACTGTTCGCCTTTTGAGAAAGCTTTTAACATCCAAGCTGGATTTTCAGCTCCATCGTAAACTGGCTTTTTGTGTCACCTTGTCTCAAAGCCACCTATGTAGTCAGCTCCTACTGGATTTACACAACATTGACTCTGCCGGCCTATGCCTGTTGACAGCTTATTCTTTCTTTTTTTTTTGTTGTTGAAAATATGAGTCATATTGTGAAAAGTAACAGATAATACACAGCACCATGGTTGATTCACTATTCTTGCAATGTGAATAGAGTCCTGCAGCTGCAAAATAAAACGCGGTATGTTCTAAAGATTCCTTATTTCATGGGGGAGGAAATGTGCAATGCAACCGCAGACTCTGTGAAAATGGTGGCAAATATCTAATGTCACTGTTCGTGCTTTTGGTTAAATGTCATATAGGTTCTTCTGAAACCTCCCCAGAACTCGTTTTTAAGCTCTTGTGGCCTTTATTCAAAGGTAAATGGTAGGTGGTACTGCTCTTAGTGCTGTGAAATGAGAATAAGACAAGGAGCAAATGGCTTGAATAGACATGTTAACGACAACAACCTCTGTACATGTATACTCCACTAACTGAGCCCCTTTTAGTCAAATGTGTACATATATAATTGCAGATATGATTGATATATTGATCATTATTGGTCTTTCACTCATTGCATAGTGTTAAGGTTGGCAATAGGCCAAGAAGGTGAAAAATCTAGGAGCTTATTGTTAGCCTGTTTTATGGTTTTCAAACATTTCAGTGACTTCTTCTTCTTCTTCTTGCAAGTGAGCAGAGAAATTGTATTGCTATGATAATCATTGGGAGGACTTTCTTATAATATTCCAAGTCAGCAATTATTTTAAAGTTGTGAGCCTTCCTGTGTAAGGTTACCATGATTGATATTTGCATTCCAAATAATTACTTTAACCTTGGGTAAAGCATATTAAGCTAGATGGTACTTTGATGAAGCTGCTAAAGCTTTGTAGAGGCTTTAGTCCTTATTAAAAGACACAAAACTCAACAGTACAAAAGTATTTAACTTCTATTATGTTGGGCTCATAATTTTATATGCATTTAGTCTTTGTAGTTGAGGCAGTGAATTAGCTGTAATATCTGAGATAATTATTTAAGATCAAGATGGGAAGTGATAACAAAAAGAAAGACTTGGTCAAAGATTTAGATAACTTTTCTTCCCTAACATTTGCTGACTAGGTGACAAAGTTAATTTCATTAATATAAATCTTGTTTAGTCTGCAGAGAAGTCATGTAGGTGCACTGCATGTAACTGCAAGCATTTTTAGCGCTGAGATTTTAAGAGGCTAAGAGCATGATGATAAATACTGAATGAGTGTGTCAGTTCATCTGGATGTGCACTCGCTGCCTCAAGACTGCACTGATTTATTTGTCTTTCATAAACTCCACATGGGACATGTGAGGAATTACTTACGTGTGATTTAAAGGGAAATGTATGTTGCAGCCTTGTTGTTCCAGACTGAAAAGAAAACTTCTGCCTTCTAACAGGATAAAACCAAGGCATTGTTTTTCAGATGCTCCTCTGTTTTCCTGCAGGACAAACTACCTAGCCGTTCCTTCTGAGCAGAAAGACAATCCAGTCGCTCCTGTTACCGAATAAAAGAGCTTTTCAGTGACACGGTATTTTACATGTGATTTCCTCAGCCTGAACCCGAACAGCAAAATCATCCCCTTCCTTTTTGGATCCATTGTTTGTAGCTTCAACACTCACAACTCTGCAGCTTTGTAGACTCCCGTTGCTTCAACCATCACTCTGTCTCATCCTTCACACACATTTTTGAAAGGCACTCATTTCTGTCCTTTTCGGACTCATCTATTTTTCAATCACTCTTTTTGATTCTTATTTAGATATTTCTCATTAGAAAACATCTAATATTATAGTTGTTTCTAATAAAGATAAGTAGACATGATGCATGATTTTTTTTAGTGGTGTGTTCATACCTAGAGTTCTTTGAGATTCTGATGTGTGGCTATGATGTGTGAACATTGTAAAAATATCAAACTAGTGAGTGTGATGTTTGCATGTTAAGTAGCGCTCTGTACTGTTTTCAGGTGAATTACATGCATTCAGTAGTGTAAAACTTTGCAAAACCTTGGAGATACAGCGCCTTGAAAAGTTATTTGTATGCCTTGAACTTTATCATATTTTGTATCACAAACTTCATTGTGTTAATGTGGTTTATAAGTGGCAGATCAATGTGTAATTGTAAAGTGAAATACAAATAGACATGCTTATGAAAAGCTAAAGGATAAAAAAAAACTGTTTGGCAACATTGATATTCACAGCTGCTTTTAGTCAAATGTAAGTTATTTAAGAATGGAGAAAGAAAAATTGACTCCAGCTTTGTAATAAGGGTCACAACATAGCTATTTTTAACTTTGAAAACTTTCATTTGTATTATTTCAAAAAAGTTCAAGATATCATTTTTGCAAGGCACTCTATGTCCCATTTATTTATATTTTGCTTCCAGTGAGTCAGTTTTTGTCAGCTTGTAAATTATGCTTCCTGGAGGCCATTTCAAAGTATTTATTTTGATTTGATTTTCTTTATTCATATTGAGCCTCACTGGTTGTGTCCATCCTTGCTGAATTTTTCTGTTTCGTAAAGGCATGACTATGATGTGCTGTTGATAGTTTTCAGACCTCACACCTTTCCTTTTGTTTTACAAATTTACAATTTCCCCAATTTTCCCTAAAGGCCTGAACAATTTGTTGCCATCAGTTGGTATGAAGACTTTTAAGGATTACTGAACATCTGGCTCAATGGAAGCAACGAATCAGGAAACAATAGATGATTTGAGACAACATGTGTTAAGTTCTTTCAATGAATCATTTCAGGTTTACTGAGGGAACCTTGTTCTCTGTTCTCTTCAGATACTAACCACTCAGGATGATGGCACAGACAGCACAGTCCCATCGGTGACACCATGAAGATATTTCTCCCAGACAGCGACGTGAATCCCGCCAGCCAACCTTCCCTGTGCATCCACTGTGTCTTATAACAGAAAAGTGCTATATATTTTTTTTTTTTCCCTTTCCCTCTTCTCTCTGACATCAAGTGCTTTTACTATTGCAGTAGTTCAGAGGGTAAAACTGTCCCGGACCTATTATCCGATCAATATAGCCATACTGTAGACTTTAAGGACCTGCTCATGTGTTGATGTACTACCCATTTCCAAACAGCTAGTGTTGTGAGTTTTGTACCTCGACATTTACTCCTTGACATAAGCAGAGCGTCTGCTGTTTTAAAGGCTCTTAAACTTACTCTGCCATGTTTATTTTTCTAACCTTTATATAGACCTTGTTGTGATTTTTCAGGTCACAGAGTTCTTTGTACTGGCCAGAAGTCTTTCTATGATGGTTGAGTTGAAAAGCTTTTACACTCGTACGTGTCTTCATACTCTCTGCTTTCCATCATGCGCCACAAAATCGTGGAAATGCTTATAAACATGATATTCCGCAAGAAAAAAGACTCTCTATTCAGCTGAATTTATTTGAAGGTATTTACTCGCCGATGTATAAATCTTTAATCCACATTCAGCTCTGATGTCAACGTACATTCAGTAGATCAAGTGGTACTGCACTTAGTGTTCTTAAATGTATTCTTGAAGCTTTGACTGTTCCTGAGTATTGCTATCGAGACCCGGTGTGTGCCTCCTTCAACGATACAAAACTGTAGAAACATTTCTGACTTGATTGCATCATGTCCAACCATTTTCGTTCTGTTGCAAATACAATAATTCATCTGTGAATTTTACATTTTTAACTTAATAAATATACATTCCACAGAGTGTTTTGGCACTTCTCTGTTATTTCCAGAAAAAAAAAAAAAAAAAAAAAAAAAAAAAAAAAAAAAATATATATATATATATATATATATATATATATATATATATATATATATATATATATATATATATATAGGGGTTGGACAATGAAACTGAAACACCTCTCATTTTAGTGTGGGAGGTTTCATGGCTAAATTGGACCAGCCTGGTGGCCAATCTTCATTAATTGCACAATGAACCAATAAGAGCAGAGTGTGAAGGTCCAATTAGCAGGGTAAGAGCCCAGTTTTGCTCAAAATATTGCAATGCATACAACATTATGGGTGACATACCAGAGTTTAAAAGAGGACAAATTGTTGGTGCACGTCTTGCTGGCACATCTGTGACCAAGACAGCAAGTCTTTGTAATGTATCAAGAGCCACGGTATCCAGGGTAATGTCAGCATACCACCAAGAAGGACGACAGGATTAACTGTGGATGCAAGAGGAAGCTGTCTGAAAGGGATGTTCGGGTGCTAACCCGGATTGTATCCAAAAAAACATAAAACCACGGCTGCCCAAATCACGGCAGAATTAAATGTGCACCTCAACTCTCCTGTTTCCACCAAAACTGTCCGTCGGGAGCTCCACAGGGTCAATATACACGGCCGGGCTGCTATAGCCAAACCTTTGGTCACTTGTGCCAATGCCAAACGTCGGTTTCAATGGTACAAGGAGCGCAAATCTTGGGCTGTGGACAATGTGAAACATGTATTGTTCTCTGATGACATATATATATATATATATATATATATATATATATATATATATATATATATATATATATATATATATATATATATACATATATATATATATATATATATACTGTATGTACTGTATATATGTATATATAATTTCAGTAATTCAATTCAAAATGTGAATGGCAAGAATTATTTTTATGTAGAAATTGTACAGTAGCTACACATTCACAGAAGAGACAGCTTTTTATTAAGCCTCTACTGAACTAAAGTCAGTGTTAGAGCTGCTCCTCCTGAAGTGAGGCTCGATTGTGGCTCAGTGGTCTCGAAACCATTTTGCAGATCAAAATACATTTAGCATTTTTTTTTTTCTTGGAAATCAAGGTCCCAGACTCTGAAGGAAAAGTGGAGAGACACAAAATCTGAGCTGCTTGAGGTTCAGTGTGAAGTTTCCACAGTGGGCGAGGATTTAAGGTATCATGTTATCTGTCTGTGCTGGTCCACTGTGCTTTATCAAATCCAAAGTCAAGGCAGAAGATTTTATAGCACTTCATGTTTCCCTCTGCTGAGAAGCTTTATGGAGATTTTTTCGAGCAGGATTTTATACCATCTCATACTGTTAAAATCTACTTCAATGACTGTGGTCTCACTCTGTTTAATTGGCCATCTAACTCACCTGACCTCACAGAATCTATGGGACATTGTCAAGAAAAAATTTGAGATACGCAGCATCCAAACAGCTGAAGGTGAATATGAATCCAGCATTGGCTTTCTTCCAGGCAGTTCACCTCCATGCCACGCTGGGTTGACACAGTATAATTCTCGCGAAAAGGAGCCTCTGCATACAGAGTGTACATACTCGAGTGTATTTTAGAAAGCTTAAGTTTCTGTATAAAAAATACTTTATTAGATTGTTCTTTCATATTATTTTAATTGTGAGGCACTTAGGTCTAGGATTTCATAATTTCTAATCAATAAATATCAAAGTGAGCAAAAAGTCTTGAGGTATATATCACTCCGAGTAATGAATCCAGCTTTTTGAATTAACTTACTAAATGTACTTTATGAAAAAATATGCTATAATATTGATCCTCAGCAGCTCCCCTCCCCACCCTCCATGTTGTCCACTATTATACATGACTGTTGTGTTTCAAAGCAGTGGAGTAGATTTAGCAACTACAATGAAAATCCCCTGCTGTTTTCGACGCTCATTAACGCTGCAGAATTGCAACAAGCAAAGCAAGGTTCAATTTGTTTCTGCTTGACTGTCTGCATTTTGTCAGTCGTCTCGCTGTAAGCAAGGTGTTTTTTTTCCTGTTTGTTTTCATCAACAAGAATACTGAGTCACACAGAAAGGCAGACGTTAAAGACAAAGACAGCAAAAAGCTGCGGCATATTATATACAGTATGTAACGTACATTCCTCTTTTAGCTTAACCCAGAGCAGAGAGTTTTGGCTGCAACTGTTGTTATAGCAACACAAGCATGCTTGTAGCAAAGCAGACAACATCATATAATTTGTGAGACATTCATTAAGGTCAAAAGTTGATATACGTTCAAAAAAGGATGATAATTGAAGGATCCGGGCAAATCTTGCTCCAAGAGAAAGTTCGGAGGGTTCACACAAAGGAGCAGCACCGCAGAAATGACTCCACACTTCACAGAAAATGACCAGGCAGTGGTCCCTTTTCCTCAATCAACTTCACATAAATTGGTTATTGACTGCCCAACACATCCTATGAACTATCTGGGAGCATGGCGTTATGGGTTTAAGATAGACTGTGAAAGGGCAATTTGACAACGCTCTTTTCCTCCTCTCTCCCTGCCTCGCACCGTTTCTCCTTTTTCCCATGCTGCCGTTACAATGAGTCTCCCCCAGGATACAGCCCAGTAATGTGGCCCACATTTCACTACATTATGGTTCAGTTAAAGGACCCAGCTGCCTCGATGCTTGTCTAAGCATTTTAAGACACACAGTAACAAGAACGTGACACCAAACCTTCCTTTTTGGGGGACTATTTGATTTTTAAATAAAAACAAATAAGTAATCACAGATAGGCTATATCTGTGGATAATACAATCTGCACATACAGCGACACTCCTCTGGCATTGACCTGTATGTCTGTTTCCAATCAGACAGTTGCTTCTCAGCAGAACATCTAAAGGAGATGAATCTGTTTTTATTTACTTATCACCTGAATTTATTAATCACTCAATCGTTAGTCAACAATGATGGTATGTCCATAAAGGGTCTCTGTCTCCCCCTAGTGTAAAGCCCATTCTGTTATCAAATTACATGCAATCAAAGTCAAGGTGTGATTCCTGCTTCTGTCAAACATGACGCACAAGTATCACACCGAGTACGTGCAATGCCTTGTAAAAGCATTGAAACACCTGCAACATTTCTTACTGTTTGTCACATCCCTCAAACTTTGTTGTGTTTTATTTGGATGGACAATCAAAGAGCAGAACGGAAGTGGAAAGAAAATCCTACGTGGATTTCAAAGGGCTTTATACATACAATCTGAAAGGTGGGCAGTCTGTATGTATTAAAACTCATTTATGCTGATGCTCCTTAATAAAGCCCAGCACAACCGTCAGAACACAACTGGTAAACAGCTCACTTCACAGAGTGCTGATTGTCCATCGTCCATCATCAAAATGGAAAGTAATTTCTGTCCATCTATACTGAGACGGAGGCAATGAGGGCATTACCCAGAGAAGCAGTAAAGACTTCCATAGTAGCACTTGAGGAGCTGCAGAGATCCACAACTCAGGTGGGAGGATCTCTAAGTTAGATTATTTTGTGATTTTAACAAAATAAGATAACAAAATATCTTATTTTAAGACAAAATGAGATATGCTCCCCCTACTGATCTTCAGACGATACAGCAGCACAAACTCAAGTAAATCACAGACAAATAAAGCATCATACATGCATGAAAACCTCTGTTGGAGTAATATTTAGTGTATTATCCATTTACTCCACAAACTGGGCTTTATAAAAGTAGCAAGTGATTTTATTTTATTTTATTTTTTATCTGATAATTGAAAGTTAGTCATGTGACGTTCTTTCCAAAGTTTTCATAAGCTAGCTACGTTACTAGAGTTTAAAATTCGTCTTCCTGGATTACATGCAAAACAGTATTAGTTGTGAAAAACTAACTGGCTGAAAACCACCATCTGTATAGTGAAGCAATGTGGTGGCAGCATCATGCTGTGGGGATGCTTTTTTGAGTGAGAGTCTGTGGCAAGGCACAAACAAAGATGTTCACAGATGATCACCCTCTAATCTGAGTGTATAAAAAAATTATAATCTCCAGGTGTGTAAAGCTGTTAGAGTTACTTCAAAGACCTACCAGAGCGAGTTCTTATGTAGGGCTGAATACAAATTCAACTCACATGGTCAACCTATTTGTAAAAAAAAAAAAAAAAAATAGTATTAGGAAAAACATGTCACTCTATTTTCATTTTCCTGTGATACACTATGATTTGTTGGTCTATTTCATGAGATCCCTATAAAATATGTAGAATTTGTAAAGTTCTTGCAACGTGACAAATTCTGAAACAGTTTCAAAGTTGTGAATACTTTAACAAAGCTGTGTAATTATCTTGACAGTAGCTGCATTCCCAACAAACATAAAATAGTGTAAATTGGAAGTACAAAAATAAATTTGGCAGTTTTCAAACAACTCCCGTTTTTCTATAAGGAGTTTTTGCTCTCTGATGATGTGTTTTTCCAACCATATCAAAATAGATGTATTTTGTTAAAACTGCAATGGAAATATTTTCCGCACATCAAGTCATGTGATTAACACATGACTCGTGTTACTACTGGCAAAAACGTCAAAGAAGATAGAAGGAAGTAGTGGGAGGAGCATCGTTTGTTTTAGATTTTTATATTTTTGGACAAAGTGCAGCCGTCCCCACCTGAGCACTAAAAGCATCACACAGGTCACAGAAAGCTGTGTCATTCGAACATGTTGAATCCATAACTCTTCTATAAAATCTGCAACTATAATTTCCACAAAATGCTATGTGTGCAGCATTTTGTGGACATTTTATTTCTTTTTTTTAATGGAAACGCCACATTTGTAAAATTGTGTTTTCTTGACATTAGCAGAATATAGATGAATATTCGTTCATATTTGTAATGAAAGCAGAGCTATAGTTGCGCTTTTTGTGTAATTTACTGATTGCAGCATTTTGTTCCTTTGGTAGCAGTGGACCTTTGCTCCATAAATATTTTAAGAGAGTATATATGTTTTGATAACGGATGCTTTGCAGCAGACTGAGGAAGATTAAGCATGCTGTATAATGATGTGAATCACAGCCACATGGAAACCCAGCATATTGATTAGTGATCAATAGTTGCTTTGCAGGATGTGAGGTTGGTCTGTTGGGCAATAAATTGTTTTGAAAGATGGGATGATAATGAGCCAGTAAAGAGACAGATTTTCCTGCTCGGCTTTTCAGCTTCTTAACTATGTTTCTTGTTTTCTCCCTTCTACTTCACAAAGTCCTCTGTGCAGCACAGTAAGAAGGGATTTTCAAAGCTTTGCACCACAGAGGGATAGAGCGAGCTAAAGGAGGGTATTTCCACAGTAACTCTGCTGCCCAGCAGTTTCATTTTAATGGCTCAATACACAAATGTGAACATTTGAAAATGAGAGCAGAGACATGGAATAATTTCCTAAGAGGAGCGTTTTCTTTTTCCTACCCTGAGACAATCAGTGACGCCCACTCATAATTATAAATCTTCACACATTTGATGCTTCTACAGAGAAGCGTTGTTGACTAGCTCCGCACAAGAATGCCCACTCCACTTCTACAATGTGCAAGCTTCAACCATCTTGATTATGCACTTCAAGCCAAAGACAAATATTTTTAGATTATGACAGGTCTTTCTTTTAGTTTACAAAAGCAGCAAACTGAATCCCTTACATGGTTAAAGGCAGGCATTTGTACTCTGAATCAAGCTGTGCTGATATGTCATCAATAATTAGACTCACCTTTAGAAAAAACAAATGATGTAATGCAGAGAAAAGTAAATTGGGAAGTCAAACCAATTTAGGTAAACCAATTTAGAGGTAGAACGGATAATTGCCCACTTCTGTTGTTAATTGATTAAGTTTAAATGTACTTGCAGATGTAAAACATTTAATAAAATAATTGTTTGCAGCAGTCACTTCTGGCGTAAATTTGCAAACTTCAGTAAAAAAACAATACACTCACCTTATTAAATACATCTGTTCAACTGCTTGTTAACAGAAATAGATAATCTGCCGATTATTTGGCTGCATCTCAACATATTTAAGCATCTAATTGAGGTAGAGATGACTTGCTAAAACAAGGAGTCGACATCCATCTCTGAACACACCTTGAAACAAACTACAATTTTAAAACAGTGCAGAAAATCATCATCATTGTTTACACCATCTCCTTCTGTTGGCCCAGTAGAACATCTACCTGAGGAATCCAAGTGAATGGGAGAAATCCTTGGACTGGGATAGGGAGGTGATGGCAAGACTACTCCGGACCAGAAGTTCAGTTGAAAGCTGAAGCCTTTTCTTCCAAACAAAACATCCAAAACATCCAAAGGACGTAGGAGGAGGCATCAGGAGTCGATGAACTACACTTTTGAACTCCAATTCCAAAAAGTAGTTTTGGCACAAAGGCACTTTCAATCTTCAAAAGAACAACACATCCACAGTATGGTGGCACAAGCTACATGGCCTTGAGTTGCTTTTGGAATTGAATTTAACATTCAAACAAAAAGATAACTTCACTGGAGTGATTTTAAAATTTTTCAAAATATTTGTGGGGTCACCTGAAGAAGCCTGTGGATAATTTCAGATGTGGCATGCTGAAAGAGACTACCAGCTGTGCAAGCAGGTGTCTTTGCATGGCCAACCAGATTGTTACAACTTTGTTATCGTTAATGCCTGCCACTAAGTAACTGTACAGGATATATGTCACATTGAAGGCGGAAAAAGTTTTTAAATTCTATTGTTTTGTGTTACTCAAGTACTTAACTTAACTCAGTTTTTTTAAATTTAAAATAGATACTTTCTTCAGAAGCTGCACTTTGCTTATTTGTTGCCGTCAAGAACGTTGCCTCACTTTTAGATTAGAGACTTACCTTCAACTCCAGGCCCACACAATCTTCAAAGTCATTGGGTATTATAAAAACATAATTCATACAGATTAACACATCATTCAGGCACTTATACAATCTTGATCAGCAGCTAAATTATACCTGGACAACTTTGAAATACCTAATTTCCACTTAGGTTTACTATAATTAAACTTTAGGGAACTTATGTATGCCATACAAATGAATCCTGGGCCTTTATTGTATATGCTTATCAACTTTGCCTTTATAGAGATATTATTGTACCCTTGAGGAATCATTAGCATAAGGAGCAGAAAATACGTTAAAGGGTCTGACAAATGAAGAACTGCTTCAGACAGCTGAATGAGATGCTGATCTTCTCAGGAATATTAATCTACAGACATAAAAGCCTTCAAAACGTTTTTTTTGTGGTCGTGCATTGGCCGATGCTGGAAAACAACTGGGTAGGGGAGGTGGGAAATTCACAGTAGTTTAAAGCTGAATCCATGTTTTAAACAGGCCTCTTTTCACTGTATACCCTCACAAGCCCTCCTCCCTATCCATCTCTGTTATCCATTTTCCCGACCCTCATTTCATTCAACTGCATTTTAAACAAGAGGCATCTTTGATTAGCAAGACAAAGAGCATGCCTTAAATAAAAAGACCATTTACAAGTCAGACTCCAAAAACGACACGATGAGTAAGGGCCCTGCTCTTTAATTCGCGATGAGAGGATGTAGCTGGCCTGAGCACAATGACGCAGCAGGGCCTATTGTTAGTAAAATGAACACCTGGCTGCTGGATAAGTGCTACATCACTGCCGTGTTTTCAACCACACCTCAGGCTTGTCATAAAAACTGGCACAAAGCAGAACATTACATTGCAGGCTGCATGAATTCAAATATAGCTGTACTCAAAATCCTTTAAAAAAATAAAAATCTAATCCATCAAATTAATGTTATTTCCTCAGAGCAGAACTGCTGTTAATGAAACATTATTAAACGTGGTTATACCAAACTTGAGTAGAGAGAGTTATGGCTGTGCATTTCCAGCAGCTTGTATTGATGCTATTCTCTCAAAAGTTGATCAGGGAAAAGGCGATAGTCTTTTTCAAGAATAACTAGATCAATGAAAAGCCATCTGCTTTATTACCTTTTGCTGAAAGTGAAGCAGCAGTTGACAGATACCCCACTGACATTCCCGTTCAGAGAAAGCCCCATCACATTTGAACACAGTCTCTTAAGCCAGTCATCGGTGATAACAGACACGATTCATCAAAGCCGATCATTGGAAATATTGGGTCGTTCATCCAAGCAAGATAATATTCTCAGTACTGGAGTGAATAAAACCTATTTAATTAAACTCTTCAGGTCTCTTTCAGCCCAATGGGCTTAAACTGTGGAGGATGAGGTTACAGAGAGGTTCTAGCAGAGATAAAAGCTGCTGTCCTCCACAATTATTTCACGAGAACTGCTGTACAAACTAATTGCTGGAAGGTGAACCCACCCAGTCATGATCCTTTACAAACTTTAACAGGCTTCCCTCCATGAATTGAGTTCCATTCATCTTCCTTCAACTCTGTGCAGCCTTCCTGCCCCTGCTGAAGGAAAGAACCCCGTGGTTTATTAACACAGTACGACTGGTATGATAATACAATGGAGGAGGCAAGCTAATTATTCCCAAAAAGTAAGAGAAATACAACTAAAAGCAGCTAAAATGATTCTTGGCTTGAAGTGAGAGCACCCATAATTGGAGCTAAGCTGAGATTCTGTGAAGACCCTGAAGAAAGTGAACAGAGAACAATTGCTACTGGCTAATTTTGTCTTAATCTGCTTATTGGGACGGTGGATGTAGTAAGGACCTCACCCCAAGCTCAACCTCACTCTAGCTCCACGCTTGCAGCCAGGACTTTGTCGTCTTTTTCGTGTTTGTTGGGTAATTAGTTTACTAGAAAGACTAACTCACTGATCATATTTGGTAAAAGGAATAAAAGAAAGAAAGAAACAGTACCTGGGCTGTACTGTGCCACTGACAACAGAAAAACCTTGTCCTGAGGACTTGAAGCAAAATATTTGGTTGGTGTTTGTGACTGTGTTCTGTAGTTCAGACACCATCAAATACATCACCTGATGCCAAAGAGCTTGAAATTCATCTCATCTGACCGCATCACTTCCTCCCTATCCTTCTCTGAATTACTTAGACGTTAAGACAGGCCTCTTGTTGGATACCTACCAGTGAAGTAACGAGTACAGCGAAGGTTTAATTGGGTATTTCTTTACAATCATAAATAAAGGAAGCTCAAATCATTGATGGAAATGAGGGAAGATGGTAAAAGTAACCACAAATACAAAAATTTAACCTAATTACCTTTGATAGCGCTATAGGACAAGTTTCAGTAAAATAAACAAAACTTTGGTTTTCTTTGCCTTTAACCACAACTTTTGGCTCACCAGGAGGGAAAGAGAACCGGACGCCAAACCCCAGGTAGCTTCACAGAAAAAAAAAAAGTATAAAATGTATAACAGGAATTTGACCCTGCAGTGCAATTATGTGAACTCCATATAAATGCTGAGGTGGAATGGAAAATTAAATTGATTTGATAAGGAAACAATATATTAATGCTTCTTGCTGCAGACACATGCTATTTTCTTGAAGCAGGTTCCGAAACCAAGTTCAAATTTTCTCACCCCCAGTAAATCTGACCCCTGTGCCTTAAAAATGGCTCAACTAAGTGGAAGTGATACAGGCTAGATTGGCATTGTTTTATGCTGCTGTGGAAGCCCACAAACAAAGAGGCCTGATTGAATACTGCTCAAGCAGAATTCGACTGAAAAATAAAAGCATTCCTGATAAGGAAAGAGTAAACAAATTGAGCTTAATCAACTTCTCTATAGTAATTAACCTTTTGACATTAAAATGCAAATATACATTTTGCAGTTTCTCTGCAGAAAGAACGTTATGTGAGTAAATTAAATACCTTTCACAAACAGCTTCAGTTTCAGGCTCTTTTCTTTTTTTATTATTATTTCTTTTCCGTGACAATTTAACAACTAGAAATGAAAGGAAACAATGACACAGCTGGAAGAAAATTACAGAAACTGAGTTCATTTAGTTATGACAGCTGGAGTTTCACACTGTCTCATTCAGTTTTTTCTAACTAAATGAGACTCAAAATTATTAGACATTTTTCACAAACGTTTTGAGCAGCTTGTTTACTGAAATGTAATATTTTCTCTTTTTCTTCTTCTGTCGATATCATAATTCACTGTACGATATCCAGTCTCCAGAGGGTCGGAGACTGGTTATGTATTCTGAAATATTATTATTCATTCTATAAAATGTTGAAGTGATGTGGGGCGCCTTCTGGAACCCTCATCCCTTTAAAAATAAATTGCCTACAATACAGTCAGCTACAGATGGTTGCTTTAGCCAGAACTTAAGAGTTTTCAAAAAGTATTTTGGTTGCACCTCTTGACAGCTTGTTACAGTTTCCTCAATGGACATTATTCTGTTAAGTCTTTCATATTGCTAAGTTTTACAATAAGAAATCTGTAGTGTGTAACCCTGCGTCAATACAAAGTTAACTCATGCTTTGGTGGTTTAAATTCGTAAATAAATTAATGTCATGGAATTTAGTGTGAAACCTTAGATAGTTTTTTCAGAAATCTATCGGAATAAAAACAGCTCTGCTAGATAGGCAGATGGTTTGAAGCAGAGGGCTTGAATGTTGGGAATTTTAAAATACTGCATTATTTTGTGTATGTTCTTAAAAATTCTAAATGATCATACTTTATATGAATCAACATCTAACAAAATAGATGAAATGAGGCACAAAATAATGCATTTAATTTGGAAATTTAGTGAGCATAAAATCTAATTGTTCTGCATTTTATGCAAAATAACTGTTAAAGGTAGCGGCATTATCAGGCCATCACTTTTGAATTCAAACTTATAAAAAAAGTGAAATAAAGAGACTGTGTGCTTGTATTGAACGCACCACGTGTGTTTGTACTGAAGGCATGTCTTACTGACAAATCATATATACAGACCCATTAAGTTATTAGAATGTTACTTAAAAATCCATTTATTTCAAGAACATTATTACTAGGCATTATATAGACTAATTACAAACAGACGGAGGTTTGAAAGCCTGTATTTCTGCTGATATTTCTGCTAATTATGGAGATTGTGCACTTACAGTTAATAAAAACTTTACATTGAAAACTAGAATATTACAACAGACCAATTTTCAACTCAGAAACGTATACTTAATGAAAAGTATATTTAACACCTTCTTTAAGGTTGTTATTGCCAAGAGGTGCTTTTAACCTGGCAACGAGCCTCATAAATAGATAGATAGATAGATAGATAGATAGATAGATAGATAGATAGATAGATAGATAGATAGATAGATAGATAGATAGATAGATAGATAGATAGATAGATAGATAGATAGATAGATAGATAGATAGATAGATAGATAGATAGATAGATAGATAGATAGATAGATAGATAGATAGATAGATAGATAGATAGATAGATAGATAGATAGATAGATAGATGGTGATTCATGTCATTATTCAGTTACTCAACTGCAGATGTGCCTATGAGTATCAACTTTATGTTTTTTGATGTGAAGTAACAGTTTGGTCATAAAGAGAAAACAAAAATGAAAACTTTCATGTTTAATTTTTTTTCTGCTTTGTCATTTTGCTTGCTTTGTGGTAAAATGCTGCAAACAGCTGCCTGTTGAGCAAAAGGCTAGGAATGTCCAAAACAACAACTTATCAGTGGATATTCAAATCATTTGCATCAAATTATTTGTAACCATAACTAAGCATAGTCCTGTCCATCATCTCTGACATGCATTCGAAGCTCTATGCTTTATTTTACAGGCACAAGAGATTAATTAGTTGGTCAGTTTCAGTGGTATGTGAAGAAGCTCAGTTGGAGCTACATCCTCAGGCATAAGTCAGTGGAATAAAACATCACACCTCTTAAGGTGCGGGCAGAGAGTACGGTTTATAAAATCTCAGTATGTAGGCATTTAAAAGTGTAAAAAAAAAAAAAAAAAGTTCATTTCTTGGGAGTAAAATTATTGATCTACTGAATGTGTGAAAAGAATTCAATAAAATATTTGCAGCAAAATTTAGAGTCCAAAGAAAAATAAAAAAATCTGGCAATAAAAAACACATGACCACATTATTTACTATGCACAATGTTAGAACCTTTATTGACTTAACTTAAAATCACGTGTGCTTTCAGACTAAACTTTAATCATATGGGTTAATAATATATGTTCTTCAGATATTATTTATCTTTAAACCAAATATATTTATGTAGAGTGGGAATTTCAACATATCAAAATGTCTTAAAGCATACATGCTTAGGGAAAGTTGTTGTTATCCCTGTGCTAAGGACCGAAAAGCTCACAACGGTGAAACAGACAAAAGTAATACGAAGTAAAAATTTACTAAAAATGAACCCATGAAAATTAGACAAGGTAAAGGGTGACATGACTTTAGATTTCTCAGTATGACTGACTGTCTTGCAATATCGTCTCTGTTATTTTCATAACTGGCAATGATCCAACATTACATGTTGACCTTCTTTTAGAACGTTGACTGGGAATGTACAGCAACAGAACGGGTAGAGGCAGTGCTGCAATACTCTGCTCTCCCCTTAACTCTAAATAACTCTGGTCATGGGCATAACTTCCTTTTGCATCTCATTAAGAGGACTTTAAACAATACAGATCGTATAACATAAACTCATATAGGATTTTGGATAATTTTTTTCCCTTAAACTTAATAATGAAGTGAAATGCATAGAACTAACTCACATCATCCTGTACCACACCTCTGACCGCTGCGCTGTGCAGTTGGTTGCAGCTAAGTAAAAGGATTTAATAAGGCATGCTGCCTTGCTTGAGTGGCTGAGTTAAATATGAGTCTTATGAGGATGTTGTGTCTTCAGAGTAAATTGCATTATTTAATGTTTGCGTCTGAAATATGGTGGCTAAAAAAGCAATTATGTTTCTGCATTTTATTCGAAAAACATCAGTGTATCTATGACAATGCTTCGCAAAGACACTAGTGGATCCTTAAAATAAAAACACTTCCTGATTGATTCATTTCTTCCAGTGTGTTTAGAAGCCACGTTTAATGATAAATGTTCATGTGAGAATTCAGCTAAATTTTTATTATGTGAATGTATAGTATGTTTTAGGCAGAATAGATAGCAATGCATCTGATATGAAATGTTTAAACTTAGTCATGAATGTGTGCCTCAAAAATTCCTTTGCCTGAGGACTTAAAAAAAACTTCAAATCAGTCAAACATGTGACATTAACAGATATTTAATAAATTAACCCAACAATGTATCCCTAGAGAAGATTGCAGTTATCCACATTATTGGGTTGATGTTATTTGTACATTTAAACATAGATTGTTTAATCCCTAACATATTTTTATGATGGTTTATTTGCTTTGATTCCCACAGTAGATGAAAATAGAAGTAACAATGACTGTTTATGTACTATTACAATTCATGATAGCAGAAAATATCAACTGGAGAGTTGTTCAAACTGGGGCCACTGAGTCATTATCCTCACAGTGTTCTTCCTATCTGAAATAGTAAAGCCCCATGCTATTATTTCAGGATCAAAAGGGCTACCTCAACACCAGGGCTATTTTCTGGTGCATAAAGTACATATACAAAAAGGCACAAAAAAACATAACCCCAGAAACCTCCCGGAAAGGGTTCTTAAAATGCAAACTTTCCTTATGTTGCCCTAGAAATCAATCTGCACATGAACATCTCTGCCCACTTCTTGGCTTTATTATAAGACATTAATTAACTGTGATGGCTGTGAATACCCAGCCGAGTGACAGCCAATAACACATTACATAGTGAGGACTTCTGTCACCCACCACTCCACCAAATTTAGAGCAGTCTCAAGCAGAAGTACACCAACACAGCCATGCCCAAATAGCTCTATGACAGAGGGTCAGCTTGAGCAAGCTATGCCACAAACACTTTGAATCGTGTATCTTCCCTCAGACCACTGTGCTGTACTCCATCCTTTACCAGACACATTTTTAAATGCTTCAAAGTGCTGCATGGCCAGCAGCACTCAGTAAACAAGCTCCAATAACACAAGGCACAAAGTTTATTTTCATGCGTACACAGTGATGTTGGGAGGTTTAATGCTAACAGTAATAACTCCCCCAGGCAGTTCCTGCTTTATTGTTACGCAACAGTAGATGTCTGAATTAAAAATAAATGTTTATTTGTCTATTTCAGTCTTTATTGTAGCTTTTGAGACAGTGATATTCTCATGGTCTTTCTTATGGGGTGTTATTTCTTAACTATTCATGGCCTCCCTCCAGCCTCACTTGGCCCCCTGCCCATCCCATTGTCTCATCTCCTGCTCCCCCCACCCCTCCCAACTCTTTCAGTCCAATTTCTGCATCCTTTTCCCATCATCTCACGTCTTAAAGCATTCATATGGCAGCAGATATAGCTATGACAACTGGGTCTGATCAAAAGACAAGACAACCCCCAATAAATGTTAATACCCAAGCTGCAGCCACATACAAAAGTAAAAAAGGAATTCTCAATTATGAGGAAAAGAATCTCCACTGAGAGATGTTCAAATATAACTGTGGGATTTTGTACAATGTTAAAAAAGAGGAAAGAAGAGAGTCCTTAGTAAAAATGAGGCATTCTGCACTAATATAATTATGACAGAGTGAGTATGCCATGATGGATACAGACAAGAAGAAGAGATTCAAACAAAGAAAAGGAACGAGACAGCATGATGGTTTTGAAGCTGACACGCTCCATGGTTGAATGTAAGCCATTAGCAGGTTGCCTCAGGACGGGGGTTTGGAGTCTAAGAAGCCAACACTTGGGATTGTCAGCTCTCCCAGGGCAAGGAGAACTCTTTCCTGGTCCACACTCCTTATGTAAATACAAATCACAGCGTCTGAGTGTTTTGAGATTAATTTAATCTAAAATGGAGATGTGATGCCTGCCTGATATTCAGTATATTCAAATGAAAATGGAAAATGAGATGATAGCCATATCTATAAAAATAATTTTAAAAATTCAAAAGTCTCAAACATGATTTTGAACAAGTAACTGTAGTGTAGAATGGTCTAGTCCGGTTTAATCAACCTAAGCATTTTAGATGTTGTGTTGTGTTGAACAAATGCAACCCTGGCTCATTAAAACCTGTGAAATAACTGTTTGATTTAGCCGTAGCAGGGATTTTTAAAGCAAATTATGTATTGTTAGTGGCTAAAAGTTAGCTTGTTATGGTATTCTCTTGGAGTAAACAAATTGCTTCTGTGTTTTCAGTTTTTTTTAATTTATTGAAATCCACAACATTGCCACTCAAGGGGTTTACAGTGGTAGAGGATATAGGGATGAAAAATACTCATTTGGGTAGATGCACATCATTTGTCATATTCTTGCTATTGCCTAAACGTTTCATAGGTCAACGTAGTAAACATCCAGGCTTCCAGCTGAAACTAACAACTT
This sequence comes from Xiphophorus maculatus, assembly GCF_002775205.1. NCBI lineage: Eukaryota > Metazoa > Chordata > Actinopteri > Cyprinodontiformes > Poeciliidae > Xiphophorus > Xiphophorus maculatus. Next base: position 21,636,461 of record NC_036460.1, read on the forward strand.
TTAAAGATTTTTACTGCTGTCTTTCAGTTATAGGCTGTTATTTCTTGTACCTCCAGTATGCACATTTGTGCATTTTTATCCATTTGCAAACTCAACCTACACAACTACCAAAAAAAAAGTAATGGATAACTTGGCAAATAAACGAGCAATTCCAGAAAGAGCAAGAAGGTCAAACGTAGTATAGCATGTGCATATAAAGCATTATAAAAATGTGTGAGAAGTTTTAATTTGAGGGACCATGCTTCATTTGGACTCTGTGATATTTCTGGAATGAGTTGGGTCTTTTGCTGCATAATACTCTGGGTATGCTTGCCTTCTCCACCTTTCCTGTGTTTACCAATACATCCACAGAAGTTTATGTTCCCAAGACATCCTCTTCATTAGCAGAGTCAGCAGTAATGGTGACTAATAACAATGATCAATGTTGAATTATGCTGGTTTTGGTCACACCTTCTAGCTTTGAAAACTGCAAAAATAAATGTAGTTGTTTCCACTACAAGCTCTCTCTATGCAGCATTCAGCATGACCTTCACTACCAAATGAAACAGCTGCGGCTGTAGCTGTGGATCTATTGAAATTAATTAGAGAAGAGCTCTGTAGTGGCCCAATAATAAAGGTCAAAGGCCTTTTATGGTAAATCTCTTGATAGTCAAGTTGTGTAAGAATTTTTTGTGGGATTGTTTTGTGACTTAGCTACAAATAACAGAAATAGTTTTATTTAACCAAATACTAGATTTAGCATTCCTCTCAATCAATAGTCTCAAATTCCAGTTCTCAATATCCTGAAATTTTTAGATGTCTCTCTGCTTCAGCACACCTGGCTCCAAACCTCATTACGACCCTCCAGGCTTATTCCTTGACCCTCTAGTTACCGCTAAACACTAGGTACACTAACAGTAGCCATAAGTTACTCTGAATCCAAGAGCATTTGAAAATAAGCAGTACCTTTCTTGCATCTTTCTTTTTAGTATGTGACTTTTTTTTCCCCCATTGGCAATAGAGAAAACTTTGTGATCTTTTTTTTCTGAAATGCAATGGGTCATGATGTGAAGCTGAGGTAGAAGTCTTAACAAATTTCAGACAGTTTTTAAGTGCACCGGCTGAAGTGAATTACCTCAGCCAGTGCAAATAAACCCACTGTTTAACAATTACTCTCATCTGCATTGCACCACATGGAATCAAGGAAAATGCTTACACATCCCACGATGTTGAAAGTAAAAATATCATATTTATTTATCTTTTCTTTTCTTTTTTTCCAATTATTTATCAAATTGAAAAGATGACATCATCTGTTCAAATGAGTAATAGATCATATGTTGCTGGCTGTGCTTGACAATAGTTTTTATATTTAGTTTATATTGGTGTTTCAGTGCCAGTAGTGGAACTCAGCATATAAAGCGCGACAAGAAATGAGCTGCTGCTGTGTTACACACAAGTAATTCCAGGTTTATATACAAGGAGCGCTGCCATTAAAAAGAACAAATGTTCTATGTGTTTTGCTGTAACACCACTTTAACCCGTTCTGAGACCTATGTGAGAAGCTCCAGACTTCTTAACGGGTTCATTGAGCAGAAAAATCATTCCTCCATGGCAAAACTGAAGGTGCGAGTTGTAAAGCAGCAATGGTGACTCAGCATATTCATGCAGTTGCATTCATTGACTTTCTGTTTCTGTCAACAAATACATGTGATAGAAGCATATACCTTTAAGAAGATTGAGTGCAAATTTGTTATGTTCCTAATTTACTTTAATAAGTGGAGCAAGACTATTTGAGTTTGGGTTTTACGTCGTATCACTTGTAGAAGTGAATCTGTATCTGCAATGAAGAATTTGTGAAAGTTTAAGCAGCAGTTTTCTCTCTGTAAGTGATGTAGAAATATACACAAGTTTTTTTTATACACAGGTATCTTCATGTGTTTTTTTACATTTGTTTTAAATTGATTGAATCAAAACTCTGAATGAAATTTGCTTTTGATGTGACTCAGAATACAGTTTGTGTACCTGCATTGTAGATTCTGACTTGTTTTGTATGTGAAGGAGAGAAAGAAAATCTAGAATTACACAACTCAAAGCATTTTTCTGTGATTTCTCTTTATGACTAGTTTTGCACTAAATACAGCTTCATACTGAATACCAAAGGTTTAGTAAGCTCCTTAAAGAAAACAAGCCATGAGGCCCGTGCAGCCCGCTGTCATTGGTGGACATTTCCTCCTTCTAACCTGCGTGCTGACCGCTACCAACACCACCATGTATCTGAGCTTCCTTTCTACGTCTTTCCACACAGCCTTCACTGTGGACTGTTGGTTCCAGAAGCACAACTTGTTCAGTAAGCATTAAGAGGCTATGTTTCAAGACAAATCATTTCAATTTTTTCCAAGATCGACCAACATTTGTCAATCTGTAGGATGTTCAGATTGACTAAATTCAAGTTCTATCAATTTGGTTTTTTAAGCAGTGAGAGTACACCTAAACTAGTTTGAAACCTACATGTGTAAGTAATTATTATATTTGGAAATGTTATGATTACTTTGCAAATGTTTAGACCCTCCCATAACAGGGTGTGGTGAAAATGTTTTTTGTTTGTCAAATTTCTGGAGTGACGACAAGAGATTTTGTAAAATGCTTTGACCACATTGTCTAAGCTTTAGGATAAGATTAAGTTAGCTTTTTTTTTCTTTTTTTTTTTTACACGTAAGTTGAAAAAACATATCTTTTATTATCTTTGTCTATATTTATGCAAGAAATAAACGTCAATTTTTCAAAGAATTAAGTCGGAAGTGAGCACAGAAACACACGCGCGCACACCCCAACCCTCGCCCCCACATATATACAGTATATGTATATACATTTTAACATTTTTCTGTTTCACTTAATAGAAACAATGATTCATCGAACTGCAAAGGGTCCAATGATCTACTGAAACTGTGTACTAAGCAGGAATACCAATGTGTATGGCCACAGATGGGAGCTGAGCAATTTTGAAGAATTAAAGTAGTTTGAAGCTCATCATTTTAATCATCGCTGCTGGGAGTTCAAACTGAAGTGGGTCATAATGTGTGAACTGTAATAAAAGACTCAACACATTTTTCTCTAGCATAATTCTCTTCTAGATTATGCAAATGTCTGAAAAATTGTCCATCTGTCTGTTGTTTGCTGTGGGGTGGTGAAGAGGCCCAATAAAGACTGGAGGTAAATAGTTTGATGCAAATAAATTCTTAAAAGAAACAAAGGTACACAATGTTTGTGGCAACATTAACAGCAAAACACATCATCACAGGGGAAAATGAAACAGGTGTCGGTGTCAACGAAAAAGTAACTGCAGGACCTCACAAGATACATCCATTTATCATATATTTAACTGCTACACTTCATTGATACTCACAGTAATAGAGTTATGGGTTGGTGTTATCCCCGGACTAAAATCCAAACTATTCTTTAAATAGAGAAGTTGTCAAGTGTAGTTGATTTGTGAAATTTATTGTGCTCCTTTAATCAAGGATTGGGATTTTGCTTGATTTTAATCACAAATTAAATGCAAACACAATACCACACTAATGTCCTATTTTTGTTCCTATTGTTTCTTTTGAGAAAAACATAAGCTGTTATTAACTGCTTAGCAGAAGAAAAGATTGCAATGTTTTAGAGGGCGACAGGCATTAAGGAAGACTGACAAAGAAATAATATTTTTTGTGATTAATCAACATCTTTTGGGCAACAAGCCGGTACAAAAACCTAAAAGGAAAACTATTTCTATCTACAGTTAATACAAGGTTGAGGAGTACAATAAATGCCATTGTATGCCTATAAATAACTTTTTTAACCCTCCATGTTGCGGGTCAAATTGACCCATTTTAAAGTTTTTAAATTCTTTTTAAATAGTTGGAAGTATTTTTTCCATTTTTCTTAATAGGTGAACTCTACATATAAATTGAAAATGTATTCATTTTACACATTTGCATCCCCCCCTGCATCTACTTCTTACATTGGTACTGTTTGAGTCAATTTGACCCGGCAGTCAAGTTGAAGGGCAAAAAAGATACAAAACAATTTCCAATTCTATATGTTTCCTTGCAACTTTGAACCATATTTCACCACACACACACAAACACACCCCACCACATGCCTACATCCATACGTGCACGCACACAAGCCCACTTTCTCACTATTCTCTTTACTTCACTAGCAAACTGCGAGAAAGCAGGCGTTCATACAAATTTTGATGGGAATCTTTTCTGTTCCCATGGACAAACTCCACCCATACTGAGTGACACTCAGCAGAAGTGGAGGGAGACATAAATACTCTCTGCATGACTCATTTATCTTCATTTTAATCAGCTGGTCAATTTGACTCTGAACAGTATGTGTGTCTCAAGTTCAATTATAAAAATCACCCATTGAAAACAAAAAATCTAAATGTAATATAAAATTTTTTACAAAAGATCAATTTCAAGGAAATTATTGTTTTTTGTGTGTCTAGGTTTTTTTCAGTGGACATAAAAAATGTTAATTCCACTTTTTATGTCCAAATGAGTAAATGAGTAGGTTGTCGTCATTGATCTTTTATTTGTGAGAAGACAAAAAACCATCATTGCACAAATATTGATTGAAATGGTTAGTGTTGGATTAATAATCAGATACAAAAATGTTTTGGAGGAATTTTTTGGTTTCTGACCCTACTGCATGATTAAACACTCCCTGGGTCAAATTGACCCACAAACATTTTTTGCTGTATCCCAGAAACAAACATAACAGGAGGGTTAAATTTAATCGATCAAAGCAGAATTTATGACAAGACAGTATTTTTAAGGCTGAAGATGCAGTTTTCCACCCAAAACCTAAATTTTTCAAATAAATTTCCACACTGTGGCCAACAACCAGCAGGAATCTCAGCCCTCAGTGTGAAAACTTGAATAATAAAAAGGTCTATGACAAGGCCTCATCCTGAAAGGCTGAAAAAGAATTGAAACTGTCAAGACGGAAGAGTTGCGAAAAATATCAGAAGTTGTGTTTTATTTTCACATTTCCATAAAATTCTTCCCATGGAACGCAGCCGTTGTGTTACACTTTGACTAAAAACCTCTAAAGGGAACAGATTGCTTTTATATAAACAAAGAAACCCATTAACAAGTCATTTCTTGTCTGAAAACCACAAGAAAAATTAACAAAGTAGCAGATTTGAAATTTTCTTTTACTTTTTAAACATAAAGATACATGCAGTGGATTTAGTTACAGTATTTATTTTATAAATAAGTTTGACCTCTTTAATACTTCTCACTTATTGTTTTAATACAATGTTAAGGAACCACATTGTATATCTTGAGAACTGCTTTAACAATCAACAGGTTTGGGTTCTTTTCTTGTAATACACTTTTATTATCTTGTCAAAATCTTGACAAAAGTCAACATATTGTATCACACTGAGTAAATTATGACATTATGACCTTTATACATTTTGTGGAATCACTGTGGCTCTTTTACCCTTCCTCTCTCTCCATTAATCATCCTCTGTGACTTTTTTTTTTATTATTAATTCTCGATCTATTCTATTTTGCATACCAATTCTAAATTTGTAGGTCATTACACGTGGATCATGTTACTCCCTCTTCTTTCCCCTGGTATTAATTTGTTACTGACACATTAAATTAGAAACTGTAAATTAAAGTTTAGATTTCCCATGAAATACTACTTTTTCTTTAAAAACAAGTCTCTGAATGCTAAAATTTGTCATAATCATAAAGTAATCTTTCTTTGTCAAATTAAAAGGTGCAATGAAAAGCATATTTCTTTAAGAATTATGTTGAGAGCACTTCCATTTGAAAATTATTAGAAAACAACCAAACACTGACTATAATGTTGTCTTTACTTCTGTTTTAGCTGGAAAAGGCACATAACTTGACATGAGTGATGTTAAATTATTTTATAAAATAATGTTCTAATCTCCTCTTACTGTCTGTGAGCTACTTTGACAGTGGTGAAACAGCCATTGTGACTTTGAATCATTTAATGTAACATGACATGTATCCATGTCTAGCACTGAGTCAAACTGGAGTTCATTAAGAATTATCAAAGCCAGCGGAGGAATACGTGTTCCAGTCTGCAGCCCAATATAGCATATATGAGTCACATGCCTGAGCTTTGCTGTCATTAGTGTCAGTATGGCAGACAAAATTGAGCTGCTTGTTTTTTCTTTGCAGCTTTTTCAACTAGTCAGCAATGTTTGCTGTAGCTCCTGTAGATTTACGATCTAGACCCAGGATTTTACAAAGAATTTTTGAGATCCACTTGTTCTTTGAAGAATGAACTTACAGCAGAAACTGCAAGCAGATTCAAAATAGGTAAAAAAAAAACAAAAAACAAAACAAGAATTGGATTGAATCATACCACATTCTGCTACTTTTCTACTCAGTCCCTGGGTTGTGCATAATCACTCCAAACTTACCAAGGGAGAAGCCCTTTTCAATTTTGGATGCGACTGCAATCGTCTACAAGCAGATGGAAAAAGGATACATGAAAGCATGTCAGGGAGACAGTCACGTCTCTGTTCAGTCATGGATGGCCAGAGGGATAACAAGCATGTATTTGAATGCAAAGAGAAACCCTGTTTGCTCTGCCGTACTGTCCACGTGGGCTGTTTAGCTTGGCAGATCCAGCGGCGTGTGTGACCTTGAGCTCAAATTATAAGTCAGCTTTCTCTTCTCTCTGTTCTACCTTACCTTTGACAGCTTGTTCTCCCCGTACCACACAATTCCCATTCTTCTTTTTTGAGAAAAAAAAGTGCTGTGAAGGAAAAACCAGGCCTGATGATATTTAAGAATTTTCTGCCATAAATTATACACACAGCTTCTTCTCCATCTGTTTGTATTCCCAGTGTAATTTCCACACCTGCTGTGCGGTGGCCTTTAAAAAAAAAGAAATTGCAATGAAACAAGACAGACAGTTGTGACAATTCCTGCACTCAGATTTAATGAGCAATGTACAAGTCACACACAAAACACCAGAATGAATCAAACACAGTTCATACATGCATTTTCAATATTTTGAAAGTTGATCCTGTCCACATAGGGAATCATTTAGTAGGGCTTCTTCATTATGTTTGAATACATAAGTGACATCAATTATAATATAAAACAACTCTGCAGCCCAAATATAACACCTTGAACACTAAGGATTGAACCATTGTCCCTGTCATTTTAGCTTGATGAATTTGCATAACGATAGTTTTTATTGTGACATTTTAACTATTATATTGAGCATTTGGCTCTAAATTACCATAAAATCTAACAACCACAGTTTGACTTCAAGGGTTTTTCTTTTTTGTTCCTTCACTTTCTCTCTTTCAGGTTTATACTATGAGACATAATGTTGCTGTCACACAATTTCTTCTGTTTTCTTGTTGTAATTCCGTGCTGAGAAATGTCTGACTAAAATTGGTTGCTGTGAGGTGATTCAGCTGTACCACAAAATTAATGCTGCGAGGACTGAGATAGCAGAACCAAGCAATCTTTTCAAGCTCCTTGCGTTCTTATTAATAAAGAACACGTCTTGTCTGTGCAGCACTTTGCAAAACTATGTCGCATTTTTCCATGGCAGAAACCACAATCCGAAATTTCTCTTATAGGGATTTTATGTGAAAGACCACATAGTTTATAGAAATGAATGGGGGGAATAAATGGCTTCCAAGCCTGTTCTATGATGAACATATTTTGATCCAAAACAGTACTTTTTAAACACTTTAACCAAAATCAGGAGTCACGAGTCATAAAAATGAAAACATATTATTTCATAATAATTTGAGGTTTTTTTTCCAGTTCAATTAAATTCAAAAATACTCAAGTAATCTCAAAGGCAAATTAAATAATATTTAAATTTGTCATGCTGCCCTATTAATTAACCTGGAGTATCTAATGTAGCTAACAAAGTGTGATTTTTGTGTAACCATAACAAAACATAAAAGGGGCCTTTCACTTTGGACTTTTTCTAAAAATGACAATTCTGTAAATTTTGGTGTCAAATGTTTTTGACACTTTAGATGTAGTTCTTTTTGATCTACTCGCAACAATAATGCCAGCAAAGCTCTGGCATGTGACTCATATATGCTATATATGCTCGCAACACCTAGCATCTGGGTAACTCCATGTATTTTCTTCATCCGGTCATCTTCAAGTGTTGAAGATGTGTTCCTTCTTCAACTCTTGATTCAAATCGACTAATCTCTTCAGCTGATCTCAACATTTCTTTGGAACCTGCTCATTTAAATCAGGTGTGCTAAAACGGAGAAACATTAACCTTGCAGAAAACCATCACCAAACGACGACTGCTGCCTACTTTTACTCTAACTGTTTTGGCCTGTATTTAGCTTTTTCTTCCCATAAACTCTGACCATCTTCAGCTCATTATAATCTATTTATCTAGTTAAGCAGTAAAGTTGTCCAATGCTCAAGCTGTTGGAGGTTAGTAAGTATGTTGGATAAATATAGTGATTTTAAATTGGTGGTTTTTGAAAAAAAATATAGAAAGCAGATTGACAAATCGAGTTTGTGTTGTATTTTCTTATGGTTTGGTTCCTAGCTTGTCTATGAATAAGTTGATAACTTAAATGGACTTTTCTGTTGTTTTTATGTTATAGAAACATTAATCCTATTAAGTTGTTGGTGCTGCTGCATCTACAGCAATTATTGTCCCTGTTTTTTGTTTATATCCACTGTAATAATTTTCATTTAAAGTCAATATTCAAAGAGGCTTCAAGCATCATTTTAGCTATCTCTGCACTTTGACATGGTGGGTGAACTCTGTATTTAATTTATAGCATTGCTAAAGGGAAACCAAATGCCTCTAGTGTTACATGAACTGTAGCAATAGGGGATCACTGAATATTTCTGCTTTATTAAATTGTAGTAGAGATGTCTTTGACAAAATGGATCATTCTGTCCAATAATTATTGCAATGTTAAAAATCCACACAAAATACATACAGAATGTTGCACTGCAGTTGGGTTTAATCTTACACTAAATATGAAATCAGAAACTGACTGAGTTCTGATGTTTTTCTTTCTTATTTATTTACCATAGATGTACCAAAGCGCTTCACTGTGGTTCCACTCATCCATTCATGCGCACACTCACAAACTGTAATGCTACAGTAACCATGCAAAGTGCTGGCCTGCCTGCAGCTCCAGCATTTTATCCAAAGACAGCTTGGCATGTGGAGGATTTGGAGGAATAAATCACAGAGCAGCACCTGAGCCACAGTTTGCCACAATGCATGGATGTGCTTCAGTTACGCATTTGAAAAAGTAGAGGATGATGGATGATGATAGAATTTCCCACAAAGAGAAATTTATGAAAATTTTAACAGCTTTATTATTAAAAAGTCCTCTCTTGGATGAGAAAAGAGAAGTAAGCCATATAGTTTTCCCTGGAAATCTCACACAAAGTCCTTCTTGATTGTCACCGCTGTCCTCTTAAACAGAAGCTCATGCCAACACTCTTCTTGTCCTCACCTCTTCTCCTCCCAAAACACACACAGTATTACTCATCAGCTTACAGTACAAGCGCGAGCCAGGGAATATGCCAAAATTTCAAACTCAAGATGTCACAGAGCCATTCTTGGTGCTAACCAGTCGTGGTATTATAAATTCTTTATGTGATAAGGCCGACTTTAAAGCGCTGACCACTGGTGCGTAAAATGCGATTCACTTCCAGGACCACTGTCTGGAGTATGTGTCTGCTGGAAGTGCTTGCTTGTGTAAAAGGAGGAACTGTGAATTTTTATTTGCAGTGAGATCTGCTTTCATGTCAAGCCAGAAACCTCAAGACAGCCTCAGTAGCTCTACCTCTCAATGCATCACTCTAGCTTGCACCTACAATCTGTCTCTGTTCGACTTGAGACTAACAGGGAATCCCAGGTCGAACAGAGAACATTGAGATTGCATGAGATTGCATACAGATATGTGGATCATTTCTTGAATAAATAAATAAATAAATACATTGGAGTGTGAAGGGTTTTTTTTTGTCATGACACGAGTCTGGAATTGGTTGTGTAGAACAGGGCAAATTAAGTAGTAATACGTTTTCTGTGACTTATTGGCAGCAACATAAAAACAATTACATTCTGTGACATTTAGCAGATGTATATATGTTTGTGCCTCCCTTGATTATTTGTGCAGTTGCAGATATGTATTTGAGAATATGTTTGTGTAAATCAGTCATAAGTCTGCACTGAGCTTTGGCCCTCTGTCTGAATTTCCCCAACAGGAGCACTGAAGTGAGAAAAGCCGGTCCTTGTGAGACCTGCCTCCAGCAGAGGCAATTATCAGTGCTCCGGTTGTGTTTCTAATCTGTGATATTTTATCAGGAGAAAAATGATCATTATGGTCTACCAGTCTCCTCAGTCTTCATTCTGTGGTTAATTTTTCCTTACATTACATGTGTCCTGTAATTTATAACTTGTCAGTTCTTTCTTACTGAAGACATTTCACAAACGGATCCTGATTCCCACCATTATTATTATTTTTTTTTATTTTCCAACAAGAATATTTGCTAAAGCGACTGTGTTTGTTGGCATGACACTCTGAGTTCAGTGGCATTAGCAAATATTGGCATACTTGGAAAAGACAAGTGGTATGAAACTTAGAACATTTTTTGAAAAACCAAACCTACTTTTAATTTGAGAGCATTCGTTTAGTGTGTATCAGGGAGAGGGGGTCTGAACAATGCATGTTTTTTCCCCCCAGACATCAGAAAAACTATATGTAGCAAGTTCTGTTCTTATAAGTTGATAGTTGGGTAATAACCCAAAATATATGGACAAATCATCACAGAAATGCACAAAATCAACATTTTTCCAGGTCCGTGCAGGTGTGAATGCTATGGAAATGCTCTGGGGTGGACCAAATAAAACACAAGACAAAAATTGTGCAAAGACTCCTCTCATTGTATGCTCCAACTTTCAAAGGTTATAGGAGAACACTAAGAGCTGTCCTGGTGGCAAAATGGGGTCACACAGAGTAATCACAGCAAGGGCTTCAATTAATGCGGCTCTAGAGATATAAAAAATGGCACCCAAGATTAAGGCAAAATCTTTCTCAAAATTCCTATCTTTCTAGGTTATACTTCTGCAATAACATATTAGTTTATTTAATTGTTTTTTCAAACACCTATACAAGCAGGGCCAGCAACTGTGGAACTTTACCCAGCAAACGGAAAGCAGGACCTTGGATGGGATGAAACTTGCCTGGGGCATAAAAATGGAACATCAACACGTAGCAAAACGGGTGTCTGTATCAAATTTGTCCTCAAATGCATTTGTGATGTGATTATAAAAAAACAAGTTTGTGTTGTTTTATTGGCTGGACTCAGACAACACAGCTGGTTTTCTCACGCTGCAGTCTGTCATTTACATTTATAGTAACAAAGATTAACAACTGAGTGACTACAATGACCTTCCTCAAGCATTCACACCCCTTGAAAAGGCCGAACATATTGACAGTACGACAAACTTCATTAAGTGAAAGAAGAACAGTAATACGTAAACACCATCATGTCGAATTAGGAATATAACTAACAGGTCATAGCAGTGTTGGGTTATGAAGCAATATCCCAAGCTCTGAACATTTCACTGCGTGACATTTAATATATCATTTTCTAAAAAGTATGTTTCACTTGCAAACCCACAAAAACGTGACCATCCACCTGCTGACAAAAAGGCAACCCAAGGAAAGGAACCATTAGTAACCAGTGGTGACTTTGGAGGAGCTACAAAAAGCTGTGGTAGAGAAGTCTTTCAACAGATTTGGGAGAGTGACAAGAAGAATGCTATTGTTGAAAGATAGGCACAACAGTTTTGCCTTAAATATTGTACATTGACACCAAACATGAAAGGAAGAGAGTGAAAGCAAAAAACATGTTAGGGGTTACAAATTATTTGGAACTGTACCTTCAAGCAAACTGCAAGAGCGACTGTGGAATAATTAAAATCAGAATAACGGATAATTCAAAATCCAGACCTAATGTCATGCGGGAGTCTGTGAAAAGTTTGGAATCTAATCTTGTAATCTTATATTTCAGTTTTGAAAATGTTTTTTAGTGATCTGATTCAGTCTTATATGAAATGCTGTTTTCATTTGATGTAAGAGTCAAATCCTCACAAAAGGAATGAAGATTTGAAAATTATGTAGATGTAATTAATCTATGCAACTGAACTGCTGAAATAAATGAACTTTTCAAAAATATTTGAATATACTGAACATGGCTGGATATCCTTCTTTGAAGGACTTAGAAGTTGACATGCTGTGCTGATCTGTCTAATTGTGACCCTGATGAGGAGCTTTTTCCTCACACCATCAGCACAAGTAAGAATCTATCGAAAAAGAAAATGCTTTTAATACATGCTGGAATTTCTCATCTATAAAGAGTAAAGGTGGTGCTCACTCCAGCTTGGAGAGTCTGAAACAAACATTAGGGACTGAGTCTCACACGACGGTGACATTCACAGAAGCATGATTCCCCGCGGTGGATTAAACAGATGTAACCCCGCCTTGATTTTTCCACACTTCTTCACAGTCGCCGCGCCTCCCGCCTCCATCAGTACCGAAGGTAACTCCGCTGCGTGCGTAAAGCTCCTGGACACTCACGCATCGCGCTCACAGTTTCAACGTCTGCTCTACTTCTTCCGAGATTTAAGAAAACCAATCTTCGGCTGATATTAGACTTACGTAACAAAAGAGAGAGACCAATTTTCCAGCATTTTGAAAACATTGTCGGCAGCGCATTTTTTTTGGGGGGGGGGCACATTTTCGGATCAGCTTGAACTAAATGCATCGCACTCCAACTGACGCACTACCGATCCGGGTCGTTCAAGTTGAGAGTAAAAATGTGTAAAGCAAATAGAAGATACAGCGGGAGCTAACTGGACTTCTTTGGATTTATTTGTCGGTGCCTTTATAAGGGATTCAATCAAACTTATGGCGTGAAGGTAAGATAGTTTTCTTGTTTTTTCTTGTGTCCCAAAGGTTATTGTCGCTACAAAACTTTTAAAAAACATACCTTTAACAAAGGCTACTTTGATGAACCGTTCATCTGACTCTTGCAAAATTCCATTTTCTGTGGATGAGTGAGCGCACTGACGGTTCAGGTGAGAATTTGTATGAAAGTGCTGCTTCAAAGATAGATTCTTGCTGGATGCGATACTGAGAGGAAACATTTAGGTTATTTCCTGTGATGATCCAGGACTTCGAGTGTTTTTTTCTTCTTCGTTTCTTTCAGTTCTAAGCCTGCCTCCCCACTCTCTGCTTGTTCCCAGCTGGCAATCAGAGCTGGACTCTTATTACAGGGGTAGCGGGTCCTTAGCGCCGCAGAGACAGAGAGACTCTGCGGCGGGCAGGTGGGAGCTGCTCTGACTGCGCAACCTCCCCCCCCTGGTGCCCACTCTGAGCCGAGGGCAGGTTTTAACAAGCAGGTGGCAGAAGGCTACATAAATGTGAAGGAAATAAATTGATATTTTAATTTTGCAGCTCCCTCAGAACAACTTGTGATTGCTTTCAAGATTATACAAGTTGGGTTTTTTTAAAAACTGATTTCATTTGAGCATTTTTTTTTATTGCATGGAAAACTACATCCAGCTTTTTCTCTTAACAGCAAATATAGCTCTTATGTTTGATATTTTTCTATAATTATTCCATCCTCTTGAAGGCACTAATCATATCCCCCATTTCCTCCTTTAAACTGGAATGTTCTTTTGAACAGCATTTGCCCATTACCAGTATTCTGGTCTGCACAGTTTAGGTTGAAATAGAACCAGTTTGGGAAACTGGTGCAGAAAAAAAAGACTTTTCTTCCCCCAATAAATTAGCAAAATCATAATTTCAATGCTTTCTGAACACAGGAAATTTATCTTCTAATCTCAGCGAATGCATTTTCAGGTAAGTATCAGGGGATAAGCTGAGACTGGCTACGTGCGTCTTATGTGTAGGCGTGTGTGTGTGCGTTGTGTGTGTTCAGTGTTTATCTGGTGACAGCGCCCAGACAAATATTGAATTCTACATACTCCTGTCTCTTATCTGTTACTCTCCTTTGCGAACAAAACAGCTTCAACTGAGCAGCCTGATGCAGTTCTTGTCAAGACATGAATGCTTTCAAGAAGTGCCCTCTTAGAAAGAAACATTAAAGAAAGGGTAACAATTCCGTTTCTCTTTGCGTTGTTAATAAATTACTATCCCTATGAAGGATTTACGTTTTCAAACAGGTGCCAATTACAAAAGTACTTTTAATCCATGTAAAATAATATTATAAAAGATGCCCTATTACATATTTCTTCTGTTTTTGTACACAATTTAGTGTCTGAAAAGAGTAATAGGAAGCTAATCAAAAGTACAATTTTTAAATGATGATTAATTTCTTAAGTGAAACAAGCTGTCCGCACCAACTTGCCCTTATGCAGAAAAAAAATAATTGTCTCCCTTGATAAATTATGAGGTAACTGTGATTAACCACAATGTTTGGCTTAATTTTAGGTCAGGCTTGATTACCTGTTAACCGGTGAAATCACTAAGCCACTTAAATACAAATTATCTGGTAGCGTGAAGTTGCCTAAAATATTTTTAAAAAGCATCACATCACATCCTGATTGAAAGAAATTCCAGAACAAATGAAAAACAAAAGCATTGTCCTGTGTGATTCTGGAATGGGTTAGAAAGGCATTTCTAAAGCTTTGGGATTTCCAGCAAACCACAGTGACAAGCTATTTTTCCTAAAAGTGGCCAGCTCATTGAAAAGAAAAAAACAAAACACAACAAAAAAAAAAAACTAGATGTTTGTTTAAAAGGCTTTTGGTTTTTAACACAGCTTTAATATTTAAATTGACACATGAACAGCTTCATGTACATCACAAATGGACTTGACAAACAGTTGTGTATGATAGAAATTGGGTCAGGTTTGTGCTAGTACAAGTAAAGATTTTAAAGCTGAGACATACAAGCCTTCGAGGATCAAATAGTCCAGAAAGCTTGCCTGGCATCACTAGACAATTCAAAATTAGCTTAGACGTCCTCTGTCTTAATTTTCAATTTCCAGCAGATGATATCTGCTGCAAACTAAAATGTCTTTGGACACAAATGAAAAGACCTGCAGTCAATCAGAGTAACAACGTGTGCGATGAAGCGCAGGATTATTTGCTTCAGCACTGCTTCAATGTACAGCGTTATCTTTTCAAGCCCCCCCCCCCCCCCCTCAAGTATTAGATAAACAGCCATGATTGCTTGCCCAGCACAAAGCGGAAATCTGTCTGAACCGAGTGAGGGCCAGCTGCAGTCTGCCAGAACAAATAAAATATGTATTCAGATTTGCCTGTTTTTTGAGTTAACAGAAAGCTGCCTAAGCCCGTTCTGTCACCAGTGACATGACATCACACTGTTTTGTTCAAACTACTTTAGCTAAAAGATGTCTCACTACAAAAACGCTTTACTGATTAATATTCTCTTTGCAAGGCATGCCACTAAAGGTGGACAGTTATCTTTTGGTTTGCAGTTTTTTCAGTCTCTTTTAATTATCGGATGATGGACTTCGTAGAAATCTGCACGGTGGTGCAGCTGCTAGTACTATTGCGTTGTTTTGAGAAGGTTCTTGGTTCAAATCCTGACCCGGTGTCTTCCTTCATGAAGTTTGTATTGCATGCTTGCTCCCAGGATTCTTTGCACAACACTTTGACAGTGAATGGCTAGATAAAAAAGCCAGTGGATTTATGAGCTGGTTATGTGAAGGTGAGGAAAGTTGACTTTTCTATTTTATAATAAGTATCTTATGTTGCTCTTTTTAGTGAAAAAAAGCCTTTGCCACCTTAGGAGTGTTCAAGATTGATTTTATGTTACTGTTAAAGTGTTTTTTGCTCTTGTTCTTACAATTCTGCACTTTTTGTGGAGCATATGTTGCTAGATATAATTTATCACAACAGTTCCTCAGTGTGATACACACATGTGTGAAACAGAGTAACCATTAAAACAGATAAAAATAACTTTTATCACAACAGTGCGCTACCGGAGTGAAAAAACAATAACATGAAAAAACAATAACATAAACAGCCCACTGGTATCCATCATTTAAAATTCAGTTAAAACTCAAGGTGCTTAACAATAGACCTGCCCACAACTCTCCATTGTAACAGTTCTCTGCAAAGGTTAACACTGGTATCCACCCAATCTTCTCATGAGAGGTGTGAAAATGTTTGACAGTCAAGTGTCTCTGTTAGTGCACATCACAGCTTTTACTGTGATCATATTTGCACGTGTGTATTAAATACAGAAACACAATGCCGACACGGGAAAGCTCAAAATGCCCTAATTGGCTGTAGACGCACAAGAGCTTCATATAAATTCAGAGTTGATGTCTTAAAAACTCGTCCGAGGTCACCACCGGGGGAATTGCTTAAATGAACAATCTGGACCAATAAAAAGAGACGTATTGTTGTGGAAGTGTCGAGATGACTATTAAACAGAGGCGATGGAATGAGGATTAATAGCAAAGCTAGAGAGAAAGAACAGAAATTCCCAGGAGAGTAAAAATCCTTCCCTGTTATCTTGCTGTTGTGTGTTGGCTCCGAATGCCTTGAAACATGAAGACATTGACATTCAACACTTTATCTGAATAGCTTAAAAACAATATTACCAGCAGATCCCTAACATCTGAACTCCATAAGAGGATACCCAATACGTAATCCCTTTAAGCGAGTGTTTACATGTAGAAATTGCCACTCAAAAGTTCATTAGAAGTGTCACTTTACATACTCATGGTCATGAATAGTCGTCATAAATTAGTTTTTAGCTTTTTGCTCACCCAGTGTTGAATGATCATACAGTAAACTGACTGACTTCAAAAACAATAATGGAATGCACAAGCATAAATTAATTTGGCATTTTCTATTCTTTACAAGGTCAAAGTTATTCATACAGGCTCACAGTACCACAGAGAAATAAATGGACTTTTATACATTTGTTTGGTTTTGCTTTTTCATTTGACATTTTAATGTTTCTGAGCATTAGGAAAGTTGTTATATCAATAACAAATAAACACATTTCATCTGTGTGGAGGAATTTTGGTTCAGGTTTTTTCACAGAAGTAGTTTTATTTAACCAAATTGCAAATGTTGTCAGTTGTTTCCATCATGGGTGAAACAACCAGGCAATACCTTTAGAAGGCTATTACTTTGGCACATTGGGCCATGTTGTTTGAAATAGTCTTACTATGATTATTAGAAAGCTGTTGTTTTTTTTTTTGTTTACTTAGGTCGCCTGGTATTAAAATAAGTTTGATCGTCAGTTTCTACTCAAGTGTGAAAAAAGCAAAAACAGTAAAAAACATTTAAATAAAATAAACAAACATCTACAAGGGAAAAATACTTTCTGTTACTTCTGTTACATCTCCAACAATTTTTGATGAAAAGTTGCTAGCGGCAGCAGAAAGCTGCTGCTAGCAAGCTTTAGCATAATTCTGACTGTGTTTTTGACATCCCTTTCTGGCACTCTTGGTGGATTTACTTTAAAGTGTTTGGTTTTAGGAAAGTTAATATTAATGGCTGCCCATGTCCAGCAGCCATTGAGCAGGAGATGGGCTACAATGTGGACAAGTTGCCAGTCCATCACAGGGTCAAAAATCAAACGATTAATTTAAGGAGGGTGGTCAAATAGTGACCACCTTTCTGGATGGTGATGAGTCAGATTTCATAGGGGCGTGACAACAAACATGCATCACAATGAAAAATGTTCTCCTCTCAAGCACTGTGAAATGATAATAAAGAAAAAACAGCCCCTTCCGTGACATTTTCCCTAACCGCCTGTGACTGTCATGTCTTAAGAGCAATCCAAGATCCTATATGACCTTTTGGTCCAAGCTTTAATAAATTATTGTCTCAACATATCCTTCTGTATCTGCTTCACTAATGGCTGAATATAGCCAAGCTTTTAACAGAACCACAATCAATCACAATCAGGAAAACCACTTTTGATATATTTTATCAAGTCGATCAGTCCTGCTTACAGAGGTAGCTTCGATCTCTTTGAAAAATAACCAATCTTCTGCTTTCATGCTTGGCACAGCCTAAACGTATTGCTTTGTCTGTCTAATATAGATTTCATGGTTTCTGACCGAATTAGTGAGAGAGCAGATAAGGAAGGGACACATGGCTGCTTCAGAAGATGAGCAAACATCTAGATATATATATTGTCTTCCAAACAATTAGAACTGTAATAAATATTTCAGTTTGCAAAAACTAAAAGTGTGCAAAATTGGACATTTTACTCTAACATGTTTGTTAGTGGGTTGTTTCATCATAGAAATAGAAAGGTTCATTATGCACTTGAGTGGTTCATAAAAATATATATTTTTAGCTTGCTGTAGTTTATTCCTAAAATAGTTATCTCTGGTGGCTTTAGAGACAATGACAAATAAATTCTCAGGTGATCTTATTAGCCTGGCAACCTAAAAACTGAGCTTTTCCTCCTGGTAGAGGTAATAAAATAGAGGGAAAACAGCTGTTTTAGCTCATTGTCAGTTTATTTCTTGCAAAAATTAATTTTGTAGTGACAAAAAAACAAAACATTTGTGCATCTCAATAAGCTAGAGAGTAATCAAAGAAATTATATATTCTTGTAATTTATTCATATTCATCTAGTTCATTCATTACATAGAGTCATCAAAGAGAGAGTGATACATTTCAAACATTTATTTTTATATTTCTGAGTATGGCTTACAGCTAATGCATACCCAAAATTCAGTTTTATAGAAAATTAGATTACCAATAATTAGAAATAAAGTGATTGTATATTATGGCCAAAATAATGGGGACAATATTAATTTGATAGTTGTCCTGACACACAGATATATCAAAAACAGTTGTTAAATTCTGTGTTTAGCTACTCCTGAGCTAGAAACAAGATCAGAAATGTTTAATATGCCATGTGAACAAAATTATTGAAATAATTATATTTTCCTGAAATTGTGCTGCCCTAATAGAATTCAAGCTGCTTGAGAACAAGTGTGAGGTTTCCACAGTCATTGATGCTTTATGGAGCCATGTCAGCAGCTGGTGTTCGTCCACTGTGTATTTCTTTTTCTTTTCATGTCCAAAGTCACGTAGTCATATGCCAGGAAATCTGTGTTCACTTCATGGTTCTCCTGACAAGCCCTATGAAAATTATCATTTCAATTTCCAGCAGGACTTGGTATTGGCTAACACTGCCATAAGATCTGCATTAATGACCAGGATGGATGATGTGTCCCTAAGTTGTTACTCTAAGATGGATCTTTCATAACATTTTATTATGAAAATGGTTTTTAACATGTTTTATGTACATCCTACTTGGTCAAACCAAATGGAAATTGACATGTATTGGATTATGCCTTGCCTTTGACTCTTTACATCAAACTGTTTGTCAGTGGGCTTATTCACTCAAAGCAACCTGAGGTTAATTCTGATTGCGTACATGCAATAATACATTCACAATGTAATTCTTCCAAAAAGATCCCCTAACACTAGGCGCATATACTGTACAGTATATTGATATATACACATTACATTTCTGTATATAACAGGTTTTATGTAATACTCAGTTGTTCTGATTGATTCTGAATTTTAAAATTTTGATTGGATTTAAGGCCAGAATAACTCAATTAAAGAGAAATAAACATTTGAAAAAATAAAAATACACAAACTGACAAACAGGCAGACCCAAACCTATGCTTGAGCTGCAGATTTTGTGACTCAATGCTTTGTATTTGAGAAACATTTATGTGTTTACCTCGGCAAGCAATAGGATTTATTTAAAGACTTGTTGCTTGATTTCATAAACTTTAAAGATGATATTATTATTATTTAAAATATTTCTCATCCACATCCCAGTTGTTGTTGCTTTATCTACTTTATGTCTGAGTTTTCTTGTTGTTGTAAGCTTGGATAGGCACATCTGTCTTACCTGCCCTCTTCGTCTCCTTGTCAACCATCATTGTGTCTGGCTGGTTTGCCCTCAGCTACTTGTCAGTCTGGAAGATGAACTCTCTTAGGGTTTTAAGCTCTGTTGTTGTCAGCTAATTTGTGGCGTGCTCCTATTGGGACTTGTGGGACTTCCAAGCCATACTAGGCCCTCATATCCCTGCACACTATTCAAGCTACTTGGTTGTGCCTGTCAGAATGCACTATCTCGGTGTTTGACTTACACCTTACTACAGTGTGATGGGAAGACTAAGGGTGATCCTTGCATGGCCCACTCTTTGGGCAATGTCGGCTGCAGCAGACATTTCCCAATCCTACCTTGATAATATGGTTCTAAGGGTCTATTCTTTCTGCTGCTATGATAGTAGTCTTTGCACTGTCCTCCAGGTCTGCCACCTCTTATGAGTGCTAAGATTCCTCAGCCCACACCTCTTGCATCCCTAGTTCTACTTTGAAACTTTGGCAAGCTGCTTCCCATGTGAGTAGTCTAAAACGGCGTTTCCCAATTCCGGTCCTCAGGCCTCCCTGCCCTGCATGTTTTAGGTGTTTCCCTTCTGCTACACACCTGGATTGAATATATGGGTGATCAACAGGTTTCTGCAGCACTTGATGGTCATGCAATCATTTGAATCAGCTGCTCTGGAATAGAGGCACATCTAAAACATGCAGAGCAGGGAGGCCTGAGGACCGGAATTGGGAAACGCTGGTCTAAAACATCCCAAATCAACAAGATTATTGTTCTTCTAATATAACATACAGTAGTTTCACAATGTCAAGAAAATTATTACAGATTTTGCCATCTTGTAAAACTTGTAACCAATATGGAAATTTACATAAGTGATTAACATATATTTTTCTCTAATGTAGTTTACAGATTCATTCTGAAATGGTTGATATATTTCGAGCTTTTGCTTTAGCCAATTTTAATGATTATGGTTTACAACTAATAAAAACTCCAAATTTAATTCTCAGGATTAGAACTTTACAATAGGCCAATAGGAGCACAATTTTAAAACAGTATTTTATTTTATTATCATAGCTTAGCCCACAAAATTATTGGTAGATTGTTGACTGGACTGTTGTCCAGAACATAATCAGAGACTCTTAGTAAGGGTGATAAGCCATGAAAAATGATAGCTTTTCACTCTTGGTTACACAGTTCTTTATTCAAGAATCCTAATGGGCATGAAAGCAGTAAAGCACACTACGGTCATAAAGCTGCTGGCATAGTTAGCAACAATAGTCAGGTAGGCTGTGGCATTGATGCAATGCTCATTTGGTAATAAGGGGTACAATTGTTTTCCATAGACTTTACTTGTCCCTTCGAGAAAATTACCCATAACAGCATCATCTCCATTTTATAGATATTATAAAATTTTAGAATTATAGATACCAATTTTAACCCACATAGAGCACCTGCCCAGAAACAGTTTCTAAAAGACTGAGATGATTCCGTCTGGTAGCAACGAACATGGTGAGTTCAGTCGCTTAAATCAGAAGTTTTCTTCACCAGATATACACAACGAGTCACTGCCTTGTGATCGGTGAACTCCTGGTATGTATTGACAAACAACTGAATAGGTTTTCCATAATAAAGTAATAAATTAGTGCATGAGTTTCAATATTTGGAGATATTTAATGACATAAATTCAGTTTTCTGATATGTTTTATTTTATTGACATGATCCAGATATCTGAAGGTTAGTAATGGCAGATCTCTATCCGGTACAGTAAAACAGTGCTAAATTGACTTAAAAGATTTCCTTTTCTAAATACAGACATAAATGTACTGAATTCTAGAATTATTTGATAACTCTGCAGCAGTACAGCACACTTAAATGCACCTATAGCTTCATAAGCTAGGTCAAACATAAAACCATCACAATTCTAATCTGGCTGTTATATTCCTAATTGCACTGACAGAACAATGTAAAGTAAAAAATGATAAAGAAACTTAAACTGACAAAAACAGAAGGTTGACTACCCTGGTCAAATGTAAAAAAATAAACTGCAACAAACCTTCTTTCAAATGGTTAAGAAAGTTCAATTATTAATTCTAAATATAATTTAAATAAATAATACTGCATGACATTGCTCAGAGCACAAAGCATAGAATTAGAGTGAACAGATCTGCCCTTATGGATTGGACACATTGACATCGACACCCAATCCAGAAATGCTTCCAATATTGGGATTGATGCAGGTCAATCCATCTCCATCACGTCGTTTGTTAAACTACATTAGACTGAAATTATTTATGCATAAAAAAACAAATTGTTGGTATATTGACAATTACTGAATAATATTCAATACAGAGAGGAGTGTGAAGCTTAATCTCCTCTTTCTTGACATTTGCTTAAGCTAAGTGTGATTCTTTTTCCTCCATATCTTTCATCCTGCCATGATCAAGCTACGGTTGGGATTCTTGCAAGATTATAAACTGCCTGATTTGACTGCGAATTAAGTTGAGACACAGATAAAAAAGCTAGAAACCTACTTTTATTTACTTATTCTGTACACAAGACAGTCGCAGCCAAACAGATAGCGTGAGAGCTAAAGAAGCAACTGATTTATCAGAGGCTTATGAGTCTCTTCTGAGTATTGAGGAAAAAGCAGAGGCAGAGCCACTGTGCATGCTGATTTACTTTTTCCACACACCTGCATGCATTGCTTGCCTGTATGTCTTTTGTGGATCACAATGTGCAATGGAAAACTGGCAAGGGGTTTGTCTGAGTGTGTGAATGTGTGTGTTTGCCTGTTTGTTTAGGTCCTATGCACAAGAGACAAACCTAGTTGTTTAGTTGGAGATTCTCTAGAACCTAATGAGGTCAATGGAGGTTTGTTACAAACATCTCTGTCCTCTCTTTCCACTGGGTGAATGTCCAACAATTTATATCCTAATGGGTGGATTTTTATTGCAACTGTTAAGACAAGAGTCCGTCCTGATGTGGTCTTGATTCAGACTTTAAGTCAGACTTTTATTTTCTTCCATCCATTTTTTTGTCTTCATGTGGGCTGTGGTTGGCCGCAATTTAATCCTGTTTCCACCATTTCCTGTCTGCATTCCAATGTAACGGCTCCAATGTATGTGTCAAATGTGTACATTAAATTCAAATTCTGAGGTGTAGGTTTAGGAATATATCATTTAAGGGGGAGGGCATTATGTATTTTCCTGGCACATAGTGCCATTTTATAGCACAATCAAGTAACTATTTTACCTTCAGTTATAAAAATGCTGCGTACATCAAAGACAAAAGAAATTAGATTGTACAATTTTACGCCTTGAAATTGGCCTCTGTCTCTTTGAGAAGTTGTTGGTCTTTTCCGATGCTGCGCCTTTAGCATGTCATCACTACAATGTTCCTCCATTATGCCATTTGCAGTTGTTCTTAGGAGTGAGAAATAGTTTGTAAGCTCAGCAGATGTGCAGTTTTGCCAGGTTTTTGGTAATTGTTGCTGTTGCTAGTCTGGAGGAGCTGTTTGGGAAGGCCAAGAGGAGCGGTTCTGTTGCTTGAGACCTCAGCTCTAGAAAGGAGCTTTGTGTGGTCAAGCATTTACGCACCCCCAAATGTTTGCCATGCTATTCAAAATACAGAAACTGCACAAAATGTTAAGTTCTTTTAAGAGCAGTACAAAAAAATTGAGTACCCTTGGTATTTTCTATGGTTCAGGACACACAGCCTTTAGTTTTAAATGCCAGATTTATAGTTAGAAATAGATTATAACAATAAAACATTATTGTACAAAAACAGCAATACCTCTAGGGGGTAAATGCTGTGACTCTTTCCTGCATAATGAAACTATCCTGAAACCTTTTTAATTTACAAGTTCCACATAGAGTGCTCTTTGAAGATGCCTGGGAGAGCTTTACTTAGTTCGTCCTGATACAAAGCTGTTCTATTAGGTTGAAAAAATATCCCCAAAATTTAACTCACAAAGGAAATTATAAGATATAAGAGCAACCAGCTCTCTGTAAAATCTGTAAATCAGTGGAACATGCTGCCAGATAATGCCAAGAGACGGAGAAGTTTTATTGTTTCCATAAAATCTAATCTGAAATATCCACCAAAGATTGCTCCGCTTAGTGTTATGGTCAATGGCTAGCATGAGTCCTGAACATCCAGAAATTTGCTGAGAAAAACACTGCAAATTGCATTCTTACCCTCGGTTGAAAATAATAAAATATGGAATGCAACTCAAGAAAAGAAAGCGTAAAGTCAGTAAGCTCATTTTCCTCAACTGCTATTTCTAATTTAACCTTAATATAGATCCAAACCATCCTATTGTTTTTGATGCGAGACAAAACATCGAACTAACCTTAAAATTTTCAATTGAATTAGTCTGGCTGTTTTCTATTATTCTGCCTGGCCCCAGAGAAAAGCAGCTATTTGCCAAGCAAGTGCAGTGGGCTTTTAGAGTCATTGATATGTTGGCGGTTAAAACAGAAAGTACTGACTGCGCTGTTTGTAAACTAGCTCCTGACACTGTGGTGGAAAAATTTCCTGTAAGGGAATTGTTTCTATGGAGTCCAGCTCATGGGAACAAGGAAATAAATAAGATCTCTGTGGAGATCCAGTCTTTCACTATATCCTATGTTATTGGTAGGTTTGTGTGTACAGTTGACCAAATAAACACATACACAGGCAGTAATTTGTTGAAGAATATGTAAAAAAAGAATTTTTTTTTTAGAGTTTTGGCTTTGAACTTAGATGGTAAATGAGATATTTTTTAAACACAAACCCACATCCTACAATAAAAAAAGATGGTAAGCCCTATTGTTAGGGGAAAAAATATATCTGAGCTAGAGCAATACATTTTTAGCTCTATGAGATGTTTTTGCAAGACAAAAATAAAAAATCTTTAAGACATGTATAATTGTCCAGTTGATTCTACGTAAAACAGAAACGCACCACATTCCCACTGCCACAGAAATAATATGCAACACTGATTACTGTAATTCTAATTTTGTTATTTCCAACAAGTTATAAGAAGACAGTTGGGTCCCTGGTCTGTGCAACAACCTTCTTCTACTTCTTCTAGCTGAAGAAGTCTTACCTCCCACTTTCACTTTAAACATTTCCCACATATTTCCCACATAACACTTTCTGTTCCCCTTTTCCATCTCTGTGTCAATCACATTTCATCATTGTACATTTTAGTACAATAAACCCAAAGCTAATTCTGAGAAATCCTCTCCTGGCTGTTCAGATAAATACAAACATTCATATGCAAGCTACTGTCCACGAGTATCCATACGAAATAACATCCCATTTACCTATTTAATAAAGATATTGCATAGGAAACAAATGCTTTTTAATTATTATTTTTCATTTTATTTCCTAAGTGTGACATTTCCAGACCAGGCGATGATGGAAAATGTTAAATCAGTTCTAAAGAGACTTTTCTTGTCTACACTAAAAACCTGCAACTTAACAACAGTCAGTGGAGGCTCTTTTTAAAGTGAAAGTCACCCCCAAATCAACTCTTTTTGCTGATATAAGGTCTAAATAAGTCATTTGGGGGTTTATTTTTATCTTTCTGTGCAAATTTTGATGTTTTTGACCAATTCTTTTGGTTTTGCATTATTTTGCCTAAAACCATCTCACCATCTAGCGTCTTCGGTCAAACGGTTCTTAGGCAATTGAATTTTCCTGTTGGTTGCAGCGATACAGCTTGGCACAACTTCATCACTTCGGGTATAGAATTACAGTGATCCTCCTGACCATCCGATGACGTGTCAGGGCTTGGCATAGTGAGCATTGTTGTGGCGACTGGCGAGCATTAATCGCCGAAGAAGCTAATGATGGCTAATGGCTGGCTGCTCGCTAAGACAGGCAGCTTGCACCCGAGCTGCAGAGCATTGTCGCCATAAGAGTCTCAAACAACACAGAAAAAGAGTCGTTAGTCTTATCATGAGTTGTTTTGAAAAAAGGTCACTAGAGGAGTATGAAAAATCGATAAATATAGCAACAAAGTGAGTAAGTTGACCACAGTGCTTCTTTCATCCTAATCACAGCCACATTCAATACCTCCGCTCATCCCCACAATTGGCCGTGTTGCTTGGCTCCGCCCACTTTGCAACATTTGCTTGAGGCATTGCTTAGCTTTCAGATGGGGGTTAATTACACTTTAAAGGCAGATATTTACAACGCTGTAAACTTACTGTACATCTTATAGCAGTTCCAAAGTATTTATATTCTTCCACAATCCCATTGTTTACACTGTTAATTTTGATTTCCAATGGAGGAGAAGCCTTTGTTTTCTGCATTGTTGAAGTATAGCTAGGCTTCATCACACCATTTGATAAGGTCCCCCACCACAGAGCAGTGCTTGTCCTCATTACCATTCAGCAGACTAACTATAACTGTATCATCTGCAAATTTAAGGACTTGCCTGTAGTCATGGAAACTCCTGCAACAATCAGTGTAAAGGATGTACAACAAGGATGACAGAAAATATCCTTAGGGAGAGGCAGTGGGTCTGGAGTTCATCAAAATACCAGTTAAAACATGCAAAAACCTGCATGGCTTGGTTTCAAAACTATTACTGTGTTTTATGATTGTTTTGAAAAATAGATGTCTTATTTCCTGTCAGAAAAAAAAACCGTCTTAGTTCAACAGGAATAATTTTGGAACTTAATCTGGCACAGTTATGAATTATTTTGGTCTCAACTGTGCATTTGTATTAACTTGTAGCTCAATGCCATCTTCCTCTCTCTCTCTCACTCACACACACACACCCCACCCCCTACACACAGAGACTTCCTCTGCTGCCAGCTCTGCGATGCAGTAGTGTTAGATCACTTAACCCTCTTCATTTTACCTTAGTTATATACAAAATTACACTAAACCATTTTTCAGGCCAGTTTTCAAAGTATCAGGTGCTTTGGGCTAGCAACTTTATTATTATTCATCCAAGCCACAGGAAACATTGTTTTAGATAAAATCTGGTTGTAGCTCATTTAAACTTTTTTGTGGGAGAAAAGTAGTAAAAGGAACAGATAGTTCCTAATCCAAAAACAAGCAGTTTTGCATTTTCAGAATCAGGGTGATAAAGGACTAAACATTTAAAATATTTTACAATCATATAGTTTTTAACAGATTAATCTCAAAAACAGTCAAATAAAACTGTGATCGTTGCATGTTCCTTTCAAACAAAAAAAAAATCATCACTTTGAAAATATAATTAACAGAGATTCATTTTCCATTTAAAGCTAAATGCACCTTGATGGGTTTTACTTGGGGGAGGAGGGGGGACACCTTCATGATGTTGAGTGCAGAGAAAAGCGCCCATAATTGCAGTGGCAGGATAATGACACAGTAATTGGTACACTGAATGAGCAGGTTTATTTTCGGCTCTGTAAAAGTCATAGCAGCCACCTCCTACACAGCTAGCCAGTAGACAGGGACTTTACACTTTTACATTGATTTTTGTCTGGTTCTCTAGGACCATATCTCTGTGACAGAAGGTAGGACATCGGACAGTCATTGACTTTGACCAAAATCAGTCATTCTTACCTGGGTGCTGAGATTCTGACTGATAGTAAAACAGATGAGGGAGAAAGCTGTCATGCTGTCATAGGGTAAAATTAAATATTATTGACTCAATTATATCAGTGTCAGAGACATTGTACTTCAACTCTTTAATGATATGATTGTATATGTTTTACAGAAAGTGAAACTTCTCCAAAACGTCTAGTGGTCTTCTAATTAAGCATCTTGTTCTGAATGGCTGAATTCACAGGTGATTCTACCCAACTTCCATTCAGAAGAAACATGTTGGTAAAATTAAAATATTACTTTCAAACTAAAACTGCCAAAAGTATGAAAAAGGCATTTATATAAATATAATCATTTATAAATGTTGTACGGCATACAATGTAAATAGTTGTACAACTTCTTGTGCTTTACCAAAGGAAATTCTACCTGAAATAAGGTAATACCTGAAGGCCAATCTGTTAATTGTGGGGGTTTTATTGTGGTGGTTTAATAAATTGACAAAGCAGTGCCATCTGTACTCTGGAGCAAGCAGACACATTGGTAATTGGTTTTCTCTGGCTTTTATCAGTCCACGACTCCTACATATATGCTGAATCGGATGGCAATTTAACTGGTAGATTGATCAATGAAGAGATTAATCAAAATTTGTGATAATCTCCTTTCCATAATCTAGCTCAATTTAACAAAAAAAACCGATGAAAGCATTTTTTTTAAGTTAACTGGGATTAATTAGTGGAGCTACAGAGAAAACAAAACATCTTTATTTTCCAAGAACGGATTATGAACTGATTAAGGTTGATGTGTTTAGATAATAGATAGTTATAATTGCTGGATAAATTAAAATCTGTTTTGAACCACTGTAGCAGAATAATTGCACCTTGTAATTGTTTTTTAAGTGCTCTCCTAATTTTATTAAAGTCTCTTTTGGTTATGATCTCACACAGTAACTTGGGAGTTATTTCTGTCATGATTTGGGTGGTGAGGCAGCAGACCCAGGGTAAGATGAATAAGATGGTTTAATAATGAAAAAAGTCCAGAAATCCAAAAACATACAAAGTCCAGGCAGCACAAAGGAGCGGATGCAGAAGCTCGCAGATAGTGACAACAGGTACTGGACAAACACGACAAGGACCCGACGAGGAACACAGATGGGGTTAAATACACAGAAGGTAATCAAGGAGACAAGAAACACCTGGGAACAATCAAGGGGACACAGGACAACACAGAAACTCAAAATAAACACAGAAAAGGAACAGATCCTGACAATTTCAGGTGATAGAGCACAGTTCCCACTTTACAAGACATGCCATGATTGTACATAAAGCAAAAATGCTATTTTTAATGTAAATATTTTTTAAACTGCCTCTCATTTAAGGGCTCAAGGGTGGTCGCTCCACACTCTGCAGAGAAAAGACTTGTCATCCAGTATAGCATGATAACACCCTCCTTGCTCTCGTAGATCAGTGCTGGGGTCGACCGGTAATAAAAATATGCAGTAAGATGTGAGAGCAGGATTGTAGGTAGGAGGAGCACTCAGGCTATTTAAGTATTTTGTCCAGGAGAGGTCAACTGCTCATGATCCAGGGGTCATCGGCTGGGGTATTGTGCCATTTAACCCGTTTAATGATGAGAGGTGGCTACGCTGTGGCTGCTGCTCTGTGATCCGCATCTTTAATAATGTAAAGCTTGCTCTACAATTGTTATTATGTAGGAGGAATGTCTCATAGTTGAACATCTCTTAGGTTGTAATATGAAATCTTTGCAGGTCTCTGTGGACAGTAGCTGCACGGTCTGAGAGAAAAGAAACAAAAGGACATTTGCTTGCTTTGCATATAAATTTAAAGGTTTGAAGCAATTCCATTAAAATAGACAATAGAGAGGATCCAGCCTTAACCATTTCTTTATCCTTATTCCAGTCTTTCAGCTACATTATGCCAAGCATCTTTTCACTCTCACACAACGTTCTTCCTTGGGCTTCTTTGGTGCATTTTGTTAAATGCTAAGCAAGAGAATGAATTCTACATTGCGGAGTGAGTCTGTAGTAGTTTAAGGAGGCTAACCTATACGGATGGTTGATCCCTTTCATCCCATTGTGCCCAAATGGCACAGATTCAAAAGCAATGCAGAATTTGGCTGCAAAATGTTTTTTGAACAGCTGTGTATTTTTTCAGGATTTGCAGACTCCAAACTGACTATATGTCTGAGCCCACTCATTATCGATCTGCTGATTCAGGCTCCGTGGTCTTGTGTTGCTGCAGGTGATACTTTTGGCTCATTTTACTCCTGAAATGATAGGAATACAGTCCTCTTCCATGGTCACTTGTGTATAAAATCCAGCACATGGGCATGCACACTACTTCTGCAAACATTGGAAGAACAGGTTGCTCTCAGGAGCTCAGTAAATACCAATGGGCAACTGTAATTGGATGCCACTTGTTCAATGTCCACAGCTAAAATTTTCTTGCTGCCAAATATACCACAATCAATTGTTAGTTGGTGAGCTGTGCTTCCATTCCACTTCATTATAAAACCCAATATGATGGGTAACTTTAAACATGCAGATTGTGATTCCAGTTGGATCTTTGGTAACTTCTGGGGGCTTTTGGTATTTTTCTATATTATTGTTTATTTGGCATAAACAATATGCCAAATATTGTTTTTTTGGCATATTGTTTTGTATAACAATATTTGGCATATTGTTATATTATTAAGTCATGAATATAAATAAATACATTTAAAAATGTTAATCATTATAGTCATAAATGTAAAAAAGGTTAGAATGAATCCAATTTAATAAGTCTACCTATGTTTCCAACAAAATGCAACAAAAAAAGAAAAAAATAAGAAAATGTAAATTTGGGGTGATTTCATTAATTGGATTGGAGTAAAAGTCCAAAAGTAACCGCTGTTTCAGAGAACAAAGTTTGGAGTGAGAGTATTTAAACCCTGTAACAGGTTTTAATTGATTTATTATTTACTGTAATTGAAAGAAGATTATTTTCACTCATGAACAAACCCTTTTGCATACTTAATCCAGGGAGAAAATATTTGCGTTGCTGGCCACTGCCAGGAAGGAAGTATATGTATATGGCCTGTAGATAGGAATTTATGGGAAATGCCAGAAGATGGTCATTTCATAACCTGCAGCTTGCCTAATGAAGTTTGTATAGCAATCAGAAGTAATAAAAGGAATTGAGTGAATTCTAACTGGATGAAAGTCCAAACTGTTTGCCTAATCAATTTTGGTACACTTAGCACTGTTCACTACTAAGGAAGGAGGGCAATAAGTCAACAAATGACTGGAGGGCTGGAAACGCATGAAGGTGTGAAAGAAACACTGGTTTTGTACTGGCAGAGAGTAGCACAGGTGAGGCAGGGAGACAATTAGACCTGGCACAGGTGGGCTGAATGAGGCTGATTAGAGAAGAGGGATTTGGCAGAAATATGCATGGGAAAAAATGTGAATCATTATAGCGAAAATACATTCAGGTTTGGGGTTATAACAAAGCCAAATGTGGAAAGGTGAGGGACTTTACACTTTTACATGTAAATCTACAAAGTTCAAAGTGTGCATTCCTATACGGCCTATTTTAAGGCCTCAATATCTTACAGATAAAGATACTTCACACTTCATAACTCAGACAGTAATAACTTACATAACTGGTGCAATAGTTTCGCATAATTCCATCAACAATGCTCCACTTGGTTTCGTCATAGCTTTCACATTTAGTTTGCTGAAATAAATGTGAAACTTTATTTACTGGTTGCTAGGTTTGCATAGATGAAAATGGAAAATACCTCCAGGCTACTTCAGTTTTTATCAGGGAAGTTATAGTTGTACCCTGGTCACTCTTAGTTTATGTGTGTTTTCCTACCAAAAACCATATTTACTATTTTAGTTATTTGTGCTTTTCAAATACCTAGCAGCTCCTGAGATGAGGGGAGTAAAACACAATACAGAGGACTATAATACCCATAATGGGTATCTTCTGCCGCCTGCTGTGCCTTCAAATGGGCAGGATAAAAAAAGAAAAAAAAAATCATTCAAGTGTCAAAGAAGAGAAGCAAAAAGGTGGTAATTGCTGCTGCACCTTAAAGGATTAAATATCATAAAAGCTGCCAAAAATAATGGTCCGTGACAAGGTTAGCTGCTTTTGAAACCTCCATTTTCTTTGTTTGAGAATCACAATGTGATTCTTGTTGAAAGGAAACAGGGAAAATATGAAAGGTGTTGTGCAAGCAGGAAATGGTGGTGCAGCAAAAATGATTACAGAGAAACTGGTATCGATTAGACACACATTGAAGCCTTTGCAGATATGAGATGGAGGAGAACTTCTGTTTGTTAAAACTCTGACAATATTGCTTTAATTTGTAAGTTACATTAATAACAGTAATAATGTAGTAACCAGTGTTGAAAGGTATAATTCAACATGTAATACCTTTCATTACTTTTGTTCATAATAAATATTCTGTTTCAGAATTAAATGTACTTTGCATTTTTTTAAATTTATTTTTAGACCTATTTGGCTGCTGATCTTCCAAGTTGACTTGTTACCTAATTAAGAATAAACTGCAAATAAAATTTGGTTTAGTTCAATTTAATTTGTATCCTTAGGGATGCCGATAATTATGGCACTGGCAATCAAACTTTTCTTCTAGCCTTGGATAATTTCCCCCATAAAATGAACGTGCAAATATTTGCTAGTACAATAAATTTTAAGGCGTGCCTTTACTATGAGTGTCAATAAATGTGAAGTGCACTACATTAATAAAAGGATTATCACAGACAAAGTCCAGGTGGCAGCCTGGTGTTATGAAGATGCAGAATGTAATTTAGTTCTTTTCACACGCCTTAGACTGATTTACGGTGCTGCTCAATGTCATTTCAACTACACAGTGGTTAACAGTAAATCTGAATTGCATAAACATCTTCTTAGAAAATATGGTTGCATTGATTAAAAATATTTAATAAACAACTGTGCTATTTTACTTAATGGTTGAGCTGTGCGGCTTTAAAACTTTGGCTCCCAAGTTCAAGGTGTAAGCTCCCCAGCTTTTCACTGTCTTTCCGTTAGAGAAATACAGCACAAAGTTGGGAAAGTTTACAGAGACGGCAGATAAATCTTAAATCTGTCATCAGTGCTTAGGTGTTTGCACAGCATTTCCAAGACCTTTAGCTCATTTAGTAAATTCAGAGAAACAGCAATGCTTGTCCGAATGTTTGACTTCTGGCTGAAGCCCAATACTCTGGATTTCAGAGGTCACTTGGAGGGTCACTGTGGCTGGCTTGAGGCATTAGATGCTAGTCTGAAAATCAAAGCTTTAGATTTCCTGTAACCACAGTCCATACGGTGAAGTGGTGTTTTAAGGAAGATGGATAACCCTATATTATCTCTAGTACTGCATTCATAGACAGAAAAAGAAATACATTTGAGTGAGAAAAAGTGACTGTGGAAGACAAGAAATGCTCTAAATAGATGTAGGAAAGAGAAGAAAATGATTTTCCTTCTATGTTCAGTTCAAGGAATTTTAGTTATGACGTTTAATCTGAGTAAAAAGCAAAACATTGTAAAGCCTCTTAATCTCACTAGTAAAAACAATGCCAAGACTACTGGCATTTGAAAAAGGAGCATTGAAAGATCAGTCTTAGTGTTCAACATGTATGTTAGAAACTGTGCGTGCAAAAAAGCTTTTCCCGTTTAGACGACTTACCCTAACTTCTGATTTGTCCCTCAGATTGGTCTGTCCCTGATACAAGCATACAAGTCTTCAAAGACAATAAATAAGAAACGATAAAGTCACGGCACAATGAAAATAACCATCTGTCTGTCTTAAGGCACAAAATTACATAATTTTTCACAGGTTTAGAAATTATTTACATCTATCTTCAACCAGACAAAACAGATTTTGCCATGTTATAATTTATTAAATAAATAAGAAAATGGGGCATAACATTAGGACCACCTGCTTGATTCTAAGCTCATTGTTTTGCATCTCAAACCCTGCCAGAACCATTTATGCTGAAAGAGTCCATGGCAATCAGGGAATATTATTTTTAAAGAAATGGTGTACCAGGAAAGCTGCAATGCTCAGGTTAGTGGTATGTGGCATCAACATGAATGACAGTACCCAAGGTTTCCCAGAAGAATGTTTTGCAACAAAATCAATGCACTGCCTCTTCCCATTAACCTTTTATCCTTTAGTTTTTTCAGTAAGTCAGGCACATTTGGTAAACTATCCTTGTCATGTGAAAGAAAGCGTGAGTCATGTCACATCCATCTCTGCTCTGAACAATTTTAGTGGACAGTGATCAGCATTAGCATCCTAACTGGTCTGCAGCAGTTTGATCAATGTCAGATCGTCTCCTGGTATTGTAAATATTGATAAATCTAACATAGACTTCCAAAAATAAATATTATAAAAAAGTAACACATTCTGTAGTTAGAGTTGCACAAACTTTTCTTCTGCAACCAACTGGTGAAGACAGGCAGAATTAATCCACTGTTAACAAGATCTGCAGTGAATGGCAAGCTTGCCTATTTTTCCTGCTTCATCAACTATTAGAGCAAACTATAATTTTTTTTACCTTATTAATACCACCAACCAATTCGTGTAGCGCTGATGAGATATTCAGTGTTCCTCCCTTCGCTCATCAGTGGTAGTAGTGGTATTCCTTATCTAAATACTTAAAATCCTAGGGAGTGTTCTGTCTTCTTTGCTGTACTCTGCAGAGATTCAAGACATTAGAAAAAAACCAATGATGTTTGTTCAGGAAAGCACTACCTACCAGGTCAGCAGTGAGAGATATTTCAAATATTGCAACGAAGGAAGTAGATTGAGCAAACAAATAAGATTAGACAGCGCAGAGCATCTGCAGGGCACACACACACAGGCAGCTGCCTCAGAGCATTGCTTACATGTCCTAACGGGAACATGCTTTTTCCCTACTCCAATTCCCTTTCCTTCTTCTACTGCCCCTCACTTAATCCTTCTTCATCCCCCTGAGACTTTTTTAACCTTCGATAGCAGCTCCTGCATGGAGCTAAATAATACGTTTTCAAAGAGAGTTGGTTGAATAAATGAACTTTTAACTCTAACACAGTTTTCCTTAATTCATCAGTTATACTCAAGGCCAAACACATCATAATAACATCTTAAAAATGTGAATAATTTCATCAGTTCTGCTGTGGATTAGATGTACCAGACACTATTAGGAACTATCTGTCCTTTGTAATGCTGTGATCAATGGAGATTTTCAAGGACCTTAAAAATAAAAACAAAGGGTGCTTGTATTATGGCTGCAAAGGTCACACAAGAATACATAAAGGTCTGGCCTTTACAAGTCAGTGGTTCACAGCAATGAAGCTCAGGTCAGTTACCAATCTCCCTACAACTTACAAGATAATTCAGAGAAGTGAAATGAATAAAATATGTTTAACAATGACACCACAAACACATAAAGCTGAGTTTTTGTTTGGGTTTTTTTGTGCATATCTCTGGGCATTGAGGTTGTAACCCCCCTTGTGGTGATTTAAGGATGTTACAACTTCAACAAAAGCAGAGTATTCGTGTTCAAAGATGTTTACACAAGATGCTATCTGTTAAATGCTATTGATGAGAAACCATGTCCTCTTCTGACTCATCTGTTTACACTTACCTTAATGCAAATAGTACATTACAGCAAATTGCTTCATGCATTTCAGATGCAAGCAGTTTGAAATGCTTTTCAATTGTTGTGGGATAGCTTATGCTTTGCTTATTGTATTTTGCAACAACTTTGTATACAATTATTGAAGTAAGTATGTAAAATGTTTGGTGATGTTGTCCCAAAGACGAGAGCTTTAACTTTTGGTTGCCACCCTCATATAAGTTTCTCTACTAGCAAGTTTTTTGCAGCTGTGAAACTCTACTGCAATAGTGTTGGGCCAGTTAGGAGAAATGCAAAGTAGAAGATTTGAGTATTCCTCAAACAGCGGCTTAGGAGTATTGAAACCAATGCAGATAGATGTGAAGAGAGATACAATAGTAAAAAGGATTTATGCTGGGGAGATTGCTAAACACGTCACAATTCATAAGTTCAAGAAAAGATTTCTGAAAGGAAATTTTTCTAAATATTTGACGTTATTTGTTTTGGACTAAAAAGAATCTATAAAAAAATCTCCAAAAAAGGTTTTGCCGTAAATTCTTATTTTTGTAATTGATAAATGATGTTCCACAATCATTTCAAGTTCAAAAAGAACACTTAAAAAACATAAACATGCCAAACGTGATGTCCATGTCAGTGTTGAGTGTGTGTAAGCTTTTCACTGGAATGTGTATTTGAACAAGAGCTATCCCTAAAACTAGAGTGCATACAAGGTTGTGCTGAAGTAGGAATAAAAGAATGGTAATACAAGAACTAAGTAGCTTTTTGTTTAATAAAACCTCAACTGGGAAAACCTTGATGTTTATTTACAGTCATTTTCCAAATGACTGTAAATCAAACATTTGATGCATGAAATAAAAAATCATTCACTCACACATGAAGGAAATATGAAGAAACATTGCTATTTTAAGTTCTTTTTAAGTAAAACTTTATGTAACAAAAAGGCTTTGTTTTTCCACCTATTTTTTTAAAGCAAACCCAGATCAAATATGCTCAACATTTAGAAGAGATTTCTAATTAGAATTATTATGAATTATGTAAAAACACACATTGTAAAAACAGAATTTTTATTTACTTAGCCAAACAGATTCTGCTGTTTGCTATCTTTACAGGGGAAATGAATACAATTATCTATAACAGTTATATCTTGCCATAATGAAACTGCAGGAACACTTTCACAAGTAATACAATTATTTTTTAGCTATGAAATCATTTAAATTTGCTAAGCTAAAATGGCTTGGTTCTAGTTGAGGATGGAAAATCATTTTGCTTCTTCCTCCGCGTCAGACTACAAATCTGTTTTTCCAATCAAAGTGCCGATAAGGGGTGAAGAACAGATTTAGTTGAAAAAAGCGTAGCATGTCATAAAGCATGCATCTTCACAGACACAAGGGAAGTTTATGACTCTTTATTTTTATTCAAGTTTATTACAAAACAATGTCATACACCTTTGATAGGCTTGCAGGGAAAGGAGTGTCCCAGCAGCAGTGTCACTTTGATCCAGTAACAAATAAAGCAAAGCACACATCAAGGTAAACTGACTTTTTCTATAGCCCATAACCATCTGGTATGTGTCAGATCCCAGTCAGTGAACAAGCAGTAAAGCGGTTTTGTTTACATCAAAAGCTCAGAAAATCTGTCCCAGGGAAAAATAAGATAAGAAAACAGAAGCGATTGTCATGAGGTTATTCTTGGGGGCTCTGAGATTCCATGCAATGCAGTTTTTGGTGGCTGGTCTTTGATACAGATCTCAGGCACCAAGTCATATTTTGTACGACTATTATCTTCTTTAGAATACTGTAGTATCTCGAATATTTAAGATCGCTTTTGTTTTAAGTAAAAGATCAATCTAATTTGGTGCAAGTTATGAATGAAATTTTATTGTAACACATTGACTTACCAATATCATCCATTTCAACGTTTCTTAAAATATTGTAATTAATTCAGCAGCTGTGTTTAATTAATCCATTAATTTTTATTTTCATGTGTTCCAATTTCAAAGTAATCATGACTTTGTGTTGCTTGTTGCTTAGAGCCGACAGAGGAAAACTGAAGGCCACCTCTTGATTGTTGTTGCTAGATTTAATGTGTGGGATGCACTGATGACTGGCTGTTTAGTTTACACACGGACCATTAAGGCAAAAACATCCTGCAGACGAGCACTGATGTGATATGAGCAGTCAGTCAATATAAACTGATCGGCCTCGGTGTTAAAACTACCAACAGGGAAAATGACAAGTATTGACAATGTCATTGAAATGTTCCGCTCTGCCGGGAAACCTTGTGTCTTGGCATGCTTCAGGCTCTCCAGCAGACTACTATGGCTTTATTTGTCTGCAAACATGCTTTAAAATGATCAAGCCTCAATCACTCATAGCAGGCATCTGATTCATTCAGTAGAAAAATATCAAGAGGGGAGCAGAAAACCTGCATGAACAGTAGAGACAGAACAAAAGCAAGCTCAACCTGCATGGGAGTTGTAGTTATTAAAAGAGTTGTGCTGTTAGCTGCATTTAAATAGTTGCAGAACTGCAGACGTCCAAGAGGTGACGTGATTGGTCAATGGTTTAACACATTCCGCGTGTCCAGTTGTGTAATTCTGTATGTAACTTTTTTTTTTTTTTAAAGTATGTCACATATTAAAACTATCACTATATGCAACAGATAATCTGTGAAAAAATTGAGCTCCTTTGCCTTCTATCTATGACTCTGCTGCCATCTACAGAAATACAGAAAAAAACAAACATCAGAGCCAGAAGGAGGGTCTTCATCCTGTCAATCGGCACACTTGCAATAACTTTTTACTTTTGTGACGTACAGCTGACCACCAAAAAGTGGTACATATAAAGAAATATTTTAGTGGCTGTTTGTTTCACATGCTGTGTAAATATACACATGAAAATATGAGTGTGCATTAATAAGCACATGAGTCAAACTACTAATATTGATATATGTCACATTTTCCTGTGAGGAATGCAAACCTTTACTCAAAGCCACATCTATAATCTCTTAATTGTCTACTTTGTTGTCACTTTAACTTTATTGAACCTGTCATGGTTTTGATTCCAATCTCCACCACAATTTGAAATCAAGTCCAATCTCATTACTGGGCTCAGCAGGGTTTAAAAGATCAATCGAGAAAATGCTTTTGTTCTGCATTTACTAAAGGATTAAAGATTATCTAGGGACTGTCTTCCTGTTTGCAAACAATTCGCTGAATTCAACATTGAAATACTGTCTCACCTGTTTTGCAGGGCCACTTCCTGGCCTCCATCACTCACAGCTAATGGATGTCTTTGGCCAGTATGCCTACAATGACAGTTTCAACGATAACGGAACATGGCACTTCAACGAAACAGAGCAAGAACAGAGGCATCCTTACAACTACTATGCCATGCTTCTCACGCTACTCATCTTTGTCATCGTCTTTGGCAACGTTCTGGTGTGCATGGCTGTGTCGAGGGAAAAGGCTCTGCAGACCACTACCAACTACCTGATCGTCAGCCTGGCTGTTGCTGATCTTCTGGTGGCCACATTGGTTATGCCCTGGGTTGTCTACCTGGAGGTAGGATGATAGAAATGCACAAACACAAACATACACACAGCCACAAAAACAAACACATTTCACCCATATTTCTTTGGAATGAGACATAAAACGTGACATTTCGTATCCCAGAGACATTCTCTCTCTCTTCCCTGTACATTTTATACTTTTTCTCTCTGTGTATTACATCTGTAAAAAACAACAACAAAAGAATAAAAAGAGTAATGGTTAGAAAACTGAGGCATCTGCAGCAGAGCAATACCCCTGCAACAACTATGTTTATTTCCAGTGTTATAAGTGACTGAAACACTTGGACAGCACTGAAATGATGAAGATCCAAACACAACACATAATTTAAAAGACAAAATTCACAACTGGAGGGTAAAACATGTCAGAGCAGATAATGGATTTAGATTAAATATAGTTCTGGTGAAACTCTGGCGATAAAAGGCTTCGATAAAGCGAGCTGCACACTGCAGCTGCATCGTCAGGTCACAGGAACAAGGTAAAACAAGAGTGAAGGTTAACATGTTCACATCAGTCTTGTAAACAGGAGCCATGCAGTGGTCAGAGGCCTGTGATTTAGCAGATATGTGACAACAGCAAAATGTCAGACTAACCATTTTTATTAGAGGTCGTTGGTTTATGAATAAATCTTCCTGGGTGCCTTTAATCCAGTGTAGCTCAATTAATATCTATTTTTTTAAGATTCCTAAAAGCCCACAAAAAATGTTTGCTATAGCGTAAAATGATCTAATCAGTGATCAATGGGAGTTTATGTTGTTTGAAAACCTCTATGTTTGCTTGTACTGTGATGTGCAGTTGTTTTTTTAAGTCATTGGCAAGTTTCAATGCCTGGAAGCTTTTACAGAAACCAAGACCATTTTTAGAGCCATTATTTTTTTCTTATAAAATCTACCAGATATATATTTGGGTATCTGGGTTGACGTGTACTCTCAATAAGACTCTTGAAGTGAGGTGGTACTTGAAGATTTGTTCTCAGTCACAGAGAAAATGCAGTGGTGCAAAAATGTGAAGCTTAAATTGTTATAATAGGTAAAAAATTTCTATGTATCAAAAATGTTGGAACCACTCCAAATTAACATGAAAAACCCAGTCAAATTTGTTTTCACTTTCTAGAAAGTGAGGAAAATAATTATTCAAGAAAATATGCTTGCATTTTTTCTAGTACTGTATATTGATTTCCATTTTTATTATTTGAGATCTGTCTTTGCTCATCAGCTTATAGTGGCATTGGACAACAACAATTTTTAACTTGACTGTACTCACAGCCCATTAGGCCATGAGTAACCAGGCAGTTTTTTAGTGCGTTTACTCTTTTTCGGTTGCTTGGGGTTTTTACTATATTAGTTTATTCATCTCTGTCTCAGTAAGATTTCACCTAATTAGTTAATTCCTTGTCTTTACCCTCTTTTAAAAATTTTGTTATGTTTATGCATTTAGTTTATATTTTTTTGAATTAGTGTTAGAGAGGTTTCCCTTTGTGTCTATTATAGCTCCCTCCATCTTACCTGTGTTTATTATTATTAGTCTCTCTCTCTTTCCCTGCCTTGTTCTCTCCCACAGCTGTTTGACCTCCCCTGATTAGACTCACTTGGTTCCCATTTCACTGAAGCCATTTCTGTCTGCATTTGTTGACAACTGGTTTCTTCAACATACATATGATCTATTCCTGTCCTGTCCTCCTCGTCCTTGAGTATTTTGTCTGCACTCTGCTCCAGCTACAACCTTTGAACTTATAACAGACATGGTACAAGGGATTAGAGGAATTAGACGAGATGAGATTTATTTATTTTTTTTGACGAAATTCATTATGAGCCTGATTAAAAAGCAGCTTGACAAAAAAATTGTTTTTTTTAGTTTTGTTATTTTTCCCAAGCTATAACTATTCTGTAGTAGGAGCAGCGACTTTTCCAGCAGACACAATTTACTTAAACTGCACAGTTTTGTACACCACAATAGAAAAGACACAGAAGCGATGTTCAAGATAAAACAGAGGTCTCCAGGAAATTAAGCCCTGGGGGGAAAATTTTTTGAGTCACATAGTTGGGCATAGACAACATTAGAAACACACCTATCAGACTCTTTTTTTTTGTTCTCCATGATCCATTAGAACAGCTCTTAACTACCTTTTAGTGATTGCTGTGAGCCGTAATACAGAGCAGAGTGTTCATACCTTGTTTTTATCAAAATTATTTACTTCTTTCTCTGTTGTTGTGGGCAGCTAGCTTCTCACAGAGGGGGCCACATCAAAGCATGCCATAGAAGTTGGAGCTGATTTGCTGCCGGACGCATTTCAAAGCACCAAATGACACCATAACACTTTCTCAATAGAAAATTGTATTTGATGGCATACCAAAGACTCAAAGGAGAGTCTTTGAAGGTGTAAAGTGGTTTAATTGCATGTAGGTGTTCAAAACTAGCTTTGTTTGTTTAAGGATGGCACTTTGGAGTGTGCTAAAAGCAATCACTTTGAAATATTTATCAAATACAAGTAACAGCAAGCTTTTGGCTATAGGTTTGACAAGCATAAATCCTATATAGACAGCATCAAATTACAAGAATGCTCAATATATCCTCAAGGTCTCTGTCCTTTTTGTGCCAATTTTGTTTCTCTGCTGGCAGGATCATAAAAACCTTGTTATGTCAGTTTAATGAAACTTGAAGAGCTGGAGTATGTGTAGGGGGAGATAAGGGACAGCTCATTAAAAATTAAATATCTGCAACCCAAAACACTGCAGTTATTATAGTGGGTCAGAGTTGTCCTTTTGACTACACTTTAAGCATATTCCCTGTCTTTACAACTTCTCAATTCACAACTATTCAGTCCATAGTTGTTACATTGGCCACTACATGAAGGGTACAGCTAATTGCTTTTCCGTCTATTTTCAGGACACAGCCAATTAACCAGACAAGATGGATAGCAGTACTAGGATCCAAAACAAACACATAAGAGCAAAAGTTCCAAAAAATATTCTAGAGTAATTCAAGTTGCAGCTAACAAGATACGATAAAATGCGAACAAAATACTTAAGATTTGTTTGCTCTGCCTTTTTAGCATGATATAACGATATATACCATTACAACCTGAGAAAGTAAACGCTGAGTTGAAAGTTTACATTGAGTGTGCACGAGTCGAGCAAACAGTGTGACTTTGTCACTTTGACTGGCGGAGGCTCAGTGTTTAAAAGGAGACTTAGCAAGAAAAGTAAGTCAAAGTGAATTTATTAAAGAAATGCAGATTTGCACCAACACCATTACAGAGTGACAGAAAGAAGCTGGCTTTTATATCTTGAGTAATTTCAGCAGACATACATACAAAAAAGAAATAAACATTAGTTACACAAACCTAACACCAAAACGATAAATGGTACCAATAAATATTTATATGCATTACAGTAAGCTAATCTGAGGTCAATCCCTCTGCTGCTTCACTCTGCTGATGAGACACACCAAGAAAGGTAAGTGCTCATTCAAACAATTGTTGAACTTACACCAATAGAACCAATAGAAGAGCTAAGAAACAGATTGACACATTTATGTCAGTCTGTACAAGAAGGATAACCAGTCCCTCTGCCTACAAGAATGCTCAACTAAATATCAAAATACAACGGAAATAAATAATTGAAACAAGAAACATTAGGTTTCTTGTTCAGGGGTCGTCCTGCCCGAAGTGGATGAGTTTAAATATCTCAGGATCTTGTTCACAAATGAGGGAAGAAGAGAGCGGGAGATCGACAGGCAGATTGGCGCAGCGTCTGCAGTGAAGCATGCGCTGTACCGGTCTGTCTTGGTGAAGAGAGAGCTGAGTCAAAAAGCGAAGCTCTCGATTTACCTACCCTCATCTATGGTCATGAGCTTAGGGTCATGACTGACAAAACAGTCGGTCGAAATGGGTTTTCTCCATAGGGTGTCTGGGCTTTCCCTTAGAGATAGGGTGAGAAGCTCAGTCATCCAGGAGGGACTCAGAGTAGAGCCTCAACTGTCGAGAGGAGCCAGTTGAGGTGGCTGAGGCATCTGGTCAGGATGCCTGCTGGATGTCTCCCTGGCGAGGTGATCCGGGTCCCCTCTCACCAGGAGGAGGCCCTGGGGAAGACTTGGCTGGAGGGACTATGTCTCTCGGCTGGCCTGGGAACGCCTTGGGATTCCCCCGGAGGAGCTGGAACAAGTGGCTGGGGAGAGGGAAGTCTGGGCCTCACTACTGAAGCTGCTACCCCTGCAACCTGACCCCAGATAAGAGATAGATAGATAGATAGATAGATAGATAGATAGATAGATA
Organism: Xiphophorus maculatus; assembly: GCF_002775205.1. Taxonomy (NCBI): domain Eukaryota; kingdom Metazoa; phylum Chordata; class Actinopteri; order Cyprinodontiformes; family Poeciliidae; genus Xiphophorus; species Xiphophorus maculatus. The sequence continues at coordinate 21,679,422 of NC_036460.1, forward strand.
GATAGATAGATAGATAGATAGATAGATAGATAGATAGATAGATAGATAGATAGATAGATAGATAGATAGATAGATAGATAGATAGATAGATAGATAGATAGATAGATAGATAGATAGATAGATAGATAGATAGATAGATAGATGATCTTTCAGTTTCATTAATAAGGAAAGACAGGTTTGGTTAAATTGATTTATTTTTATCGTTTGAATATTCTGCATTGCTGAATTAAGCTTCACTCACCCCAGGCAAGGCATTAATAATTAAAGAACCATATATAATTGTAGAGAAATGAGAAAGACAGTTAATGGGTGTGGACTGTGTTGACTGTGGGGCTACTCAGTCTGACTAATGTATAGAAAGAAGAGTGGTGAGGCACTCAGATGTGGGTCATCAGAGGCCAAGAACACCTGAATAAACCAAAACTAATTGGAAAAACATACTGGTAGATAGTACAAGCCATTTAAAATGTACCATGATAAATTTATTGGAATCATGTCACTAAATTTACAACTGGAAACTATGAGTAGATGATCCAAAATTACTTTAAATCTCTGGCATGGACTTTTTCATGTCAGTAAAGGCAGAATACTAAATGACCAAATCTAAAAAAGCTTTGGAGAGGTGAAAAAGGCAAAATGATACACACTCAAACTGAAACCAGTTTAGGAGACACATTACATGCATATGAATAAAACACAGACCCTAGGGTGGATTTCCTTCTCTTCTGAAAAATAAAAACCTTTTCATCACTGAAGTGGACAGTTATATTAAATAAACTAGAATATATATTAAAATGAGGCTTGTCTGTCTGTGTTAAGCATACTTTTCATTAAGCCTACATTTTAGATTTTTTTTTTATTGGGCTGATGTAATATTCTAATGCTAAATGCAATGTTTTCATTGGATACAAACTCATTTCCACTTATATGTAAGTAGAAACTCATAATTAAGAGAAATAAAAGCTTTAAAACATCAGTTTGTGAGTTAAAGGCCAGTTAATTAAGTGCATTTAATTAGCACTTAAATGCTAATTAAATGTATTTAAGTGCACTGGCTCGTACTTTTCTTAATTATGTCCATGAAAGTGGTTTGGTTTTTGTTTACAAAGTAGTTTGTGTTTAGATTTAATTTATGATATGATTACATTTAGATAGCAAACCACCATCATGTTCATCATGTCTGAACATAACCTCACTGAAATCTTCAAGGTGAATATGCCAACAAAGTAGAATAAAAGGAACTAAAAAAGCTTAAAAGTTCAAAGTTCAATACATTACAATTAAATTAATGTTTTTTCCCTCAACAGTCTGAACTAAATTCCGACATAAAACATGAAATAATTCTTGAACCATTTTTTGTTCATTGCCATCCAAATCCATAAAGCATCGGTTTAATTAAGTACTCTTCACTTTGCTCCATTAAACTTTATTTTTTTTAATGTGGCAAAATTCCCAATAAATAATATTGTCATTCTCATATTTCCAGCTTTAGTCTACTAGTAGTCTTCCAGCTGTAACACTTCATCTGACTGTACAAGGTTGGTGCTTAATTAAAAACCAAACCTTTAATATCTTGTTGAAGTACATCAGTTAACAAATATTAGACACAAAAGATAAAAATATTTGTAGTGGTTTTTGTTTTTTTTGGTTCTACCTTTGATATGATCAAACAAAAATGTTTGATTTTTGAGAATGTGCAGAATGCAGCTTCCTTTTCCAGCTCTTCTCTGCTGTACCAGAATGGAGACTCATAGTCAACACCGAAAACTAGGGATGAGACATTTCCTCTTTTCAAAGATTTTGCTTTGGATCCGTTAGAAAAGTGAAGAGTTTTGAAATGGCTCTTTATTCTGCATCATTCCCACTGGCTTGTAGGTGCTATGAAGTTTTTTTTTTTTTGTGCTGGTAGGTCAATAAAATTTTTTATTGCATCTTTTGTTTTTTGTTTATTTGAAAACTTGAAATACTTTATACTATTGAACATTTTAATCAAACTATTCACCAGAAAACTGAAGATAGAAACAAACGTGTGATCTAGTTTGTTGCTGCCCTCGCCCTGATGTATATTTTGATAATTTAATAATCTGCTCTCAGTTTTACTGCCTTCAATATCAGTGAAATACATCCAGATGCTACCACTTTTTCTCAGCTCTCAGATGCTAGCTTTTAAATCCATCTACCTATTGTTCTATTGCTCTTTGTACCTGGCCCCGAACACCACACTCTTTCACATCCCTTTTCTTTTTTTTCACATCATGGTTTGCCTATCGATGGGGTGGTGTACGTAATTTGAAGGTGAGACAGAGACAAGCACTCTCCACACAAAGCCAACAACACACATCCCAGCCAACCTCAAGTATTCAACTACTACAGTTCAATGAGTGTTTACCACCTTGGACATCTCTTTGCCTTTTTGTCACATTTAAATGTTTCAAATGACTTATGTCTTCTTAATCCGCTTTAGGCTGACAGATTTTAATAGTTGTTTTTTTTTCCATTTGTTCTTGTTGTAATTTTGATTAAAGAATAATGTTTTACTTTTTTAATCTTTTTAACGTACGTGGTTTAACAAGACTGATTCTGTTTTACTTATTTCTTGCATCTATCAGAATGGCAAGTGGAACTGGTCAATTATAGCTACAAATTAAAAATAATAATTTCTGCATATGGTCAGGTTGTTTTTTTATAACTTTTTCTTTTTCGTTACATTTTCAGAACATTTTACACTAGCTTTTATTGTTTTCGTTAGTATGTCTTGGATATAATATAATATTATGTGAATGTATGGAAAATAGAAAAAAATGACAAAATGGAAAAGGGAAAATGTGTATAGAGCTCTGCATGTGTAGTATAGAGGTATACAGTGTATCTGCAATAACAAAAACAACAACAAAGACAGACACTGTTTTGGTAGATGGTCAAGATCTACCAACACCACACCTTCTTCCAGTAAATGTTGTTTTTGATTTCATCTGTCACTGTCCATTATTGTTGGGGCTTAATGTATTTGACATTAAGCTCAAATTTTTTAGAGTATCTGGTAACTCCTGGAGCATAGACCAGATTTTTTTTTATCATTCACCTGTATTTTTTTAAATTCTGGTGTCACTGACCATGTCTGTGACCAAGGCTCTTGTGTTAATAATGTTTTAGCAAATCTTAGTCACAGAGGGTGGGCAGAGCATTCAACTTGCCCTTTATTATTAAATGCTAGATTTGCATTAATTACCACCGTTTTTGCTTTTTTTCCATGTGTGACTGATTTTTGGAGCCCATGGAAGGAAAATTATGCGTGATCTGAATTGGTGGAAAGACACTTAGAATAAATGTTAATTATCATCTGCTACAGCACACATGCTTAAGCAGCAGTGCAGCTTTTATGTAAGTTCCTGGAAAAAGTAAAAACTAATTTACACTCACATTTCTATTATAACTTATTATTATAAGGCAAATTGTTTCACATGTAACATTCACTGTGTGCCATTTACAAAAGCCCAAATTTATGTTACAATATATTTCCAACTGTGATTTCAGTTTCAGTGTATTTGTCATGCATGTTTTTCAGTTTCATTTTTGCAAGGCTTCCTTTTTGCTTTGTTGTTTTCTCTTAGAAGTCTCTATCCTTGCTGCACCTGATGAGCAGTAAATGTTCATTATCATGTAGAACCTTATTATAATCTTCAATTCTTCAAGTATAGAAAATTCTGTTTCTCACCCTTATTGATAGTGGGGAACTGCTTCAGCAGCTGAACACAGATTAAACTGGTCTTCTTTTTAACAAAACAATTAAGTAGATAATATATCAAACATATCATTTTGGTTGCTCCTCTTATCTTGTATAAACTTGCTTTCATATCACTGTTGACTTTTTTGAGATATATTATTTTTGAGTTCAGAACAGCCGTATGATTGTAATTTAGAAAACAGTGTTACATTGTTTGAACGCAGAGTGATATTCATTCACACTCTATGAAATAATATAGCATAATCAGCTTTAACCTGCCATGTGTCCATTGGCAAGGATCTATTGAAAAACAAACCAAGGTAAATTTGTATGTTTACACTTTTAAATCAAATGGGATAAAGAATGACAAATGATTTTAGAATAACTTCCCTTATCTTATATGAGCGTTCTTTGTCCTATGTGTAAAAATTAAGCTACAACTTGCACTAGTGATGACAGCATTGCAACAAAACACTCTAAACATATTTTTTTATTGCTGTAATATTCATGAACATAACAGCAGGATGTGTTTATATCCAGAGCCATCAATCTGCTCTATCAACCACCTCCCAATTGCAAATTGAAATTCTAATTGCATATCAATCATGGATTCTGACAGCAATAGCTATAGCCCTTAAGTGACCATGTTATGAATGACCTTAGATACCAACAGCAAACTTCCCTTTCTACATTTGAGAAAATTACCAGATCTTAGTAGGAGACAGCGAAACAACCAGTTCTTACTTTTGTTCTATTTTTGTTTTGTTTGTTTGTGCTTTTGTTTCGTTTTCTTTTTCCTCCATGTCGCAAATGGTGTTGTGGTATTGTGTCTGAATTCACATTGTTCGTTGTTAATGTGAAAGCAGGAGATTACACTTTTCTGTTCTCTCTCACAAGTGTTTGTGCAAAGGTTGTAATCCCAGATGTGGTTTGTAGTGTGAGGGAAACAGAAGAGCTGGATTTGGCACGTTGCCTAATTTTTCCTCACAGGCCTTATGTTGTAAAACAAGAATGTTCTTACTTTTCCGCATAGATCAAAAGGTAGACCTTATGAAGCTATTGTATTACAAGAGACACATCTGACTGCAAGCAGGTTTTTTTTTTTTTGATATACATGGAAGTTTATGATCCTTAAATCCTAGAAAAGCCTGTACAAGCCTAGTTTTGTGTTGCAAAATGCAATATGAAGTTGACAGGCAGAGTTTTAAGTGGACAACAAACGGTGTGGATGTGCAGTGGACTGTAACATCTAAAGCTTAGCTCAAACCCAAAACAGTTTTTTCTGGCTTTAGAGCGTAGCAAGCAATTTTTATATAAGTGAGAAACCACCATCTTTACCCATCAGTTTCTAAAGTACATTCTAAAGTAAAGAAGAACTCTCGATATATATAATTTCCTTCCTTCATGCATATTTGAATAACGTTTTGAAATTAGTGTTCAAAGACGGAGAACTACAGTGACTGTTTGCTTAAAAGCAGCCTGCCGTACATCACAAGTATGGACGACTGAATAGATTTCCTTTTAAAGTCTCATTTACATGTCTCTTTCTGCCAGCTGGCTAGCTGAACAAGCAGTTGGACGAACATTTACAAAGAAAAAGTGCACTGCTAAAGTCAGTCTGAATTCACAATACCTAATTAGTAAACTTATACTTTACTGAAGAGGGTAAAATCGTTTATACTACCAATGACATCTAAGTAACTAACAGGGCACAACCATTACTAATCCTCAAGGTGACTAAGTCAAAAATTTTTACTTTCTTTTATATTTTTTGAATGATTAGAAAGTAAGTACAAAAAACTGAGAGAAATAAATAACTTTTAGTAACTGTAAATGTATTTAAAATTAAAAAAGATTATTTTTGTGAATTTAGGTGACTTCTAATTTTGGTTTTCCAGTGGTCAAATTCATTTACAGTATTGTCCATGTTTATTGACACCCTGATAAAGATGTGTGTGCATTTTGAAGAATGGTTAACAAAATTAGGCTTCTGTAGTCTGAGATTTAAACTTTACAATTTATTAATAGTCAAAACTGCCATGACATACAGTACTTCCAGTGAGTAAATGCAAGCTGCCATTTTTTATGTAGCAAAACAAGTCGCCAGTGACTATACAGTACACTGTAGGCAGTTTAATAATAACAATTCGATAAAATGAAAAATGCAGTTTTTTTCGCAGTTTATTACCCATTACCATAAATGACGTGATGCTTAAATTAAAAACATCCATATAAATCCAAAAGATTTATATGCATGGGTTTGTAGAACACACTTTATGTCAGGTATGTGCTGCCTCTGCCGATTTCTTAAGAAATTGAGGTGCACACCTTTATGGTTCTTTTATCCAGCTTCAACATGGACAGACATTATTTATAAATGATCCTCATGATCATGAACATTTTTTAAGTTTTAGACCTCACTTTATGATTTTTCTCTGACTGAAGTATTTACATAACATTGTTGGCTAGATCATTATTTGAATATCATTTTCTCAATGGGTTTGCATAAGGTTTTCCCTTTCATTTTGCTTTAGATTGTTCAATTTTATTTAGCAAAGTGACACACTTTGTAGAGATTAAACATCAATTGTCAGCTTTATTGGAGCTGGCAAGCCTAAAAAACACAGTTGACATTTAATTTACTGACAAATATCTATGATGAAATTTTTGCCCTGTTAGCCTCTCTGTTATGTAGCAGGTAACACCTTTTTACCTGTGCAGAGCTGCTATTTTACCATCATCCATAATCAGATATGATAATCTTGTTTTTTATTTACTTACATTTTCAAAATAAGATAATCCTGAAGACCCTGACAACTTGCCAACCATCTTTATTTAATAAAATTTAATAAAATTAAATAATGACTGGTAAATTTAGAACAAGTTCTACTTATCACAAAATATGTTTCCCTGGAAATGCAACATCAATGTCTGCCATTTTAGTTTCCTTTTCTTGAGCAATTAGTGCTGTGAAATGCCACTTAATTTACCTTTCTAAACCACGTGCTGTATGCTCTTCTGAACTTCTTTGATTTTAAATATCCATATTGTTTTGTGCTCTAAGACTACTGAGAATTCAAGATTAAACAGCTGCGTTGAAGGGGTTTTGAGAAAAGTGTATCCTCATATATCTGCTTACTGCTGTTCCAGAGTAGGAAGCCAGGTGATGACAGAAAAGAGCGCACGCTCAATCAATGCAGAGGGCATTATAATTGTTTTGAGATGCAGAGGAGGGAAATGTCAAGTGCAAACGGTTTGTGTAATGTTAGAGCGTAAAAGAGCCTTTGAGATGTGAGGCAGTCATGGCTTGGTTAGATGGTTCTCCGTAGTCTAATCCCACCCGCATCAACGTACAGCTTTTAAATGATGGATCTTAATTTTCTGAAAACAGATCACTGAGACAAAGATAAATTTTCAACAGGGAGGCAGGAGGTGCCCCGTGACACTTACATCCCCCTTACCCTTTACACAGCTGTGGGAGGAAGCAGGTAGGATTTTGTGCCAGCTGGGGTGGGCGTAATCCGAGCTGTCAGCGCATCACCGGTGAGGTTGGTTTCATCATTTGACCAAACCATGGCGACCAACTCTGGTATAGATATAAATAGGTTGCAATGTTGTTCGTGAGAGGAGGCTATACAAATTGTAATGTATGTTGTAGGATTTTTAGCTCACGAGCATTTAAGATATGCAAAAATTTGTTACAAGGGAGTTCTTTAAAGCCTTTTATGACAAGCCAATGTTTGAAATAAATCTGTTTGTTATAAACATTACATTACAAATTATCAGTTTACTTTTCAGAAAATGACAAAATGGAGAGGGAGGGGTGTAGATTGGATCCCATCAAGAGATTGTTTAGGGTGCATTCACACAAGACTTGTTTAGTCTGCTTTAATCAAACTGATGCGGACCAAAAATGCAAACTCTGGTCCGCCTAAAAACGTAGGTCTCGGTTCAGTTGCAGTGAACTTTGGCGCGGTTCAAATGCAGGTGAACGTGGACCGGAGACCGCTCCAAAAGCAGGAAGAAACGGCTCATTTTCTTCTGAAGGTGCTCATTGTCTGGCACCTTCAGACATTTTCGTGTTACACTGTCATACTTGGCATCATCAGTTGTAAGGACTTTGTGAACTGGTGTCAGCAGAACCACCTCCTGATCAATGGAGGAGAAAGCAAGAAGTGGTGGATTTCTGAAGGCACAGACCCACCCCACTGACACCGGTGAACTTCCAGGGAGTCGACATTGAAATAATGGATACTTATAAATATCTGGAAGTTCACATAAAAAAATAAATAAATCAGAGTTGACTCATAATATTGATGCCCTTGCAGGAAGAGTCAGATTAGACTTTGTAGAGTTAAAAAATAATTCTACTTCATTGCACATTCCTTGGATCAGAATACACTATTTTACATAACTGGACAGATTTTTATGTTATCTTGTGATTACAATGACATGTTTTAAAATGTTTTTGTGTATTCTGTACAATACCTGGGTCCTCTGGTAATTTAAAGTGCTTTGTACATTAAGCTAGATTGGATTGGAAACCTGTTCTTTATTGATCCACCATATTGAGGGACAAAATATTCAGCTCAGGGCATACCTTATAAAAACTGATCCCTGCATGTATTAAATGTGTTTATGAGCATGTAGAAGTTGAGCATGTTGTTATTAAGGTCCAAAAATAAAAATTATAGAGTTTTTTGTTCTTGGAAGTGGCAAAGATAAAAGAAAATTGTTTCAAAATTAGTTGATTTTGATAGTAACTTGAAATACTCTAAGACTCTGGAGTTGTCCACACAAAAATTATCTCAATTTTCCAAAGGCTTTACTTTAATCAACCCTGCTTTATAATTATGCCCCCTTTTTTTTTTTTTTTTAACTTTTTTGCTTTTTCAAGAAACCATGCTTGGGTTGTACTTCAGCAGAAATAAAAATTCAAAATGTTAACTGTTCACCAATACTTGATTTTGGTCCTTTTTCACTTACCAGGGAGGAAATAACATGTCAACAAATGTACGAATGCTTAACAATTGCTTCTTTTGAAGATAAAGAGATTATAATATTGGTGTTAGAGATTTGTGTAGATGTATTTTGCTGACATTCAGTAAACTGCAAATGCTTCATGTCTTTTTTCACTAGGTAGTGGGAGAGTGGCGCTTCAGCAAGATCCACTGTGACATATTTGTCACCCTTGATGTGATGATGTGTACAGCAAGCATCCTCAATCTATGTGCCATCAGCATTGATCGGTAAGTCTGATGTTGTAGATTTGCCAAGTGTGGTCACTCATGATTGCAACATGGAAATCAATGGAAATATTTAGCTTTTGAATAATAAAAAAATAAATCCCTACCTCTTGGTGCATGACTCGCCAGGCCGTTGTGCCTATTTACAGAGTAAATGGCCTTTTCAGACATGAATTTCACTCTGCACACAGTCTGAAAATGAAACATTTGCTTTTAATTAGGGACCGCCAGATGTCCTACAGATATAACATGAATAGACCTTTTTTTTAAAAAAAAAAGCTTTTTCAATTATGAAGAGAGCATAAGCCAATGAAAATGTCAGGTATCACAAAGTATCTACCAGTAAATTTAAAAGCATTTTTTACAAAAATGATCTTATATTGTAGACAAAATCATGTGAAGGAGTTCAAACTTTGGAAAAGGAAAAAAAAAAATTAATACACGATTTTTAGTTCAGCTGTTTTTCAGTTTGAAACATTGTCAGGCAATCACAACTATCAAAACCTAAATCAGAATCTTTTGGTATTGAAATCAAAAGTCACACCCAGAGCTTTAGAAAACAAGACACTGACTAAAACATAGATCATAATACAAAATTTTGTTTTTTACAAGCAGAACTGTAAATTAGGGCTTATAAAATAAATTCTGACCAAAAATCTAAGGCAAACAATCTAGATAGCTACAAACCAGCAACATAAAAAATAAAATCCAAACAAACAAAATAAAAATAAAAATTTAATCTAAAACCTGGGTCACTTTAAAGCTACCAAGCCAACAAACAAAACACAGCAGAACAACACAGGCCATAAAATGCCACGCCACGTCAAAGCTACCACAACACCAGCACTAAAACAAGGCTAACAATTTTCAGACTTTGACACATTAAAGTCTCGCTTTCTACTCCTTTATTTTTCACATGTACACTGCTCTTATTGCCTCGTGTAGAAAAGCTACAATTACATTTATTTCTTGTGTATGCCCTTTTCTGTGCTAAATATCAGATTCATTAATTCACTGGTACAGTATACTGCCCATTTTATAGTAGTGTTTAAGATTTCATTGCTTGATTTGAAAAGACTTTTAATTCAAGGGCAGCTCTTTACATGACTGAACCTTCAAAGTCCCACATTCTCACCAGAACACAGTGGATGAAAAATCTATTTCTGATTTTTGTGGATTCAGGCTGAAAGGTAGAGGTGGCAAAATCCTTTCTGTGGTGGCCTTTAATCTGAGCACCTGCCTTCCCTTTTAAACGAGAGCTAGTCAGACCATTTAAAACCAATTTCTTCTCTCCCTCATTTAATCCTAGCAGAGCAGTATATGTAGGCTTTTATTGTGCATATTCATTGTTTTTTGCTTAGGTGATGCTTTGTTTATTGCAGTAATGTGTTTTCACTTATTTGGAATTTGTCTATACTATATTTCACACAACAAACCATGTTGTGTTTGGCTGGAGCTGCTTTAAAATTTGATTTTGAAAATCTCTTTTATGGGGTCGATCAATAATTATTTGCAATAAACAAAAGGTAAGTGTGGTAGGGTGTGAACAGCTGGCATGATTTTGTGTAATTTTGTGCTAAATTTACACTATTTCTACTTGGCAGAGCTTTAGCCAGATGGCCTTAAAAAATTCAGTCATTAAATAGTCTGGTCCTGCTCAACTGTTTCATGCAAGTTGCATCAATAATTGCATCAGTACACATTCTATGATTTCCAATTACCTAATCCCAGAGCGTACAACTCTTTTACATGCTCAAAATCTAAGAAAAGGAGACAAAATGAAAATTAATGTATTTTTCTTTTGCTGAATTCTACTGTAGGGATACAGATTAAAAACATAAAATAGCATAAAACAGCTTAATACTTTGAAGCCATCATACAGACTCATTAAGTAAATTTGAATATTACTGAAAAACCTGTTTAGTTCAAGAACGTTATCACTAAGTGAAACACATTGTAGAGATTAATTACACATAAATGGATGTTTGAAACCCATGTATATGTTAATTATAACAATTTTACACTTAAATGTAAAGAAAACGTGACATTTAAAATTAGAATATTACATTAGACCATTAAAAAACATATTTAAAATAGAAATGTGGGCTTACTGCAGTTAAGCAAGCAAAGTATGTTTAATACTAGATCTTAAGCATATTTTATTAATAATAAGTATGTGTAAAAGCAATCTCAAAGGTTATTATTATCATCAAAAGGTGCTTTTAGTATGACATTCTAATTAAAATGATATCACAGTATGTCAATAAAACTAAGAAACCTCCTTATTGATTATATTAGACTTAATATAATTATTCATTTTGAAATTTCCAAACAGCATGGACTATTTTCTTCAGGATCAATCTGAGAGAGCAATTTTTTAAATGTGGACACTGTTGGGCAGGTGAAAGAAGGACGTCCTAGAAACTTGCTTTATTTGCATGTTAAAGGACGTAGCCTGGTCAAAATAACTAGTGTTCCCTTACAGTGGCTTCAGATGGTCATATCAGTCATTATTGGTAGCATAATATACCACCTATCCTCTTAATTAATATTATTCAACTAATCATCTTAAAATACTCAAAAATGTTATCATTTGATTAAAAAATACATGGTTCTGAAGTAAACAAAATAACTGATGACATTTCACTCTTATTCATTGTGGGCACATTGAAATTGTATCACTGAGGGAGTATTTTGATTTTTCTCCTTAGTCATAATAAAGCGTAGTACAAACTTCCTTCAGCCCCAGTAAAGCATCCCCAGAATTAAAAGTGTCATGGTTTTTAATTCTTAAAATCTGAGAATTCATCCAGAAATTCAGATTAAGACCTGAGTGGATGCTAAAAATGTCCCCCTTTCCCCCACGTTTTATTTCAATAAAACAAACTAAGAGAAACTCTCAACTATAGATTGTTGCTGGCAATTCTCCTGAGTTAGTGGTTCAAGATAGCTCAAAACCAGGTTGACACAACCAATTTTGTGTAAGAAAGAGAATCAGAAATATAATGATGAATTTCTAGTGATTAATAAATTACATTAAAGATTCTTTTGCTCTTCAAGTAGAAGAAAAGCAATTTAATAATATAATAATTTTCTCCCGTTGTGCTGATTTTTGATTCATTTATTCTAAGCTGTCGGGGATCAGATATGGTCTCAGTGAGGTTTTTTAGTGGATGGCAGGAGTGAAGAAATAGCAGAGATGTGTGTAAGATTAAGACTCTTTCTCAGTTTTAACGGTAGGTTGACATCCTTCAGAGAAATACTAAAATATATACAAAATATACGATGTAGTGGGAAGCTCACAAAGGTGGAACTCACATTACAGCCATGATTTATTAAAAAAATGATTTATTGCAGTAACTTGGTTCAGCAATTCAAACATGATATAGATTAATTACACTGAGACCAATGTTTTCAAGCAGTTCTTTCTGCTAAAGATGTAGATTTCCTGCTTTTGGGTGATGAAGCTAAGACAGGTTTATTTGTGCAGCACATTTCCTCAACAGGGTAATTCAAAATGCTTTACATGATGAAAACAAAGGAAATCAGACAAACATTACTTTGGAGAGGCATAATAGAGAAAAGTAATAGAAAATTGGAATACAGGAAAAAAATAATGTAGTAAAGAATATCAAGCTCAAGGTGCCCAGCAAAATCCCAAGTTTAAATCTAAAATATAATAGTACTAAAATAAAAAGTGTACTCTTTAAAATAAGGAATATGGTGGCACACCAATTTGTGGTTAGGTTGCTGCTGTTCCAAATCTCTTCCCCTTTGTTGTAATTTCCCTAAAACTAACACACATTTAGCTGTGAGAAGATTGAAGAACTGGATTTGTTGCGCAGGAGGAAACTCACCACAGCACCATGTAGAAATCCACTGAGCTCCGGAGAGTGATCCATTCTTTCACAAATATTTGCATAAGCAGCTTGTCAAGGTGCTGGATTTCTTTCCCCTGTAGACATGGAGATAGTTTGTAAACCTAATTTCCATTTAGATGTTCAACTGTGAATATTAACTAGCTGATTTTAGCCTGGGTGAATTAAATTTAGAGCTTGAACAATACTGATTATAGCAGTTCTTAAAGTACATTTTCTACCTTGGTTAACAGTAACACTCTACTTTAAGTCCTAACTGTGTCAGTACAAGTGAAAAGAAAAGGAAGATCTTGTACCTCAAAGTGTTTGAGCTCTTCGGACTAAAGATCTTGGTCTTCGTTTTGATTCTTTGCCAGAGTAAGGTTGCCACTTACCACATTTTCTACTGCGATGTAGGATATTTGTATCTAAACCAGGAGTGTCTGAGGACATAACCGAAACACATTGTAACATAAGTGGGAGGATTCTTTTGTCTTTTTTTGATTTTCTATGCTGAAACAGGGAAATATTACTCATGTACCAACATGGTCATTTCATTTTCTGAACTGGATTCAACCTGATTGATAAAGGCTCGTCTAGCTAGAGAGTAGCGATAGTTGCCATGGCTTTGTCTCGACGTACAGACTTATTGTCTCTGAAAAATTAGCAGTTGCAGTTGTTAAGCATCTTTGGCTGGATGTGTTTTAATATAATGGTTGTCTCAAATAACAGCTTCAAAGCCATTAAAAAACTGAGTGTGTGCGGTCCTTAGATTCTGTTCAGCAACAATACCCGATGTGTTGTTGCAAATTATCCAATTTAATTAAATAGTGCCAGTAAATTAAAGCAGATCACAAGCAGCAGGAGCCTGCACGTTTCAAGCTGGACGTTTTAGGAATAAATCTGCGTTGTCATTTTGCTAAGTTAACTTCCAGAATATGTATTACAATTCCAAGTGCAAGACAGCCCCCATATTTTCTTTTTATAGATTTCCGCCCTGCTTAATTTTACATTATTTTCTGCTTGGCTGCATGTTGGAGTCCACATGGCAAAAAAAAAAATTCTAGCATGGTCACACATGGAGACTGTTCCGGCTCTTATTGAAAGCATTGAATAAGAATGAAGGATGACTCCCGCATTTGGAGGAAGATCTGGTTGATCTGAATAATATGGTTGATTCCTATTTGTGCATATTGTAAGCTAGTGTCCAAACATGCAAGAGGACAATGGCTTCAGCATTTACGTGTTCAGTATTCCACTTAACTGCATAAGCTTACTGCATATTTGTGAATACACAGAAGAAGGAGAAGAAGAAGAGGGATGAGTGTGAGTTGATCTAAAGTTTCCTTTCCTTGCTTCAGTATATTTCTGTTTCCACCCATATGAGACTGATTTGTGAAAGTCCAGATAATAGTTTGGGATAAATAGGTGTGCTTTTATCAGTTTAACGGCTCTGGGAAGCAATGAGACGTGTTCACCGAAACACTGTTTGCTGCTATATCTTCTGTGAATGCAATCATAAAAAGGATGAGGACATTAGTGGGGAATTGAGTCTTTGCTTTCTAACAATGACCAGTCACTTATTTAGAAACCGAAGATGAAACTGTCTGAATGTAGGAGGTGATAAGAGGACACACACACAGAAAGTGTGATTCATGATAAGACTAATTAATGTTTTGGTGGTGTTTTTATCCTTTTTTCTGTTGCTACAAAATAGATAGGACAAATTTATGACTTAATACTGAACTTTCAGAAGAGAAAGTTCAGTACAAGTTCATTTATAATTTTTTTTTTCTTTTTAAATTGTATACACACTCAAAAATATTTTAATAGGCATTCAGCCTTTTCTTCTTTGCATTACCGGGACATATTTATAATCTTGTTTGCCTTTAAAAACCATATATTATATTAGTATAAATCTATAAAAAGTCCCTTACTGTAGATGAAAATGTCTATTTTCTTGTTATCAGTCATAAATTAAATTTAAAAAACAAACAAGCAACCAAAAATTCTCAAATAGCATGCTGATCTTTAATCAAAGAATGTTATGTTATAAATGTACTTAAAAGGCCTAAAAATATCTAAACTGATATGTGTATGTAGACGAGTATTTAATGGTTGCTTATGTCAAAATGTTACAAGGTAGCTGTGGCTACAGTGTAGTAGCGTGTGAATGTGTGCATAAATGGTTGAATGACTGAAGCTCCAACGAGCTTTGGAGTCCTCTGGGCTAGATGAAGCGCTGTACAAGTTCAGGACATGTGCCATTTTAACATTTAAGGGGAAGAGTGGGGGACGGGAATGTGTGCTAAAAGTATATAAGTTGATACAATGAAAGGCAATTACCAACAAAAAAAGTACTTTAAAAACCATATCATGACGTTTTCCTTCTCATGTCACCTTATATACGTATGTTCAAAATCAATCTTAAATTTCAACTTGTCACATCAATTAAAACCTAATGTAGTTTTGATGTTACACATAAGCATTTAATAACATTTTAGTCTTACTAGAGGGGTCGGTAGCTTTTAAAAACCAAACAGAATTCCCAAAAATCAGAGATTAAGGAACTATAATACATTTGTTAGCAATAACAACCCAACTTTATTGAGCCTAAATGCATTTTTTTACTTTAGATTTAATGCATTGCTATTCTAAGAATGTATTCTTGTCAATCTCATGTTGTATAATTATTTTTTGCTAAATTGGATAAAATCTATTCTTTCAAGTTACATCCTTTACACCTCTAATTTGGGAAGTTAATCAGATTTTTTTGTAGATGTCAGGATTCCAGATGGGTGTATGTCTGCATTGGATTAGTGAAGACCCTGTCATTTTTATAAACTCCCACATGCTGTCAGAAAGGAGCCGATATTGATGCTTTTAAAACACTCATATTCTTTTATATTTGAGTTAACAAACGATGGGTCTGAATTTGTTGGAGAAATGAATAGACTCGTTTACTGGACTGTTTTTTTTTTCACCATCTTTAGGTGGAATGTGGTCTGGCCTGTTGGCTGATAAGTAATATTGAAGCTATATTTCTCCTTTCATTTTATTAAGTGTGCATAATCTTAAAATGTGTGTTATTATCTTACTATATCATTTATCGTATAAAAAATTAATCAATAAAAACATTTATTTCATATTAATAGGAATATATTTTGTCTTATTCAATTTCTAATGGTATTACCCATGAAACATTGTTATATTGTTGCATTTTTAGTTCATTATTTATCTATGAAAGTAGGAAATGTTTATTTATTTTATGTAACAGCATCCTTTTATTTTATGTATCACATCAATGGTATTTAGTCTCCAAAAAAGCCCAAGCTACTTGAGTTTATGCATGACGAATCTCTCTATTTGGTAAACAAATCAATGAATGACACATACTAAAATGCTGTTCATTTCCTGATATTTACAACAAGTACACTAATAAGGTCAAATAACGGGGCAAGGTTAAATGATGAGGTCTTTCTTCCAACATGAAAAAACAAATTTGTGCTTTACAGTTTCTCATTCTGATGTGAACTGAAGCCTGCAGCACAAGACTGTTTCCAAAGGGCCAGTCCGACATCCAAAAGGATCTGATCACAAATGACAGGCAACATTTTAAGTTTAACCCACTTGTGGACTTCATGTTCTCTACTGCGCTTCAGGCAAAAAAATCCCACCAAGTGAAAAAATACAAAAAATAAAAACAAGCAGGTAGCAGAAGGGTGAACATAATAAAATAATAATAATAAAAATAATACAAAGAATTTCAGATTTCAGATTACATGCACAAACAAGAAATTTAACTTTAGTTTCAGTTTTACCTTAGATGACTTACAATAAAGGATAAGAGGAAGAGCAAGGTTATGGAAGTGTGTGTGTACAAACATTTTGTTTTTCTATAAAGAATAGAAAAAAGGGGGCTTGTTGTGGTAGTGCATATGCATACTTTGTTTTGCAGCAAAGCAGCTGACTACTACTAACTTTCCCCACAGGCTACTAATGTTGTTGTACTGTAAAAAGGTGTCTGGCTACACAATAATATGGTGTTTTTTTAAACTTTGCTTTCATCTTAGATACACAGCAGTGGCAATGCCAATGCTGTACAACACGCGCTACAGCTCCAGGAGACGAGTCACCGTAATGATCTCTGTTGTCTGGGTTCTCTCCTTTGCTATATCATGTCCCCTGCTGTTTGGCCTCAATAACACAGGTAAGAGGGAGTTGAATACAAATCTTCTCTACGGTCACTGTCATATATTTTGTGTATTTGTCTGACTTTTACACAGGCAGCAATAGTTCTACATGGCTTCAGGTATAAACATTTTCACTCTACAAACTAATGTCAGTGCTGGGCAGCCATTTATAAAAACACTAATGTAATTTTTTAACAAGCTTTTACTTGCAAGATTCGCCTTGTGTAGTATAAGCCTTGGTCCTTCGGGTTGGTTCATATTTAGTTGCAGTCAGTCAAACCTTTGTTTCACCAGGCTAAACGTTAAGTTATTTACAATAAGTCTGAAAGTGCTGAATGTTTAGCACTTTTTTTCTCACATCCATTACTGGATCCTAACTATAGATAATTATGTAACTCTGTTTACACATGCTGGACATTTTGCTGGCAAAACCCTGGACAGCAATGAAATTGGCCATTCAGCAGTGGCAGCAAGCTCGATGCAATACAAACCTAAAACCTACGTAAAGTTTTCTGAGAAAATTTAGGGAAACAACCTGTATATGTGCTTGGTCTCTCCACTGCTTTGAGCAACAACTAAGCTCAAAGCTGCAACAATTTTAAGCTGTAGCGTCTTTGCAGTGAGTGAGACAAGTGTTTAAAAAGTAATTAGATTTTCAAAACCAAAACAACCCCCAGTTTGCAAATATGTCTTCCTCTATTCAGAACATGCAGCGTGAAGTTTTCCATTCGCCTTGCGCTTATCTCCACAGCAACCCGCGATGCGTCTCTCTGTGTCATCGCCAACCCTGCCTTCGTGGTGTACTCCTCCATCGTGTCCTTCTACGTACCCTTCATCATTACTCTGCTGGTTTATGTGCAAATTTATGTGGTCCTGAGGAAGCGCAGAAAACGTGTGAACACAAAGCCAAAGCGACGTGTGTGTCAGCCTGCTGACACCGATGTAGCAACTTCACTGAGGGTGAGCAGCTTCAAAATTACGGCTCCTGTTTACAGCTTGGCAGCTTTATTGATTCAATATAAATGAGTTACCTCTTTGTTACGCGAGAGCCTCTTTATTTTTATGTGATTTTTTACCGCTTTAAAATAACAGTTTCTCCACACATTATTTAATGTAAACATGTGGGTACAGACAATATCCTGTATTTGAAATTTATATGCCGCTGCAAATCAATAATCTTTTCAGCTCAATTGCATCTGACAGTTTTAAAACAGGCTGTGTCTACAGTTGGCATTTACTTTAAAAAAAAAAAAAAAAAAATTAAAAAAAAAACATGAAGTGGAACCAGATAGATTTTTTTTTTTACATCTAACCTACATTTTCAACAATAGTTGTACTACAGTTGATAGTATTTTATGCATATGAGGATGCAATGCTAAATGTGCCTTAGCTGCTACATTTCATGGTTAGTTATTAAAATGCATTAAATGTAATGTACCTTAGACGACCTTTTCATTTAGTGCCTATTGATTTTCTCAACATGAAGAAACTTGCAGGAACTTTTGTTTCAAACCAAACTTTTAATCAGATTCTTATTATGCGCAGCCTCATACTGGTCTGCCAATCAAATATAGATAATACATATGCATATAAGATATAATAAAAGGTTAATTAACATGTTTTATTACTAGATAAAATAATATTTATTAAACAGTTTATTACTTTTCTGTGACGTTTAATTTCTCCAAATCAATTGAAAGATCCTATTGTTGCGAAACAACACCTTCCCTTTCCCACTCACCCCCCAAAAAACAAAAAAATCTCATCATATCTGACCTCACATCCACTATTATTTGTCTGTCTGTTCTTAGACAGCCCCTTTAGTCGGGGTTTTGACGTCGTACCCTCTCCTGGCCTCACACAGCTGTTTCTGTTGCAGGATAAGTGCACTCATCCAGAAGATGTAAGGTTGTGCACCATGATTGTGAAGTCCAATGGAAGCTTACCTGCCAACAAGAAAAGAGTGGTATCTTCTCTTTTTCTGTCACTTTTTCAAATTGTTTGAGTCTCATTTCTGTTCAAGTTTCTTCTTTTTGAAAAAAGCACTAGACTTGCAACTAATGCTGTTGCGAGAGTTCACCAATTCATCAATATGTTTCTAATTAGTCAGCTGTTTTTTAAAAGCCAACTCTACTTTCTAAAGGCCTACCTGTTGTATGAAACATGTTTAAATTTTTCATTTGCATTCCTGTCACTGAACCTACTGTCTATATATAAAGACAATATTGTGTTCACAGCTTCCAGTGCATTGCAAACATTACCCATCAATTATCTGTGGTCAATATTGTCATTTATGTCAACAAACATTTGCAAACCTAGTGGGCACAGATAAAGTATGTCCACTATTATACAAAACTTTTTAAAATAACCCAAAAATCCAATTCTTAAGAGCTGCCTTCGATTCATAATGACTACGTTATTGATTCCTTCTTGTCTTCATTCTATTATTTGATAATGATTATTTAGATATAATTTGTCTAAATGTAATGTTTGTTGCTTTTTTGCTGTTGTCAACATATTTGATTATTATCTTTTGTTTTTATTGTGTAACACACTTTGAAGTACCTCTCTGATTAAATGTCAAATACATATAAACTTGACTTAAATGACACCACACCTTTGTACAAAGCAGTTACCCTGGAATTACCCTTTTCTTCAAATGATAAGTGACCTGATTTATCATCCTGCTTTGCTTGTCTTGAACTTCAGATTTTCATCAAAGAAGCTGCCACTGACGGGGATGACTTGGAGCTGGATGAGCTGAACAACAGCGGCAGCAGCCACAGGCAAAGACATCAGACACACAGCGCCCTTGGAGACACTCCGGCCACTAGTCACCAGCAGCTAATGCCCAACAAGGCCAATGCTAGCCCCACCTCCACGCCTCCCACACCCCCCGAGGACGGCCACAAAGCAGAAAAAAATGGCGAGCCCAAGGAGGCCCTGGCTGACCCAGCACCAGTTGTAGCCAAAGCCTTCCAGACACAGGCGCTACCTAATGGCAAGACTCAAACCTCTGTCAAAAACATGAGCAAGAGGAAGATCTCCCAACAAAAAGAGAAGAAAGCCACTCAGATGTTAGCCATTGTCCTCGGTATGCTTCATCTACTTAATGTTTCTTTTATTTTTTTGTTTATTTTGGGCTAACATGCTCAGTTTTTGTGTAGGGCTATCAGAGTTTTCAGCAATGAGCACAAATTAATAACAATCGTGTCCATTTTAGAGGAAACAACTCTTGTTTACAGCTTTCTGTTTTATTGGTAAATAATTTTGTTAACCCATTTAAACCCAAATTTTTCCCAAACATGAAAATAATAAAATCAGATGTCATTTATAGCCCTTTGAACTAATCAAGGGGAAATAATTTTTACAATTGTGGAAAAATATATGAAATAGTGTGTTTTATGATCGGTCACAATTGTAACCGGTGGGATAATATGGTGCTCTTACTAAAATGAGCTAAAAGTGCTTTATCCAAATAGAAAAGATCATAAAAGGTGAACATTGTTTCTTTATTTGAATGTCTCTTTCCACAGCATTACTTTAGTGCAACTTTTGCTCTGTAAAGTACAAATTTGACTATCTGTATATTCTAAACCAAGGTAAATTTGAGTGTTTGAGTGTTTATGCATAATTATATAGTAGAACTTCAGTCTGTTGTTGTGTTATCCATTAACATAGATCATAAAGATAACATCTATAGTAGATGCCTTCATTTATATTATTGAAAATCATGAACATCTGTCAGTCTCACTGTCATACAGTAATAAACTTAGTCCAGGGGCCTCCAACTCCAGGGATTGAGGGCCGGTGTCAGGCATCTTTTCCATCCGTCTCTGCTTCAATACACCTGAATCAGGTGATCAGCAGGACTCTGGAGAACTGGATGAGATGATCCATTTAATTCAGGTGCGTTGGACCAGAGACACACCTGAAAGTTACAGGATACTGGACCCCAAGGCCTGGAATCAAAGGCCAGTTGTATGGCTCCTTCTCACCATTTGGTGACTGGTATTCTTCAATTTTGGGTTATTTCCCTGGCACCACCGGGTCCTCTGACTACCACCGGCAGGCATGGCGGGTGAATTGTTCTCTTGATCAAGGTCACAACGACTACCACAGACAAAGTGGGGGTTCCAGCAGGCAACCCACCAGTTACAAGATAAACTCCAACCTCTTAAGCTACCATCACCCTATTTACAGGTGCACTTTTAAGATGGGCCACCACCACTTCTTGGACCTGATCATGACTCTGTACCTTGAGGGGTTTAGGTCATGAAGGTCTACACCTCTCATGTGCTCATTGATCTATTTGACATCAGTCTCTGTGTAGTTCTTTCTACTATGAAAATATTGTTGTCTTTCTAGTGGACCAGCGGTTTCTCCAAATGAGGTTCTCAGAGCCTCATTTTAGTTTTAAAGGGTACATCAAAGAGACAGTTATCTTTTCATCATAAAATTTTGCAGGTGGTAACAGAGTGCCACATGACTGGGAAAGGGGAGATCATCCTCTTTTCCCATGAACTTATCATATGCATTCAAAATTAGGCATGGGAAACTGCCTCTTTTCCCCTTATAGTCCATGTCTAAGCCACCACAACCAAAATCAGTAAGGATTACATTTTTCTCACAACTACATTGTATGTTTTGTCTGGCCTTCACTAAGTCTAACAGATCAAGAACCACACTCAAATTTAATATTAAAAAGGAAGAAGTTTGGAATTGGAAGAATATGGTATGTATTTATATAAGCGCACCTAGGTCAAATGTATTGTCCCACCGGTCACTATTGTGACTGTCAACATGTTTACACATCTTGCTCACACACCAAACCAATTTTTGTAAATGCAACGGTGTATATCATAACTACACACTTTAAAGATGATGTGCACCAAAAATCTTTGTTGTATGTTTATTTAAACCTACATTGCTAGCTTCTTCTTTGGGAGGTTTATGGCAGTCTTCTTCGCACCAAGGTGCAACCAAGATATAAACAGCTCTGGCCATGTGATAATTTACTCTAAAAATGTGACACTGCATCAGTATTATCAAAACACTCTAAACTTTCAATATTTGCTGAACATCAACTGAAAATTTAATCAGTAAGCTTTTTGGAGTCCTTGAAAGTGAAATAAATTTCTTGGTCACTATTGTGACCGGTGGGTTTTAAATGGGTTAAAGTTATTGAATCTAATGTTAAGTAGCCTTGCTGTCATGATCATTTGTTAATTAGATTAGATCCAACAAGAGTGTCATACTGTGTGTGAGAAATCAGTTTGTACAGCTCTGCAGTTACATAGATTTTTCAAAACAAATCACTCTAGCATTTTCTATTAGTGTTAATAGAACCTCCCATGCGTAATTAGCATGGTTGAGCTTACCAACAATAGCCTCTGTGTACGGAGAGACTATTTAACTTTAACTGAGATTTCTGAAACACTGCCAGTAGAATCCAACTTGTGCTGTTCACACTGTCATGACAAGATCAGATACAGGTCGCATTACGTCAATCATATCGGAATTGGATCTCCTCAGGTTGCAGTGTGAACACAGCCTCAGTGAGAGCAAAGAGGAGCATGAGCAGAAGTACAAACTTTCAGTAGCAGATATCTACAGACCTTGAAAACCCAGGTGTCCTTCAGGCAGGGGAGAAATTGGACAAATCATAGCTATCTGTCTGGCAATCCATTGGTCAAGTTTATTGGGTTTGGTAGTTGCGCTGCCCCTTGTCTGAGCTTTGGTGCAGGGCAGGTTATATTGTGGCGCATACCTTGACATTTTGGACAGTTTAAATGTAAATCGCTAGTGGTTCAACTTTGAGGGGACAGTTTAGAGATGGCCCATTCCCGTAACAACATGTCTGCAAACAATGTACATAAAGACATGGACGTCAGACATGGACTGTACTTAACTGGCCTTCACAAAGTCCTGACCACAACCTGATTGAACAGTTTTGGTATGAAGTAGAGCAGACTGACCTTACAATGCACTTGGCTAAAAGTTTAAAAATGTCCTTAAACATCTTTCTAGAGCTTCTGTGAAGCCTTCTTGAAGAAATTTACCTGGACATGATGTGGTGACATAGCAAACCCAATAGATTAAATGTGTCTGTGAATGCAGATTCATTTGATTAAAATGCAGGATTCTTTATTAATGAAACTAAATTTAGTGCAAATTTGTTTGTTTGATTGAAATAATTAAGTCATGTTAACTTATTTCAATCATATTATTTATTTGACATTTTACATAAGTTTTTTTAAATTATGACAACATTTTAAAATTCAGATTGTGGAATGGCACAATTGCTAATTTAACTATTGAATTTTAAAAAATGATTTATCAGTTATCTTCTCTTATCCAAATATTCAATGTACCTTCGATTAGACGGTATCTTGTTAAACTTCATATTTAAGGTTGTTTAGTGATCTTTAAGCATAACATTGTTTTGATGAGTCATCGTGATTTCAGTATTAAGCAAAAATAATGGTGACTACATGTTCTTTTAGAATCAAGCCGTTCTAATCAAACCACTTAGGGAACACAGCTTGAAACTGATAGCTAAATTGTTATTTAGGTTCTAATTAGCAACAGGGCATTCTGTCACTGAGCTGTTCTACATTTTTTATCTAAGACTCCAACATGTAATTGGCTGCCTGGGTGAGAATGTTGTAGAATAATACAAAAAGAAAAAGAAAAAAAAAGAAATCAAACTGATGCAAGAAACCGTAATGATTTCTGTGGTCTGAGAGCAACTTTTGTTTGCAAACCCATTTTCAGGTCTAATATACAGCAAGGGCTTGACTTTGTTTTCTCTCTCACTTACATTGTTTCTCTCTTACTATCTCCTCAGGTGTATTCATCATATGTTGGCTGCCATTTTTCATCACCCATATCTTGAACACCCACTGCACCAAATGCAAAGTTCCCGCTGAGATGTACAACGCTTTCACTTGGCTGGGCTACGTGAACAGTGCTGTAAATCCCATCATATACACCACCTTTAATATCGAGTTCAGGAAGGCGTTCATTAAAATCCTGCACTGCTAAGCTGCTGCATCCCTTACAGATCAGACTGAGGGAAAGGGCACAAATAAAGGGTCTGGCAATTACCTCATCCTGTGACAGGAAAATGCACCACATTGAGAAAAAAAACTGAAAAGTTACTAAAAAACTGGCAGTGTCTTTTTGGAAGGCGCGTTGACTATGTGTGTGTGAGTTGTTTGTGGAGTCCTGTTCTCCAGAAAACTGAATGTAAAACAAGAAAAGTCTGTAACAATGATCTGTTCATGGAGAAAAAAAAACTAACACTATTCTCTAAAATCATTGTGTGTGTTATGTAAGGAGCCATATGTGTATACCACACACATGCAAGTAGCATACTGCTATTTATTATGTGCGTACTCCATGTTTCCATGATGGAAAAGCTACGACGTCAGTGTTCATTGCAGTGTTGATATCGATGCATCCAATCTTACTCTTGAAATCTCTTACGGGTTGGGAATGTGTAGGGAAGGGAAGATTTACTTACTGTACAATGTGACGATGCCAATATTTGCAATTTTGCATTTTATAAATAATCTAATATCGTATCTTAATGAATCAAAATATCGTTGAGAAATTAATTTCTTTCATTAATTCAATTCTATAAGTGAAACTCATAAATTCATTACATGCTGAGTAATATATTTTCTTCTGATCATTTTAATTATTATGGTTTGCAACTGATAAAAACCTAAAATTCACTTTCTAAGAATTGTGGTTTACTAAAAAAGTAGCGTGTGGAAAGTCCACAATACTTTATTTGAGCTACTACACAGTTACTCTGTTTAGTTTAAGTCAGGTTTAACTCAATAAAATACAGTGATACCATATCCATTTTTATTAAAACAGTTTGGTCTAACATCAGGAGATGACATGGCTCCTACTAAATCGTTACTGTGGAAACTTTACTCAGGATCTGACGCAACTTGAATTATTTGTCTCTCCACCCTTTTGTCCAGACTGGTGGACTTATTAAATTAAAATGCTAAATATACTTTCATCTTAAAAGAGGGCAATCGTGGGGTGTTACATGGTACAGTGGTTAGAGTGGGTTACACCCATTCTGAGTTCAACTCCTGTTCTCGGTTGCTTTGCCGCTTGTTTTTTTTTACTTTCAAATAAAGGCCTCTAGTGCCAAAAATAATTCTTAAAAGAAAAAGTGCTTTGGATCAAGGAGGACCTAGTCCAGTCCTCTTTCTACTAATCCCTCACAAGACACTCTTGGGAACAGCTTAAGACAAGGAGTGCACCTGTAACAAGTTTGTATGTAGCTGCTCTTCAACCAACTTGGTTAGACCCTGGCTCTGAAAGTTAGATTTTTGCTACACACTTTCTCCTCTCCTTCTACTCAACTTTCCCTCCGTTTGCTAGGATATAACACTATATGGTCAATCTTCAATATTTTGTAGAACAAAATGTTGGGTTTTCATCAGCTGTAAGCCATAATCATCTTAATTAACAGAAATAAATGTTGGAGTTATATTACTCTTTTCTGTAATGACTATAGTTCAGTCTCACTTTTTGAATTTATATTTTGACAGAATTAATCTTTTGATAATATTTTATTTATTGAGATGCATGTATTATTATTATTATTATTATTATTATTATTTTCATTTTCTGTATTGTATATAGTTTTCATAACACATTATCTGTGAATATATGCCTGCAATGGAAAAGTGATGCATGCTACACTGCTCCTCTACTTGACTTTTCATGAAATGTATGTTACAAAAATAGCAAAAGCTCTCCAATAAATGAAAATAAAATGCATAGTTAAGTGCCACACAAATGTCACTGTTTGTTGTATGTGTCAATACAAGCTAAATTATAACTTAAAACTGTTAATGTTTGGTAGTCTTTGTTTGATTAATGTAGCTGGCTCTGCTTTGCTGCAGTTGAGTTGTTTTATGGCAAACTAATGATCTGTATGTGGAGTTTGCAGCTTCCAGGTTTAATTATTTGGATGTGTATAAACCCCAAAGTGGCCCCCCAGGGGTTCTGCAAGTGAGAATGAGGTTAGGTCAATGCAGCAGAAACAAAAGCTGCTGCAATAAATCACTGAAAGCTGTTTGAAGTGACACATTTTCAATATATTCAGTACAGTCTTAAAGACATTATCAATAAGAGCCAGTATGTATATAAGTATCCGTATGCTAAGAGAGGTGGCAGCATTTAAGATGATGTGATTTTACAGCATTTTATACAGAAGTATGAACATGAGTTTTCCATTAAAAACTGTAAATGCCAATTTAATTTTCTTTTCTGGTCAACACCCAACTTCAAGAATTGATATAGCAACTATAGTTTCCCGTAAAAATCCCAGAATACTTTCCCAAATATTATCTAGAATAATAAACATATCAATGATCCTAGATTAAATTATTTTTTAAGGAAAAATGTTATTTGCAATTTGAAACAATAATAGGAGTACCAACTAGAAAACTTCTTAAGAAATTTAACCAGAGCCCGCCAAAGTGTGCCCGTCGGTTGGAGCCAAGCGTTCTGATGCTAAAAATTAGCATCAATGCTAAAGTAAGCTGCAATGTAATCAATAGCATGTGGAGAGTCACAAGCACGTTGAGCAACATGGACTTACTCCATTCAGTGTGCTAAACATGGCTAATAAATAAACTAAATAGCTAAAAGCTTATTTTGGGGAAAAGGCTAATGTGGGCACTACATTAGCAACGTTTGTGCTAATGTTAATGCACTGCCCTGTGGTGTTTACTTTTGGAAAAATAAAATTCAGATGTTTACTTTGTGACACTTGGTTACCGGAAAACGCACTTGTCTCTTAGCAACAGATTAACAACAAATATTGTTATTGTTCAAAAAACATAAGATTTCTTCTGTTCTTTTGAAATATTACTTACCTTATATCACTTACTACTTAACAAGAATTGTGCAGTTGGTGAGTTTTGCAGAAAAGTGATTTTTTTTATTTTCTTCCTGTCATTGGTGATGAATATATTATAAAACAGACATTCAACACAAAAGTAAAAATCTGCTTTATACGTCATGACAGTTCGTTACCAGAAAAAAAACCGCTCATCTCTTAAAACCAAATTAATAATTGTTTATAAAACATTATTCTTTTGAAATACTGCTTATCTGCTTAGATACAGGAAATTTACAATTGGTAAATTTTGCAAAAGTAAAAATCAGATCTTTACTTTTTGGCCCTTGGTTACCAGAAAACAGTTCGTCTCTTAGTAACAAATATTGTTATTGTTCAAAACACATAAGATTTCTTCTGCTCTTTATAAATATAACTTGCCTTACTTGTTATTTAACAAGAATTGTGCATTTGGTGAATTTTGCACAAAAGTGAAAGTGTTTTTTTTGTTTGTTTTTCATTGGTGATGAATATATTGTAAAACAAACAGACATTCAACACAAAAGTAAAATTATGATTTGTATTTTGTGGCAGTTCATTACCAGAAAAAAAAAGTTCATCTCTTAACAACAAATTAATAACAAGTAACATTATTGTTTATAAAAACTTAAGCTCTTTTGAAATACTGCACATCTGCACAAGGAATTCACATTTGGTAAATTTTGCAAAAGTAAAAACCAGATGTTTACTTTGTGGCACTTGGTTACCAGAAAACACGATCGTCTCTTAGCAACAGATTAACAACAAATGTTGTTGTTGTTCAAAAAACATAAGATTTCTAATGATTTTTCAGAATGCTACTTGTCCTATACTACTTAACAAGAATTGTGCAGTTGGTGAACTTGGCAAAAAAGTTAATGTTTTTTTCCTTTTTTTGTCAATAGTGGTAAATATATTATCAAACGGACATTCAACACAAAAGTAAAAATCTGAGTTTTACAACATGGCAGTTTTTATTACGTTACTGCGCCCTGTCCTGCGCACGCGGGACACTTTCAGGTCGTTTGCCCGTTCATACAGGAGAACACGTGGAGGTTGCATACATTTGGAAGTGTGAATTGCCAAGGCAAAAGAAATCAGAATTGGGTCACTTCAGGCTGCAGTGTGAACGCAGCCTAAAGATAAGTAATATTTCAAAAGAGCATAAGAAATCTTATGCTTTTTGATAACAATATTTGTTGGTAATCTGTTGCTAAGATATGAGCGTGTTTTCATATCAAGTGTCACAAAGTAAATATCTGATTTTTACTTTTGCAGAAGTAAAAATCAGAGGGCAGTGCATTACCATTAGCACAAACATTAGCAGTGCATTGACCCCCAACTTTTCCCTAAAATGAGCTGTTTAGCTATTTTTTTTATTTATTAGCCATGTTTAGCACACTGAATGGAGGAAGTCAATGTAAGACAACATGCTAGTTCGCAAGGCATTTCAATGTTCTCCTATGCTTTACTATGGCAGGCCCCAATTATAAAAATGCATATTGATATTCTATTAAAGAATGCTAAAAATATTTCTATCTTTATGTTATAAAACATATAAAGCTAAAATTTAAAAATTATAAAATGTTAACATTTCATCAAGAAATTACCAAAATATTCTCAGTGCATTGGTTTTAGTCTGTGATGCAGGGCTGGTGCGAGGTGGTATGCTTTGACTCAGAAGCAGAAAAATTACAGCCTTATGCACAACTATCAAGGATGCAGCAAGCAGTTTCTGAGTGGCAAGTCGACAACAAAACACTTGTCTTTTCCAGCAGCCATTGCACAGTGCATACAGTGGTTAAACCTGCTAACCGACTGTGGCATTTTTGTTTGGGAAGTTTTTGAAACAGATAATTTTGCAAGCACCAAAAACATTAACTTTTTGTCAGATTTTCTTACAATAGATTTGTCAGACTTTCTTAGCATTTGCACCTGTTCAAGAAGCAGAACCAAATAGAAGTACAAAGTACCATAGTACTGGTGGTTTAGTGTAACCACCAGTACTATGTGAGTGACACCTAAAAGCAGTTTACACTGACAAAACCAGACAGGCAACACATATATTGTATAGTCATATTCATAAAATTAGAAAATGCATTCTGTTGCATTAACAATACATTTTGAAAATAAAAGACTTTGATATAGTATTAAAAATACTTTGCATTAAGCCAACATTTCTGTATATATGTTTGTACTGGTCTGATATAATATTGTAATTTTATCTTATTAGTGAAAAATCATTAAAATTAACAAATGTAAAGACACTACAGTATGTAAGAAATGTATTTAATCTATATAATGTGTTTCATTTAGTGAACTGAGATAATGAAACAATTTAACTTTTCAATAATATTCTAGTGTATTGAATATAAGCCTATAATTTTAGTTAGGTTAAGCGATTGCTCTTTACAACTTATTGAAGTTGTAATAGAAGTACAATTATTTTCTGCTAATTTTTCTTCTGTCTATCAACAGTCTTGTTGTTGACGCCTCTGTTGTTGCTGCTGCCGCAGTGCTGGCCATGCTTCTGATTGAATTTCTGATCATATTAGGGGAAACGTTAGAACGTTGGCAATTCAGTTCCAGGCATCAGTTCCCCTTAAGCCCTCAGGGCTCCAGTTAAAGGATTACTAAAGCTTCTTTCTTCTTGTTTTTTAGCTACAGTGCTCACACCTCCTCTTTTTGGACCCTATGTGTCCCAAATATAGTTTTAAATGCTGCATGCTGAAATGACACATGACCTGGCTGTGATACTTTTCTTTACAACATTTATGATGTTGCACTCTGCATCGCTGGGTCTACTGAGCAGAATATCAAAGACAGGGTGAAGAAACAAGGATGGAAGAGTTGGCAGTCTGCTGTGAATGAAGTAAGAGGCTGCAGCATGAAACATGGGGTCCATATGAAAGCCTTTGTTATGTCAATCATCTGTTTTCCTTCTGCCTTTAGTCTCCAGTCAGTGTTTTTCCCTCATCCCCACAGTACATTTCATACTGTGAGACACGTCAAGAAAAACTGCTGGGAGTCTGAGTAGGATAAAGGCTTTTGTTAACTCTGTACATTTAGGTAACAATAATTAAGTAATTTTACATGCTTTAAAAAAGGCTGATAGCTTTCAAACAATGTTCAGCACAGACTCTGAAGAACATCACTGTGAGCTGTGTTAAAATGCTCATAGACTACTCACTTTATAGGGTTTGCAAAAGGTCTTGCTGATATTTTACATGATAAGAAAAGAGAAAATAATAGAAAATAAGTTAAGTGTGTGTTTTGAATCTTTACAACTTGATCTGGCTAAACATAGTATCTCTTTGCCATCATGTTTGCTTATGTGATTGTAATTAATTGTATTTATGTCTGATCTGAATTTTTCCCATTTTTTGTTCTCAACTTTCTGATCCAACAAGAAATAAACGCAATATGAGATTCTGAGAAATTAATTCATATTAGAGTACTCAGAAACAAACAAACAAAAAACTAAAGCAGGTGAAATCTTTTAAAAAACAAAACAGAAAAGCTTTATGATGTTTGAGAAACTAATTTAGATTTAGACAGATTTTAAGAAAGTAAAAGTTACAACAAGAGGAATTTTGTAAGGAAACTGCACCAGGAGACAGAAATATACTGAACACACACTGCAAGAAAAGTGGTGTTTTTCACCCTGTATACTGGCGCGAGCGCAGCTCGTGAGCGACAGCTATCGACAGCTAGCAGGACAGTGCATTGTCACTCGCGGGAGTCAAATACTGTCGAATGCGGAATCTGTACAGAGAGTGAGATTGTGGAAGAAGCCGAGAGCTTAAAAAAATGCAAGACAAGTCATTTCTTGTGTAACAATAAAGTGCTGCTCAACTCAACTCAGCAATTTCATGACAGCTGTATGGCAAAATGCATTTTCCTTTTGTGTGATCTTTTTGCATTACTTTGTAATAACTTTGCCTAGCCTCGCATTAAATTGTATCCATTCACAAGATTTTTTAAAATTATCCCAGTCAATGTCAAAAGCTTTTGCACTGGTCCATCCCCGTTACATAACCTAGTCTCTGTTTAGGGAAAAGGTCTGAAGCTGCACAAGAGGATAGATAATGTGACACTTCAGAATAATGCTTTTAATACTCCTTTCGAAAAGGTCAGGCTCTAACAGTATACGACCACAGGCTCAGAGTAGCACTTCTTTCTTGCGGTGGTCAGTAATGTAGTGGTGAGTGCAGCCTTATTGCTTGCAAT
Source organism: Xiphophorus maculatus (assembly GCF_002775205.1). Classification (NCBI taxonomy): domain Eukaryota; kingdom Metazoa; phylum Chordata; class Actinopteri; order Cyprinodontiformes; family Poeciliidae; genus Xiphophorus; species Xiphophorus maculatus. The sequence goes on from NC_036460.1 coordinate 21,710,591, forward strand.
GTAACTGTGTTTATTTGTTGAATCTCTTTGTTCTTGAATTTTTCTACAGCAGAATTGCTTTATTTGTTTTATACTCTAGAGATAGACAGCTTTTAAAGTGTTTACAGTGTGATGAAAATAGTATTTGCACCCTTTCAAGTTTCTTTTGGCTTTTTCTTCACAATTAGATATTTTTAATTATACTAATTCAAATAGTTGGCACAGATACACTCAGTAAACACAAATATCGGTTTACAAATAGTGATTTAATTTACTAAGAGACAAAAACAATATCTGAAAATATAATTGTCCCATAAACTTGATACCTGCTTGTGCCAGACAGGAATATTTTAATGTACGTAGCTGTGTAAAAATTGTCCCTCTCCTCTTCATTGAATTGTTTTAGTGTAACTGCGTTGCATGATGTAACAACCATAGCTTGTATGGTATGCCATAAGGTCACCTCTGATAGTTTTAATGATTCCATCAATTACAGCATGTACTGAGCCCTAAAGGAGCCTAAAAGCATCATGGTAACACTGGCTTGTTACGTAATCAGTTTAATGTTTTTTTTATTAAATGTTGTATGATTTAATGCCACATATTGTAGGAGACACACTGCTCCTATTAAAGAGTTTCATTTTTGATCTAATGTGCCCACAAAACTTTTCCCAAAAAGTCCAGATATTGTTTTGCCAAACGTGCGGCATGTCTTTGTATTCTTTTCATTATGCAACAATGTGCATAAGCTAAAACATACCATACAGAAAAGTGAGAAGCTTTACTGCATTCTTAGTTAAATGCTGAACAAAATTCTAAATATTAACAACAATCTAATAATTGCTGATTTTATTCACAGAAAGTGTTTCTTATTGTTCAACTGATATATTTAGAACAAACAGCAACTCTTTCTAAATGACATTTCCATATTGTTGAGAAAAGTTAAAAATAAACTATTAAGAATGAATCAGCTTCACCTGTCATTCGTAACGTCTGTGAAGAATCAAATATATGCTAAAGGCAAGTTAAAAGTGTCAAACATCTAAGTAGTGCTTTCAAACTTTTTCAAAGTGTCTGAGGGAGGAAACATTGTAAGATAAGAAATAAATTGCAACAAACTTGATTGATTTTATGCATTTCATGCCTTGTAAATTCTCTGACTCCAGAGCTGAATTTCACAAGAGGCTCACAGAAAACTACAAAGATGTTCAACTTTTTTTGCAGTTTTCTATACTGTTCTGCTAAAGAGCAGAAGCACAAAAAGAGTATAATGGGAGTCCCACGACATTGGTAATTATTTATTCCCCAAGGCAGAGTATCAACCTAAATCTTAACACAATCCATCAGGTTAGAATCTTGAGGACAGTGTTTGAGCAGCAGGGTGGGTTCCTAATTGGGCTCAGAGTGAAACTGGGAGACTGAAGAACGGCTCTCAAGTAGCAGAGCGGAGTTATAATCACATTCTTGGAGAAATTGGTCATCTCTTCTCTCTGTATTCACTTCTCACTTTTATGTAATGTGCTCCTTTTTTTTTTTTTTTTGCACGTTACTCTTCCCAGTTCCCAGGCAAGACGTTACAGGATTGTACCTGACCACCAGAAACAGACAGGATTTTGTAAAAAAAAAAATAAAAAAAGAGAAGAAAAAAACTTACATCTGGTAGCGTTAGTTATGCATCAGGATTTTGTAAAGCGGGAGTATCAGAGAAAGTTTGTTGATACAGAACATTCTTAAGTGAACTAGACTGTAGCTGTCTCTAGTTACTAAATCAAACATTTCTCCACTTCCTAAATGAATTTGGCCACTGCCAAAACATTTGTTGCATTCCTTACTAATGTGTAAAAGATGGAGGAGGTGAGAAAACAGATTGCACTGTGGTGCTAAATCCTATATTAGATTTATTCTGTATTGATGGTGATAAGAGTGAATTTGGATAGATGGCCCTGTCTCCAAAAAGTTTTATTACCAAATGTTTTTTTCTAGTATTTCAGCCAGCAGAATGATACAGTAATAATCACAGGTTCAGAAATACATAAGGTGCTGTCAAGTGTTTTCCCCTTTCCAGACTTTCCAGTTTTTACCTTCTTATTATGCTAGCATGTTTCAGATGACCAACCAACTTTAAAAATCAAAGACACCCTGAATATATATAAAAAGAAATGTCAAACAATTGATTTATTTAATAAATAAAAAAGCTATCCAAACCTACATGTCTCTATGCGTAAAGAGTAATTGTTTTATAAACCTAGTCATTGGGTTTCGTCAGTTTTAGTGGCAGCAACTCCAAACAAGCGTTGATGTAACTTTTACATCACTGTTGAGGAATTTTTCCCAATCTTCTTTGCAGAAGAGTTTTATTTCAACCACACTGTGGAACCAATTTAAGATCATAGCAAAGCATTACAAAAGGATTTAAGTCAGTACTTTGATTAAGCTACTCCAAAGCCTAATTTTTGTACTTTCTGATTAGCACTTCAGAGGTGAACATGCTGGTAAGATTATAATGTTTGTCCTACTTAGTGACCGAGGTTGAGAGTCAATGACCTGACATCGCAAATATGCTTCCTTCAAAGTGAGCACCGGCGATAGGGCGGAAATTTTGTACACAAGCGCTTAGGGGCAGTTGTCATTCAAAAAGAGGGAATTGCTTTTTTTTCTATTTTTTGCTTAGGCAGTTTTCGGGTTTTGGGTGCAATACACCTTCAGAATAGATCCTACGCAACGTTTATAAATCAGAACGCAGAAGTATTCGAATGTTTCAGTGTATGTAATGTGAAGGTCATGACCACAGTTTCAAAATGACATATTTTAGGATTTTTTTTATTACTCTTTTCATAGAGCTCCAGCTTCTTAGACACACTATGTGAGCGTTTGGTCTGTTGTCAGTTATTGACCCACGAGACCACATCAAGGTCCTTGTAGCCAAGCCTTCACAGAAAAAGCCTGACAGTTATTAAGGAGGTGGGATTTACCGAGACATAAATGTCACCTAGTGATGTGAGCAAGTGACATCTTGATACAAAAGAGAGATAATATAGAAGCACATATTATCTTAGGACTTTCTAGGGTTCTTTTCTGCAAAGACAATGTTTAAACTCTCCAATAAAGTATTGATGGACTACTATGTCATCACAGATTTTCTCTTTAATCTGAACTTGCTCTCAAAAAGCTTGACACATTTTCTGAGATAACCAAACTTAAACTCAGATTTTTTTATATATATATTTCCCTATCTATCCATGTCTATGTATCTATATATCACATGAAGTTGTGACCTTACATGTTTCCCATCTCCTCTTCAGTCTGGAGCCTTTTAATACAATCCTGGAGTTTCATTTTGTCCCAGATTATTGATGGTGGTATGAAGACTCATGTGAATGTTTTCTGAGAAACAAGGAACAAGCTGATGTTTTACTGGTAAGACAATTGTTTGAAAACAGGAGTGAACAACCTGTAGAGAAGGGGGACTGCTGGCTGAGTTTTTCCTCTCCACTGTCACTATATGCTCAGTATGAGGAATTGCTGTAAAGTCAAAGACAACTGCAAGTGATTTTCTACGGACGCTACATGCTTGTTCAGGAGGAAGGATTGCTGCAAGTCAATGACTCAATGCAACCTGCCGGGTTTCCACAGATAGAAAACGTTTAAACTAATTTGAATTATAAACTGATCTTAATACACTGATTGATAACTGATATCAATTGGAAAGTATCTGATTGAACTGCAGTTACTTTTTTTGTGAAGTGCCTTGAGATTACATTTCCTGTGAACTGATGCTATGCAAATAAACTGAGTTGAAATAAATTTTGTTGTGGGATATTTAAATAATCACTGAGAAGAGACAGTACGCTCTCTGTATTTTAATGTTAAAAATTTTTCTTACCATCAAATCTTGGTGTTTTACCCTTTATCTTTCATCAAGCATATCAAAAGTGAGACTAACTCCAGAGTTTAAAACACTCAAGAAATTTTGGGGATGATAACCACAATAGCCTCATTCATCCAGCTGTATAGGTTTATGATCTGGTTTATGATCAGATATGTGTAAGAGCTCAGGAGCCACAAAATCCATTCCTAACCCTCTGTGGCATGACTTTTTATTTTTTGAGGGAAATTTTTTTTCCTGCATTCTTTGGGAGCTTGGTGGTCCCTAATTACATATCAATCATAAAATCGGACCCTCCCAGAACCAGATTTGGGTTTGCTGCCTCAGGGCAACATTGTGCTACCAGGGATCTAGAACACCAAGGTTGAAGCTCAGCCAACGAGCCGAAGCCGATGAACGGCTAAACCTTATCAAGGGAGAGACGCTTGATGAATGGAGGAGGAGACCATCACCGATAGATTGGAATCGAGGCGCATGGCGACATCTTTGGTTGGGCAGGTGAGATGAATAGAGTTTTCCCGTTTGAATTTACACCTAGGCTTCATTAACTACTATAAAGCCATATGTTTCTCAAATGATTTAATGTGGTTTACAATTTTTTATCATCTAAATGTGATTCCTTGCCCCCACAACATCGAGCCAAAGCACATTTTATGCAAATTAGTTTCCCCCCCAATAATCAGACGAACACTATATCTCCTGATGGCAGAGGCAATACTGTTTCAGTCCCCCTGAACAGCGTTTAGTGTTAATAATGAGCAGAGTCCTAACATGTCCGCATTTAAAAATGACAAGCTTAATCAACTCAGCAAGCCTTGGCAAGAATGTTATGAAAACTGTCCTAATCCATCATTAAAAGGAGTGAGAGCACAACGTGAGAGGCTGAACAGCAACCGTGTCAGCAACATTTTATTTTTCATGAAGGCTGAAAAAAATTGCTTAATAAATTTGTATCAAGAAATGAACAAGCTAGTCAGAAAAATTGTAATTAGTATGTCTTAAAGTGAGATCTGTAAAGTTAAAAGATTTCTAACTAGATTCACAAGGCCCATAAATACAGAGTAATGTGAAAGAAAGTGCTTTCATGTTTTTTATCTGTTGAAATCAGTAACATAAATGGAAAAATGACATGATGGACTTTGAATAATTAGATGTGATTTTTAAAGACTATAATAAAGACTAAAACCCTGGCTGTTCCTTCTGCTCATGAAATAAGAAAATGAACTGGTCCTTACAAAGCTGCAAACATACTAAATAGTCATCAGTTTATTAAAGGTTTTTTAGTATTTTATCCAAATCCAAAGTCTCAAATTTATGTCCATTTAATAGTAGAAATAACTAATGCAGGAGTCTATTTCTGAATGTTAAAATATTCCATTTTAATACACTAAACTCTGAACCAAAACCAAGGACTTTCTTTATTAGCAAAGTATTTATTTATTTTTTTATTTAACCTCTTGCCTTGATATTATTAATCTGCTGTAACTTCCAATTGCACAATATTCTAAACCCAGATCTAAAAATATTTAATGTTTTCCCTCACATGCACAAGCTAAGCATTGCTAGTGTTTTAGTGTTTAGTGTTTTAGAGAGTAACGATCTGGTTCCCCTCACACAACAAGCACGCCTACTCTGTCAAAGCCCGTTAAAGTTATATCATTGATACATACACTATACAGTGCTTCAGTCCAGGGTTAACAATCCTATCAACACCAGAAAAATTTATAATTTATTTTGATCTTAGTGCACTATTCTCTAATTTACCTTTTAATTGGCTGTTGGTGTACCTTAATTACTCCACTGTAGGATACTATTCTATTTTATTCTATTCTATTTATCATTGTAATATTTAATCCTAATTTAGCATTGCTATTTTTTAAACATTCACTTTAAATTGTGCCCATTTCTTCAAAGTTATGAATTTGAAACATTAGTTGAAGCTCACGGCTGTCATAAACACTTCCACACAATCTACTGTCTGGAAAAACAACACTTTGGAATCCTGGGGTGTTTTCTCTTCACGTTACATGCTTCAACAGACAAATTAATCCTTCTAATAATCCAACTACACTCAAAATGCAGGCAAACGTGTTTTCATTTAAATGCTAAACAAGCAGTTAGATAAAGTACCTTAGATTCAATAGAATAAACAAAAATCACTGCTACAGCAGAGAGTAGGACAATATCCCTTAAGATAAACAATAAAAGTGAGGCAATAAATAATCCTAAAAAGGCAAAACAAAGATAAGAAAGTGACAAAAGTTTGTTTAAATTGTTCTTTTGGGGAAAAGTGAATAGACAGGAATGGCAAGAACAAAAAAAAGCGTACTCTAGGATCACATAAGCAGGAGCGAAGAACTACAAAAACAAAGAAATTAAACAGATCTGAGAGTCAATCGATGTGACGTGGTTTCTCTCCTCCAGGCAGCTTGTCAAATCAGACATATGTATATTATTGTTGCAATACATCTAAATGATGCAGGATCATTAGCAATGTTTTTAAAGTGCTTTATTCAAACTGACATATTCCTCCTTGACTGCTCTCTTTTCATTTCTGTCATTTAGGTGATTATTGTTTTTTTTTTTTTGCAAAAGTCTTTAGCACCACAGCAATCGCTCATTTTATGCCATGGAATTACAAACAACTGCTTTATAAACTGAAATAAGATTAGCATGGCAAAAACCTTTATACACTACGAGATCTCAAGTGTCAAAATAATGTTTTATTTAATCAATTTATGAATTATGTGTTTTATTTAAGTTTTTATTTAAGAAAATCAATGACTTAGATTTTCAACGTTTGTCACCAATAACTCAGTAGTTTTTATTATTAAATTAAATACTTTGGCAGATATCAGTTTTTGCACTTTCTTCGTGATTATGATTCTCTGTCCCTGATTTTCAGAAACTTCTTCGAATATGCTGACTTTTCTTTAAATGTACACAGACCTAGCTATTTTCTTGAAAATTCAGCATTAATCTGCCCTTATGGTATGAAAATGCAAAGTGGAAGCGTTGTGAACTCAACAGACCTGAACAAGGGGAATAGTTAAAGTCAATTGCAGATGCAAATAGAATATTTAAAAAAAAAATATATATATATATAGACCACCATCACAGTGTCCTTCTGTCAGATTAATGAATTCCTCCTCTCTCTTTGTGGTTTATTGTTCTTGTGCTGCTATGGAGTAACTAAATGCTCATATGTATTTCCTCGTCTGGCTTTTATAATTTTCTTTATGTGTGTATGCATGCCTTTTCAGCTACACACCTAAGTTGTTTATGTTTCCCCCTTTTGCAATTATATTTTTCAATTTCACAATGTCTCTATTTTCTTGTTATGCCAAGCACTTTTACCTTTGGACTTGCTACTCTTTTTAGACAGCTTTGTCTCCACAGTTTGATTGCACTGTTTTCCTATTTTCAAGTGGATTAAATGGATAGCTAGGTGTTTTTTTTTGGGGTTTTTTAAAGTGGCTTTCTGTGAAGTACTTATCTGTACTCAGCACCTCACCCATTTTAGACTGATGCTTTATCAAAGTTGGGAAAGATGGGGGAATTCTCTTGCAGGAGGAATGCTAATGACTACAGGAGACAAAACTCAAATGTTTTTTACCCCTGGATGTCTATACTAGCCCATATTAATGAATTCCATTCACTTTTGTATGAAACTGTTGAATACAGAGCTGCTGGTTTCTCAGCCAGAAGTCTCAGTTGGCTCTGAGTTGGTGAAGAGTTCGGCGATCTTAGGAATCAAACCTCAGGAATTTGTATTTGCATATGGGTAATGAAAAATTATCATTTGACAAACAAGACTTTTATCATAAAGAAATCTTGTCATGCTGGTTGACAGGGGCACTTTAAGACTAACAGTAATTTTAATGTTATTTTATCTTTAAGAAAAGGCTTCACAATAACAAAGTGATACAAAAGTGGGTTTTTTTCCCCATTTGTTTATTTCTGAATAGTGCTGAATTCATAGAAGTGTAAATAGGTTTTGTCACAGCCATCCTTACAATCTTATAACAACAAACTGAGTCATTTCTTTTGTCCTGCTGATGACAAAGCAGGAAGTCTGCTTAGTTTTTGACATAAATTACATTCTAAAGTGCACCCTCTTGCATTTTAAATACTAGATTATGGGCATACAAATAATGCTTTTAAATGGCTTTGCTGTGACAGAATATCTCCTCGGGGGCGTATATTAGGAAGCAGAAATAATGACTCAGCCAGCTATGCTGAGCCAAATGTCAGCATTTTCACAAAGGTGTTACTTTTTAACCTGGTTAGATCACTGAGGTAGAATACACTGAACATTTTACCTCATTTAGAGCAGTTTATGTTGAGTAATCTTTCATAAGGCTCACTGATGTTTCTCAAAACAACAAACAGAAAAGTTTACATTTTGTCGATGATATCTAAAATTGTAGCCGGAATATTAAAATCAGTCCAGCAAGCCTGGAACAACAGAGAAATTCAGGAATTAAGATGTTATCTAGAAAGTCAGCCAGCAAATGACTTTTTTATGTTTTCATTTCTATAAAAGGTTGCCCACTACCAGTTGTTATTCTTATCTGATCTTATTTGTGGAGTTTTTCATAAAAATATTAGTAGAAACACATTTTCCTTTTCAAAATTAGCACTCCTGTTAAATCGTCCAATTTCTTTTTTCCTCACACAAATAATATTCATTAACTAGCCTCTGTTTGTCTCTGAATGACCCACACCTCCTCAGAGTAAAAAGTTATTTTCAAAATATACTTAGCATGAAGTCTACTCAAGCCCTTCTAAACTTTGCCTTTTCTCTTGTTGCTATTCCCTGGATCTCCAACTGAGCACATGGACCAAGTTTCTTCAGTTATTCATACGTTTATCATTTTCAATAAAAACACCGTTGTTATTCACGTCAATACATTTGTTCATCTACTATTCTTGCATTAGAATAAGCAAAACAAATAAATATTACAGACATTTGGAGATCTGCTTATCTTATTTTTTAAATTCTGGTCAGGTTCAAACTTATTTATTGATTTGACAACATGCTTCCTATGCTTTGTTCCTTTTTTATCCTCTGCAGTTTGGAAAGATTTTGAATCACAGATGATCATGCAGCAAACAAGGAGCTGCACATTTCATATTGAAGAGTTGTACTTGTTTTTATTTTTGTACAAGCCCTTTTAAATAGTAAATTAAATCTGTAACACAGAGCATTGCGGACTCATTTAAATGTGTTCTGAAGAAGAAAGAAGCAAAAGAGTGGCTAAAAGCATCCATTGAATTTTCTCTAATTTGCACAAATTGCACCTTTCAAAACCATTCAAAGCCTTAAAACACAGCCTTACGGTTGCTAATTGTGTTGCAAAAAGATAGTTCTGAAGGCTGTTCTTCATTTTTTATACATTTATTGAAGTATTTAAAATAATCAATATATCTGTTACCTTTCAAAAACATTCATGTTCTACAAACTCTTCAACCAGCTGGTTACCAGCTCACCTCAAAGCATTTCTTTTGGATTATTTTTCATAGTCCAGCACAATGTTATGCACATTTGCAAAGTGGTAGGAAAGTAATAAAGGGTTTTCACTTTTTTTTTTACATTTTACAAAATATGGCATGCAAATGTATTAAACCCTAGATTAAACCCCTGAATTTTTTCCAGTCCAGTGCAAACAACACCCCAAGACTTGGGATGTTATTTGATAGTGTTAGAGCACTGAGCATTGTCAAGAAATACGGCACAGCACAACTGCATCTCTGTAGACAACCCAACATTTATTTGCGTATTTCATAAATCCGGTCTTTATGTAAACGAGTCAATAAAAATTACATACTATAGCAAACCCTGTGTACTGTGTGCCATAAGGTGTCATGGCTCATCTTATGGCCATGTCATAAGATGAGTCACCTCAATGCTCACCTTATGACATTGAGACATTGACAGAAGCAGGAATGTGACTCCAAGGTCTGAAACTGGCAGTTTTTATGATCAGCATCGCTAAATGTGTTCATGGTGTTCATGGTGAAGAAAACACCATGAACACAAAAACAGGGTGAATGTTTTACTTCAACAGGGACAGGATATGGTCTGAAGACTGGCGTAGGATCCAGAAAAAAAATTACATCTGGGAGGTACAGAAAAACAATGAATTAGTGTGAGCAAGGAAACATAAACAGATTCAGGCTAGATAAGCGTTCTGGTCAGACACCAGCAGACTGTGGCTTGATTCTACACAGAAAGGATTAACATCAGGTAACAAGTGATCATCCAGCTGAGCTTCTTAAAACCCCAACAGGTGATTAGATAATCACAGTCAGGTGTAGCAGCTGCAGCAGGTTAACCACGTCTTGCAGCACAGATCCTCTGTTCAGAGGTCTCACCAGCACTCAAAAACACAAACCAGGAACCCGACAGAGTTACAGTGATTGATCTAGAACAAGGGTCTCCAACCAAAGTCCCAGAGAGATACTGATCTTCAAGTTTTGGATGCATCCTACTCCAACACATCTGAATCAAAGTAATAGCACTTATAATAATAGCACCAGTCCTTTGCCAAACTTGACGGCACGTTGAAGAAGTAATTCAATAATTTCATTGGAGAACCAGGAAGTTCTACAAAGCTCTGCACCGTTTTGTGTTGGTCTGTCTGATGAAATCCAAATAAAATCCTGTATTTTTGGATGTTTTCTGCTGGTAACATAAAACCTGGAAACGTCCAACTAGCATTAATCCTCGTTCAAGGCCACGTATTTTTAGTACAGAGCTTTGGACAAAACCAATGTCATTCATTTACTTGAAAGGGTTGGCAAGATCATTTCCTGCCTGAAACACAAAAAAGCGTAAGCTCAATTCTCTAACAAACCTGATCTGTGGGTGGAAGATGATGCTATGCAACAAACTGTCTATAGAGTATTGAAATAGTGCATAGTAAAAGAGTGTTGAAGAGTTTCTGTTCTGTGTTAGATAGCAGCGTGATCCGCCATTAATCATCTTACGACTGCATGACAACACCAAGGAGAGGAAGCTGAAAGAATAATAAGAATGCACAAGGGAACAGAAGGCCAATAGTTCAATAGTTACGGAGCAGTTTTTCTTCTTTAAGTAAGTCACTTATTCAAAGTCTTTATGTGACTAGAAAGTAATTAACAACACAATTCATTGAGCTAACAAAAAACTTTAGGTCTGAATGGCTCAGTGAAAATTGCAGAGCCATCATCGGCCCTGTGGGGACGGAGAGAGACTGGCCCTGCTGTTTGCTCTCTGTTATAGAGAAGAGTGATAGATCACCAAAATATTTCCCATGTCATGAAATCCTCCCCCAGGAACCAGAAGGGATCACTCAGTCAATTATAGTAGCCATGACAGGAGACTTCTACCTCGATACTTGCTTGGAGCCACGGAGGCTGCACACCTGGACCAAAAGCATCAGCTGCATCAGTCACAACTGCAGCTGCTCAACAGTGCTGAGCTTTATGATGTGTGTTACGAGAGGGGCCTTGCGAGAGTCTCTCTTCTGAGATGCTAAACAACCAGATTACATCCTTTCCATCACAATGAGTGGTGTGACTATCAGAGAGCCACTCTGCATCATCTGGATCTTCATGCCTGTGCATGATGACTTAAGTGAGATGCAAGGGATATATTTAAGCTGTGGGTAGCAAACACAAACTCCAATGCTACCTTGTAGGTAACACTATGTTGTTTTTATGTTACCAAGATGTTGCTGAAAAATCAGCCGCAACTATTTATGTGACCCTATAGAATCTAGATGGCATATTGATACATAATCAAAACTCACTGTGTATTTAGCAATTTAGTTGTAAAAACATAAATTTGTTCTTATGAAGATAAGTGCCAGGCAATCATTTAAAGCAATACAAGTCACCGATGCCAAACAGGTCTGTAAGCACACAAATGTAACCACTACTAAATTTAATTAGCAATAAATTCAGTAGGAAAGTTACTTTTGTTCTAGGGTCACACAGGAGGATGATAAGCATACAAGTTTTAACAACTCAAGTTTATTTTTCTTTCCCCACAAAAAAATAATAATCCAGGTAACACTAATTACCTTAATAAAATTAAGGTATAAAACTTAAATTGTCTACCCTTATATACAAATATCAAATTAATATATAGAAAATTGAGGGTAGATTTTTTTAAACAGTAGCTTTAAAGCTTATTGCAACAAAATAAATTACATATTCCAGTTAGTCCTTCAGTATAACAGTTCAGTCAGTCAGTTCAGTCAATGTGCACATAAGTTGTCCGTTATGAAAATGTTCATGAACAAATAGTTTGTGGAATAAAAAAAAAGATTTTTGGCCCCCCTTTTTGTTCAATAAGCTTATCTGTTGTCCACGCAAAACATCCAGCAGCACCAGAACCTCCAGTCCCTCCGTCTTTCCAGGCTTCAGTCCGAGTCACAAAGATGGCGGCGGATCCCTCCTGGTTCTGGAACCACTGGCTCGTTCAGGTATCGGTCGTCCAAAAAAAAAAAAAACCCCAACCTGCATGCAGAGCGTTAACCGATCATGCAGGTATACGGAAATCATAGAAATCTTTCAATTACTTCTCAGTGAAAATCAAATTAGCGTTTAAAATAAACCAAAAACGCTCAGTAATAAAGAAATTACTTAATAAACTAATAATACTTAAAAACTTAATAAATTAATAATAAACTTCACCATAAACAGTCTCATTTCACAGAGCTATGCTGCTTACAGAGAGACACTTTAAACTCCGGTTGGTTTTTTTTCCAGTTCGAAAAAAACACTGAGCAACGTTAGCTCCCGCTAGGTAGCCATTCTGCGTAAGTAAGCAGCTGAAAATAAAACAGACTCACCGGAGAAATCTCAGAACAGAATGTACATTATCCAGTTCAAAATAAACAGATTTCTTTCATATCACAGCAGCACTTATGCTTAGTAACTTCTCTACTTCTGCTGAAATGTGCATAGTCTGCATAGTCTGCCATTTCTTTTTTCTTCTTCCCTCTTCTTCTCGTACCGACACAGGAGAAATGTGGGTCTAGTGCCCTCTACAGGACATTCTAAGAACTAACAAACAAACACATTAAACATACAGACAGATCAGCATAGTTTATGGGGGTTACACAAAGAAGAGCTATAAGGTTATTTGTTGGATTTAGTAAACATTACGCAACTTCTGTCAGATTCTGACATGGACTGCAAATCTTTTGTTACATATTCTGATGGACTTTTTGAAAATCCTGTCAGACAGATGTAGTGTTCCAGCTGCAAGGGATTCAGCCTTATAGGTTTGAGCCATAAGTTGAATTTGGCAATGATGGGCACTTATGCTGATGTTAACGATCATTTTCAGAACTTTCAGAAATATTTTTAAGTCACAATTCAACTTTTTTTATCTGATTCATTTCCATATCTGTTTGTTGCTGATGAACCATTTTTTTGCGAGCCTCACCCTATCTGGTTCTGTGACATTCCAGCTCAGTAGTTCGTTGTATGACTGTGCACAAGTGAATCAGAATCTATGTTTGCTAACCTCACCCCTCATGGCATAATTAATATTGTACCATGGGTCATGTTGGGCCTCCCTTCTGAAGCTGATACCCCCGCGACCCGACCCCGGATAAGCGGAAGAAAATGGATGGATGGATGGATGGATGGATGGATGGATGGATGGATGGATGGGTCATGTTCAATGGTTAGACAAAAAGAAATCTTTTGGTAACTTCTTCCCACTGTTGTTAGCAGGAACAGGTGGAAGCATGGTGGTGCTAATTTGTCCAACTGGATCCATCATCATGCTTTCTTCTTTCCATTTTTGGCAGTCATTGCACACGACGCAGCAATATGCAAATCCTGGCAAAGTATGTTGTTGGACCTTGAAAGTCAAACGAGCCTGTTCAGGTTGTTCTGGGCGTCTTTAAAAAGTGCTACCACAAATTCCTGCTGCCAAATTATCTTGAAGCATATGCAGTGTTTTCGCACGACTCATGAGCTTTGCTGTAGCCATAGAGAATATCAACAAACACTTTGGGAGGCTAAATGTGAATAAAACCATTGATGGCAGAACAAGTAGTCAGACTTTGAGTTCAAACATGCACAAAACATCATTATGCAAACTAAAACCTTCTGAGATGTCTTGGATCTCATTAATGCAGTAATGCATTCTGAATACAGACGTTTGTGTGTTGAAGAGGTCAATTTTTATGCAGTTAAATAAGAATTTATAAAGACTCAAAAAATAAAGCAAAAACTTACTGCAGCAAAAGTTTAACTTTGTAGCTTAGTGATTTTGTTCAGGGTTTTTGATGCATTTTCATGATACAAACAGTACAAATCCAGGGACATCAAACTCATTTTCATTTCAGATCATTAATGTCTTCAAATGGCTGGTTGTGGCACCAAACCACTTTTTGACAAACTGTTAAAATGTCCACATGTTCAATTTGTAATTCTTAAAATGTAAAAAATGTTTGCATCTTTTCACATTGATGTAAATTGGTCCTATAAAAATGAAAATTGATTTGATTTGACCGATAAAATAACACTTAAGCACAACTTAAAGTTAACAATTGTGACCTAAAACAACTATTTGGGTCTAAACTATTTAGGTGACCAGATAAGTAGTTATGGGGGACTGGATTTTTTTTCTCCTAGACCTTGAGTTGTTATCAAAAACAACCCACAATGAGGAATAAAAAGAGGTTCAGTGGTTTACCCAAGGATTATTTGAGGGCAAACTAGAACCAAAGCAGCAAATTCTGACTGTAAAGCAATCATTATAACTCCAGAAACACAGCTCTGGTAAAATTATCATTCTAAATATAATAAGTAAAGTCAAAATTATTTAATTAAGAGAGAATATAACAGGAGACACCATGACCATTAAATTTAAAGGCCACTGCTTTGCACTCCCTGTCTTTGTTTTGCTTTGTTTGTTTGTGGTAACAACAACTTACATGACATTATCTTCTTCCTGCTTGTCTCCCTATTAGGAAATAAAATTAGTTTAGGTGCCTGAAAACCCAATTACTGGTTGAGATAGAACCTATCCGATGTGTCGTTGCATGTCTGTGTAAAAAGGTTGAGGCAAAACCATTGATTTAAGTGGCTCTGATTGGACAAAGGTGGGAAAGTCAGTGTATTGTTTATTTCCTGAAACTGATCCAACAGCTTTGGTATGAGGAAAAAGAAAAGATGGGTTTCAAAAGATTGGTCTAACAAAATATGTTGTTAGATCAATCGCACAGTGACACAGCAGTGCATTTCACAGAAACGTGTCATCAAATAACAAAAAAAAAAACCCAGATAAAAACTGGTTTGGTTCCAATCTTAAGGTGACATAGCTCAGCAGTAGGATGGGAACAGTAAGTCATACTTACACCCTCATGCCCCACACAGAAACAACGACACACAACTCTCCTAAAACAACTAAAATAGGTAATTAATATACAACTAAAGTTATTAAGCTGTATGCATTATGAAGAACTTTTAGTACCATAAATAGATTTAAAAGATGTCTTGACAGTGACATTTATTTATACAGCTTGCATCGGCATGTCTGCTCATACATTATCTGATCTGGAGGATTAAGACCCAACACTTTCTTCTAGGTCTTCTCAATATTTATTAAAGTCGGATACATATGTACTCTAGGGTAGTACAATATAAGTTGAATAAAATTTATATATAAAAGCCACAAATTTGCTGCATCCCAATTAGGTGATATTTCAAAACAGATGTAATATGTAGTAAACAGAGTAAAATCAAATTAATTTATTTGCTATTGGTACCCAAATGCAAGTTTTTAATCAAAACATATCTCTGGAATGAATTTAATGTTTTTATTTTTGTATATCAGTATCTGCATAGGGTACCCACTATCTGGGTATTACGAAAACACAGACAACAACAATATATGCTTTGGTATTTGTAATTTAATTACAATTGATATGATTACCAGGACTTTTCCCATTGTATTTGGCCACAACAGACAACACTGAATTTTAATTACAACAGCAAATTAAACAAAGATTGTTAATCTAATGTATAGATTTCTGAATGCTGGACTGTTGGATTCGTTTTTCTCTGGTTCCCTGCCTGATTTGATAAGTGTTGTTATGTTCAGCAGCATTTAAATCCTGGTGGTCCAGTGTTGTCCAGAAAACAAGGTATGTCATAACAACCATTACTGAGAACTTTGGTACAAAACCTGTTCTGATTAGCAGAGAGGGCATGCACTTCAATTTGGATGGAGCAACCAGGGTCACCACCATGCAAGACCCTACATTGAAATGAGTACTAAATGTTTTTTTTTTTTCCCCAAAAGCACAAGCTGCCCCAACACAAGATGCCACTATAAACAATGAGTCACATCACCATTATCCAAAATGGCCACTAACTCGTTTATTACATGATACTCTTTTTGATGGTCTTGACAAAATGTAGTGACAGCAGCATATACAAATTAAAAATTTTGGCTACAATTTACATTATTTAGCTACAAAAGAGGCTGTTGTAGCTTCTTTTGGCTACAAAAGCCAAAGAGGCTACAAAAAAGCCTCTTTTAGCTACAAAAAGGGCTTTTGTAGCAAAATAATCTGGGGTGGGCAGGATCTGTAATTGGTACATGATTAATCACATTTAAGATATCAAATGGGGCTGCACAGTGGTGCAGTTGGTAGCACTGTTGCATTGCAGCAAGAAGGTCCTGGGTTCGATTCCCGCCCCACGGTCTTTCAGCATGGAGTTTGCATGTTCTCCCTGAGCATGCGGGGGTTCTCTCCGGGTACTCCAGTTTCCTCCCACAGTCCAAAAACATGGCTGTTAGGTAAATCGGTCTCTCTAAATTCTCCCTATGTTTGAGTGTGGTTGTTTGTCCTGTCTGTCTCTGTGTTGCCCTGCAACACTCGCCCGGACGGTTACCTAGAGATAAGCACCAGCACTCCTCCTAAGGGTGTACATAAAATGGATGGATGGATGAAGACATCTCCACCCGTCTCTGTCATGTCCTTGGGCAATACACTCCACCCACCATATCTGCTGGTGTTGGTCAGAAGGGCCAATGGTGCAATTCAGTGACCTTTTTTCTGTCCAGGGCAGCTATGGCTACTATCCATTAGCTTGTCATCATTACCGTGTGAATGGAAATTACCTACTGTAAAGTGTCTTTGCATGTCCTAATAAAGCACTATATAAGTTTGATGTAATTTCATTAAGACGGAAAAATTAAAACAAATGTTCTGCTGGATTCTGAAACTATGTGGCTTCTCTATTGATCAAGGTTATGGGAAATGTTTTATAATGTTGCATTTAATGTGATAACCAACACTTTGGTTTGAGACAAATGTCTTGTTTATAACACAAATGTATTAAGAGATTACAAATGGGGCAAGGAAACAATATTCAATTACTTTCCTACCATAACAGTATAAAGAGGCTTAATGATTTCATGTTGTTTTGTTTTTTGTTCTTTTAGTCACAATCATTCAAAACTGCATGAAAGAGTAATCAACCAACCTGAAAGAACCTAAATTACATGGAGGTCAATCACAGCAAAGAGGAGGGAAAGATTATTTTCTTCTGAAATGTCATGCTTAACACATCACTGTTACTTGGCAGCGCAGGATAAAAAAAATCTGATCCCATTTTATGTCTATTAATAGTCATGTGGTTAGTTTGAACTCTTAGTTCTCCATCCGGACATTTGAATCTTGCAGTTGCAGGATAAGCCCTGTGAAAGAATAGTGTAGGTCATTGATGCTCCCGAATACAGGCATTTCATTTCATTTTAATAAGATGTCAGTCTGGTAACTGAACATGGCGCAAGCTGTGTAGCACTCCCATTGCTATGTTGGAATTGCCTTATAATTATCTTATCCTATCATTAGCCACACAGTGGATTGTTTTTTATGAAAAATACTTTACAATACAATTTTTATTTAGCCAGATTTTTGAATGAAAATTTTGTCTACATGAAATGAGGGTGTGTAGAAGTTCTTACAGCCACTCTCCTTTTGTTAGTTTTTTTTTCTCCCAATGACAAGAATAATGCACCTTGAATCCCATATTTAAACTCTCTGTCATGTTTCACTGTACCGTTGATGTCAGATTTAACAAGTGTGAAAGCAATTCTCTTAAATTTACACACGTGCTTTGGGAATAGTGACAGTACCATTTTAGACAGTGCTGGTTTTTTTAGCTCGTCATTCGCACCGAGGTAACAGGATTGTTTGACAAATGTAATAAAAATAGGTTTCTCGTGTAACCAAAACAACATTTGTATATGAAATACATCTATGCTGGATGTTTGTGATATGGCTGACCACTCAGGTCACCACACCATGGTGAGGCGCCTTCTGATGCTCAGCAAACAAAATAAACACAAAAAAACGCTCCCCCACAGCATGTGGTGTTGTTCACAGGCTTCATTATGGCCTCATGTTTATTGGTTATATAAATATGATCTGCTGGATAGCCAACTAGTTTTACCATGCGCTTAAAAAGAAAAAACAGAGTACTTTGTGAAAAGCCAATCATGAGACCAGACCTATTTAGTTGCCTGAGCAAAATCTAAGTCAGCCTCAATATATATTTACATATTTGTACTTGGATGTTGGACAAACAAAATGTTAAAAGTCTTTAAATGTCCACTTCTAATCCACTTTGTAAAAATATTCTTGCCATAACAAAAACGACAAAACTTAACAAAAACCTTCAACATCCTGGTTTAAAATGTCACACCAAAGTCCCAATGACCTGGTCAACAATACTGCACTGTGGTCAATTTTCAAAAAACATTTTTTGCTGTAATTTACACTTCACATTCATTTTTCAGTAGCTCCACAATTTCCCATTTTTCACACCTCTGGGCTACATTCAGAGCTGTGGATCCAGAAGAGTCCATCAGCGTCTTGTCTGCTCCATTTAGCAGCAGACCTTTAACAATGGGCACGCAGCCATGTTGGCAAGCCATGTGTAAAGGTGTTGCCTTTCCTGAGTTTAATGCATTGACATCTGCCTGATGGGATATTAAGTGGAGGACACATGGAAAGCCAAGACTGGCACAGGCGAGGTGCAGGGGTGTCCATCCGTCACTTTCCTCTTTGACGTTTGGGTCAGCTTTTGCTGCCAGAAGCTTCACCACTACCTCCGATTCACTCTGGTTGCAGGCCAGGTGCAGTGGAGTCCATCCTTTCTGGCCTTTTGCATTCACTGAACCGCCCTTATTCTCCAGAAGGACCACCACAGCCTCATGTCCTCTTAGGGCTGCCAGGTGCATGGGAGTCCACTCTTGATCGGTCTTGCAGTTCGGGTTGGCCCCGTTGGAAAGCAACTGTCTGCAAATGCCTGCATGACCCTTCAGAGCAGCCAGATGAAGTGGTGTGTATCTCTTGATGTCTGAAATGTCAGTTTTGACCTCCTTAGTCAACAAGAGTCTGACTACACGATTATGGCCTTGCTCGGCTGCCAGATGGAGAGCGGTGGAGAAAGAGTAGTCCATAGCGTTCGGATCCACACCACGACCAATGAGAAGTTTGGCGATGTTGACATGCCCGTAGGAACATGCAATGTGGAGCGGTGTTCTACCTTCCTCCTCCACCTGATTTACAATGGCGTCCTCTGACATCCGCGAAAGCAGCAGGCGTACAACTGTCTCATGGCCGTTCTGGCACGCCAGGTGGAGAGGCATCCAACCGGCTTTGTCTCGCACGTCGGCCGCAGCTCCTTTTTCCAGTAGGAGACGGATGGTTCTGTCATCACCATTCTGTGCTGCAAAATGCAGTGGCGTCCACTGGTCTTTGTCTCCTTGCATTGTAGATGCTCCATGGTCCAGCAGCAAACAGATGATGTCATAAAACCTGTGAAAAAAAGATATAATTTGACACAATTTTCTTCTGCTTAATATCACTCTTAATAGAATAGAAAAAAATTGCCACACCAAGGCAATTGTATTTAACCAATCATGTGTTGAAGGTCAACATTTATCTTAATATCACCCTTCTCAAAAAGAATATGACAAAGTCAGTAGGACAAAAACAGTTCCTACAAAACAAAACATTAAACAAGCAGGATTAGGGATGTAGAATTTGCAGCTGGATAATTTACAGTTAAGATTAAAATTATTCATATCCCTGGCAGGTTAAAATCTAAATTGATATACAGTCATCCAAGAATTTTATTTTGGATGAAATAGAAAATGAGACCAACATCTTTCAGAGATAATAAAATAATGTATGCAGTTTTGACAAATAAATTTAAATGGCATGTTGAAAATTACTGGTACTTTTTTACAATGGATATCTTTATATCATTACAGGACTCAAACCTTTCTTTCTAAGCTTTTTCAGCATTATGCACCCACACACAATGGGCTGCCCTTAGGGCCCAAAGTTTTTGATGTTTTGCAGGAGCGACAATGGACTGAATATAATATGAAACTGCTAGTGTTTTATAAAAATATAAGCTCAAAAAGGTCTATTTTACATAATATCCCTCCTTTAAGAGGTGCCTTGGTTGGTTCATCTGCAAAATTATATTAAGAAGAATCACATTGTGTACACATATACATGTAACTGTTTGTATGGGCACAAATGCTCAAAAAAGTACCAGTTCGGGTCAGAAAATGCAATGCGTTAACAGTCATGCCTTAGTTTTATACCTTATTGTGACTAAAATGAGATTAAAATAGTGTGGTAGTCATTTCCTGCCCTAAATACACTTATATCTCTGACAGATTGCACTTGATCCACAGTGTGCCATAATTGGTCTGTGTTCTAAATAGGACCTCCACTGACACACGTCATTATCAATTTTAATTTTCTACACAGCACGCACTGAGAGAATCTTCTCTGTGAGCATGCCTTTGTGAAAGCACGAACAGATAAGCTGGCCAGAGTTTTATCTCCTGAATGCTTGACCCAGCTGGTTGTGTTTATCTAAACCATTAACTCACAGGAGATTTTTCACATATTTCTGTCTTCTTAAACTGGCACTTAGAAAAGTATTCGTATCCCTGTAAAGGACCTCCCACCCTGTTGAATGATCATTTTCGACCTCAACAATCCCTCCTTTCACATCTTTTAAAAGTGAAAATCAGTTTGTGTCCGACATTTCCCTTTTTGTTTCTTTTGGTCATTTTGTTTAAGTAAGAATCTCTTCTACTGCTCATATCTGAATAAGAGCGGCATTATTCTTCTCTCCGAGCTCCAAAGAGAACAAAATGTGTATCACATAAAAAGTTCATCAGTGTTCTTCACAAAATGTTAATATATTCAAGCTCCAACATCAACAACTCTGCCTTGCTCCACTCAAAGAACACTTTGTGCCCAGATTTTCATACAGACCTTTGCAAAACAGCGATGATAAGGGGAGTGTAACCTCTGGCAGTTGTACAGTTCACTTCAGCACCCAGACTCAGGACATGCTTGACACTTTCTGCATCACCGCTGGCTACCGTGAAGTGAAGGAGGCTCTTTTGGCCCGAAAACTGCATGTACACGTCATCTCCTTTCACAGACTGCCTGAAACTACTAAAGTCCTTTTTGGCCAGCATAGAGAGAATGCTGTTCTCACCGTGTTGGTCATCTGTAGAAGGAAAACAAAGGACAGAAATGCTGATCACTCCATAGTAAAATTAAATTGTGAGGGTTTTTTATTTATTTTTATTAAAGACAACTTTTCTGTTGTTGTTACATAACTGCAGGCTTTGAAATGTTACAGCACAGGTTTCAAACTCAAGTCCTCAAGGGTCATTGTCCTGCAGTTTTTAGATGTGCCACAGGTACAAAACACTGGAATGAAATGGCTTAATTACCTCCTCCTTGTGTAGATCTTCTTCTTCTTCTTCTTCTTCTTGTTTTTTTTTTTATGGCGGTTGGCAAACAACTTTTAGGTGCATTACCGCCACCTTCTAGACTGGAGTATGGATCAGATGTAAAGTCACTATAATCTTCCCATAATACCTGTTCTCCTTAGAAAATTAAAAATACTATTAAAAACTACGTCCCCCGATGATCTTTGAAGCAAACTTCTAATATCTAATTTATTTTTATTCCTATTTAAATTTCTAATTAACTCCTCCCTTTCTCGAACATACTTACTACATTCTAAAAAAAAATGTTGTATTGTTTCTAATTTCCCACAATAACTACAGAAACCTGTATCATGTTTCCTTGTGTAGATCAGTTCTCCAGAGCCTTGTTAATGACCTAATTATTCTGTTCAGGAGTGGTGCAGCAGAGGCACATCTAAAAGTTGCAGGACACCGGCCCTCGAGGACTGGAGTTTAACACCCTTGTGCTACCGGCAGGGATCTCAAACTCCAGTCCTCGAGGGCCGCAGTCCTGCAACTTTTAGATGTGCCTCTGCTGCACCACACCTGAACAGAATAATTAGGTCATTACGGCTCTGGAAAACTGATTTACACAAGGAGGAGGTCATTAAGCCATTTCATCCCAGTATTTTGTACCTGTGGCACATCTAAAAACTGCAGGACAGCGGCCCTTGAGGCCTGGAGTTTGAGACCCCTGTGCTACAGGGTTTGTCTTTCTGGTGAAAGGGGAGCTTAAGGTCAGTCACATTAAGGTGTGAAATGTTTGCATTTTGATTTTGAGACCATGTGTGTTCATATATACTTGTTTAACTTAGTCATACAGAAACAAGTGAAAGAGAATAACTCCTTTAATCAATACTACTGAAATATTTTACACATTTTACTAACAAATGATGATGATGATACTTCCAGTCACTTTCTTGACTCTAGCAATATTTTTAAAGAACAGCAAATGTTTAGCTCATTTTTAAGTTCAAACCTTTATGCATACGTGTTTCTATGTCAGAGTAACTAAACTAATTTGTAACATGGACAATGTGAAGTGACCTATATAAATCTGAAAAGTGTGGGATTCATTTATATCCAGCCTCCTTTACCTTGATACTCTTAAAATAAACTTTTTGACTTTCTGGAAATAAAAATGATCCTTTAGCTCTAGAAACCACCCCCTTGGAAAAAGGTGTCAGTGGCAGCATCATGCTTTCTTCAGCAGGACCAGAAAAGCAGCTTGTGACACCACATTTTGCAATTTTTTAAATTAGCCAACTCAGTTCCTCTTGACTGGAGTACATTATAACTACATGGTTTATTATGTAAAAATCTTACCCTTACTGTGCATTACTTTTAGTTTTTTATTCTGTTCTCTATATGTTATATTTTGTCTTTGAGTGACTATTTGTTGTTATTGCCTGCCACCTTGCTGCTGTTGCACAGAGATTTCCCCACTGCAGGATATTTCTATTCTATTCCTTTTTATTTCAGAATATAGATGCTTTTGCTAGCTAAAACTCTAGCATTTTAACTTTCTGAATAAAATACTCTACAGGTCAGAGAAATGCAGGTATAATACCACATTTGAAGAGTTAGTAAACAGCCAAAATCCAGTTGTGTCCCAGCTGTGTATGTGAATCCACCGGGACTTACCTGAAAGTGTTTCAGACATCTCAGGTAAGCTGACCTAAAGGGGAAAAGACAAATGTAAAAAAAATACCACAGATTATTGTAAATTTGAGGTTATGTTTATCTCATTACAAAGCCAACTAGTGGGTGGTTATAGTTTTAAAAAGCTTAACAGAGCCTGTACCTTTTTAAGGCATTCAGTTATTCACACTGGTAAATAACTGAATAACCTAGAAACCAAGGGGTGGTTTCTAGAGCTTAAGTATACACAAAGTCACTGTCTACATATACAGTGACTTTGTATATTAAATTTTGCTATATTTTTCTAACAACCTACACTGCATTTAAAACAACATGCAGCTTCATAGGCCAATTCTGTATTAAACAAGTTATACAACTAGATTCTCACAGCTGTGATCAGAGGACAGAAAACATTACTGACAGCCATAGGTCAAGCAGGCATACAAACGAAAAAAAAAAGCTGAAATGAGAAAAGAGGAGAAATCACAAATAAAGCCCAGAACAGGTAATTAATAGCAACTGAGAAGTTTGAGGTGAGCACAAAGCAACGCTAACAGAGAAAAATACAAAAGAATACATTAGATGCAAAGCTCAGTGAGTGCATCAGAGTGAACTAACTTTGTGTACTGGCGAGAACATCCAGGGATACTTTGATTCCTCCTCAGTTTTGCCTTTCCTTTGACCAGTTATTGTTCCTGGGATCTTCAGGACTTCGTTCAGAGTCTCTGTTTTCCTCACAGTGTCTGCAAACAAAAAGCAGGAAACCACTAAGACTATATTAAAGACAAAAATCATGTTGAACAAAAAAAATTACTGTTGACAGCACAAAGGTGTTGACTAAATTGTAGCTCCAAAACCCAGTGGGATTGTCTAAAATTTGCTGTGGTATGGAATGTTCATGCATGGCTTAGCACTAAATTCAGTCACAGATGTGGTAATACAAGCTGTGAAATGGGGGATAATTACAAATTGGCAGATGAGGTTTTTATAAATAAACATGACACTGATTTGTATTCACCAAAACAATTCCTGCATGTACTCCCATGTACTTGTAAAAACCTTGTGGGAATGATTAAATCTAATTTTACCGGTGTAGTTTTCAGTCACACTCATGAGAGGATTCTCGAAAAACCTATTCTTCTCTCGGGTTTTCATATTGAGACGAAGGGAAAGCACATACAGTTTTGATAAATGTACAAACTTGCAAGACCAGCACAAGAAAGGTGTCACCTTCTTATTTGTTGAAGCTTCACTGGCATAAATTGGATAAATGAATGTAAAACACAAGATCCTAAAACTTATTTTTTAAAATTTTTTTTTAATTATATTTGATGTTGGAACCTGCGAATAGGGGCCTCATCTGGGGATTCTTGTCCCAGCACTGTTGCATGATGCAGATCAACTCGTCACACTCCTCGGGCCTCTTCTCAGGAATCATCTCCAAACAGGGCCTCTTCCCTTTTGATACCTGCAGCAGCACTTTGGTCACACTGCACCCTGCGACGACAAGATATGTCTGTCAGTTCAATTCACTTTATCTATTATACACAAAAGTACTTCTCAGAATATTTTACATCAATTGAAACCAAATGGACCAAGACACATGAAACGGCTGCAGAAAAGTTCAAAAGCTTTTCATCTTCAGCAGTTAAATGTGTACTTCCTCATTGGACTAACTAAAGAAACTTAGTACAACTTTTGTCTATTATCTTTGAATATTTTTTGTGCTGTAATTAAACTATTTAGGTCCTTGAATTTCATAGCTTATAATTTTATAAATGGTGTTGATTTCTGTCATGTTTGTCATTAACCAATAACTTTTCTTCTGCTGCATGTGATATATGAATATTAATTTTGCATGAGTTTCCCCTAGACCTGTACACCTAAACTCAAATGTAGTAAAATGAAGTGATTTTCTCTCTGTACAAGTCTTTTGGGGTATGTCTCTGTTGTTTTTGCACATCTAAAGACTCACAGTTTTGCACATACTTCTTTGCAACGGAGCTTAAGCTTAGTCAGATTGGTCGGAGAGCACATTTGAACCTCCGTTTTCAATTCCTTCCACAGATTATACATTGGACTTAGGTTTTGAACTGTAACACAAGGATTCACTTTAATCTGAAATATCTGATTGTAGCTCTAGCTGTATGTTTAAATTGTTGTCATGCTGAAAGGTGAACTTTTACTACAGTCTCTAATCCTGTTCAGGTTAATGTGCAGTAACTTTCTCTAATCCTCAGCATCGTTTTTGGAGTGCATGAAGAGCCGCTATTGTCTCACTGGAGAAGTGAAATTTTTACAGCTTCCCCAGAGTAAACAAAAGCCTGTTGTCTGCTTCTCTTAAGTCGTGCTCTTCTTGCCCAAAATGTTAGTGTCACTAGATGCTTTGGGAATGTCATAGTAAGGGGGTTAAATACAAATGCACAACTTTTAGATTCTTATCTGTAAAAGCATCAAAAAGGAGAGATCATGTTTAAATTGTCTTGTGTTGGTGTTAGTTGACAAATAATAAATAAAACTGGCTTTCTATGAATACATGGCATAGGACCGACTTAATTTCTAATGCAGCAGTAAGATCTTTGAAGCCTCAGAGAATTTTAGTTTAAGAAACACGTTTTGACCTTGTTAAATGTTACATGACTCTTTGCTAAAGTAAGAGTAATAAATCTGTTTGATGTGATTCATTTCAAATAATTAATTCCTACCTGTGTAGGGTTTCTGCTGTGTCAGTATCTCCCAAATTACTATCCCAAAGCTGCGGATCAAAGCAGGAAAAGGATTTTCAATAATAAATGTATGATTTTACATTATGTGCATTCAGGAAACTTTGTGACTTATGCTCTTTCACACAAAGGGCACTGAGAACTTTCCTTGTTCTTCTTTCAGACATCCAATAAAATATTGAGAGAAAAAAAGGGGCAAGAGAGAGTGAGTCAGATGGGAGCAAAATGTTCAATGTCGCTTTGGCTGGAAAACATCAGAAACATCCAGAATACAGAAGAGAAGAAGGTTATACTGTGTGAATTTTGGATTGTGCACTGAATCAAACAAAAAAATGCAGAGATTCTGATTGTGCACACTGAAGGCAGCCCCTAGCAGGTCACCTGTAAACATCAAAAGCAGTTCCTGGTGAGTCGGAGCATTCGGTGAAGACCTCAGGAGGAATGTAGTTTATGTTGCCTCTTGCTGTCAGGCGCTCCATGAACGTCGCCTTGCACATGCCATCCTCCCAGTGGACGAGACCAAAATCTGAAACCTTAGGCAAGAAGAGTTGAAGTAACTCATCATCATACATCGCTAATGAATATTATCTGGAAAGGTGCTTCACTGACCTTAACATGAAGATGATCGTCCAGTAGGATATTGGAAGTCTTGAGGTTAAGATGAAGCAGAGGAGGTTTTGTGCTGTGAAGGAAATTCATGGCCATAGAAATCTCATGGATCATCTGGAACTTCTTTTGCCACATGAAGTTGTGACTGGCTAGGAGATTGTTTAGGGATCCATTACTCATGTACTCCATGACAACAGCTGTAGCGTCGCTGCACACGCCGTAGATGGACAAAATGTATTTAAACTTTAGCTTGGCTATGTTGGACAATACATCTTTTGTTTTCCTGTGAAGTAAAATAATAGAAATAAGAAAACAATGAGGAAATATTTGTAGTTTTGACTTTATAAAGAATATTAAAATATATAGAGAGTGGTCCAAAAGTCCACATCCCTTTAAGAAACAAAACTTCTTTTTAAATTTAATTCATTGATTTTAATTCAATTTGCTCTGTTCTTTGCCTCAGTTTGGGCTCTGGGACGTAGCTCAAACTGAGATGTTAAACTTTGAAAAGTTTAACATCTACCAGACTCATCCACTCCAAAACCAGTGTGTGTTTGGGAATATCATAAGCTGGAGGATTGTGGAACACCAAAGTAATTGAAATCAAATGTATGCACCCAGTTCCTTTTTTTAAAATCCTTGTTGTCCATATTGTGTGACCATTCCACCTGAATAAAATAATTGTTCAATATAAAAAAACCTTCCAGAGAGTTTAATGTACTTCATACCTGTAAAAGTTGTTGGCAGACAAGGTTTCATCAAAGGTTTTCAGAGCACATTTTTCCCGCCAGAGCTTGACTTTGACTTGGTACACATGACCAAATCTACCTTCGGCCACCTTAATCCATTCAGCCTCAAAGTCATCCCTCTTGAAGTCCCTGAATTGTCCAGGTGATGTGTCACAGCAATCCATGAGTACAAGGATCCTCAGGCCACCGTTAGAGTCCAGTCCTAAACTGAAACAGCTTTTATCCTACAGATCCATCTCACCCAGCCGATTTGCGGGAACTTGTTACTCATTCAGGTAAACAGGAAAATTCACAGCATACACATAGAGTTCTGCCCTTTGTGGGCGGAGCTGAAGTGCAGAGCTGGTTTGTGTTATGTTGGTCAACCAGTTTTCCAACATTCATGGTTTCTTACGGAACAACTCTGTAATCTAAGCAATGCAATCTAAACTTACAATTGCTCCACTTCAATGGTAAGGTAACATAAATTTTTAATTTAACAACAGAGTATCAATTATTCTGGCTGAAATTGTACCTACGCACATAGTGATTGAAGTCTATATTTACAGTGACTTAACACCCTAATAAACCGTCTATCTATATCATTGTAGTTTAACAAGACATTTATTTAATCCCAAATTTATTTAATCAGTGGAAGGACTCAGTGCTGTCTTTGAAATCGGGTTGATGACCATTGGAAATAGCGAAATGTTCCCAGACAGCTGACAGTAATCCAAGCTTATTTCAGGCTCGTCTCAAAATATACTGTATATGTTACTAAGATCTCCGCTTGTTTTCAAATCAAACTTAGAGACTTTATCCGTCTTCCTACCATAACCTACATATAACACTGGGACATGAGTGACATCTGTCTTTCTGTGTAAACTGTTCAGCAGGACTTTATTCTCCCAGCTTCCTGAACCCTGTGTTTTCCATTATCCTATAACAGCTTTGTTTGTGGACATCTTTTCGCAGATAGCTTTCTGTATTCTCTTCACGAATTGAACAATAACCTCAAAGCACAGCTGTTTTCTTTCAGATTAGAGAAACTATCAAAGCTTTCCCCAATTGGTGTGCATTCAAAGTGACTCTGTTGCTATCACACAAGGTTGGGTAAGGAGAGGAAGCTGTTGTATCGTTTGTATCATTTTTTAAAAAACATTTAATGACACAATTATTGATTACTTTTTAATTATGCATATTGACAATGAAATGATTCTGGGTACTTATTATTAAGAGTGTGTAAAATTTTTCACATTAAATGTAAAGTCTAATTACTTAAAAGCACAGTTGGGCAATTTGCTTTAAGCATCTGAGACAGAAAGACAAAATGTTAGCATTTGTGCCTTAAGGACTTTTACATTTACTGCCTCAAACTGTTTGGTTGTTTTTCAATCTTAATGATTTTTTGTTTATTCTCTTAAGAAACTTGCTGTGCAACTACGCAAGGCCTAAATTCTTTTATGGTAAAAAAACAAAAAAGCAAATAAAAAAATTATTAAATTAAGCTTTTCTGAAAGCAGAGAGTAAGTGTGTTGCCCTAAAGAAAAGAGACTGCAATGAGTGACTCTCATTTGAGCTTTTATTGCATATCATTTACCACATTATCATATGCAGCTTTGCAACAATATTAACTTTGTTCAACTTTTCCATTTTTTACACATGTAATGACACACAAAACTCAGTGTGTTTAATTGAGATTTTATGTGTCGGGCCAACAGAAAGCCTTGAGGTAAACATGTGAAAAGTCTATTGTCTGGTTGTGTTTTGCCATGTTGTAGGTTGGTTGATGAAGGAGGACCCAAATGCAGAGAAACAATGGCAGCTTATAGGTGAGGAATGTTTTTATGCAAAAATCCTAGGAAAACTTACAAAAAAACAGCAGCAAAATTAGTACATGAATTGCCAATGTTATAACATGAGGAACCAGCAAGAAGCGTGAGAAGGGGTTAAATACTGTGAGGGTGAATAACAAAAGACCTGGGCTGATTAGCTAACACCTCACACCTGCATGGAGATTGCAGGTGTGAAGGGAGAGAGAGGGAGAAAGTGCACAGGGGGCGAGAGAGAGTACACAGGTGACTAGGATGTGAATGCAACAGTAAAGCAAAACTAAAAATAGGAACCATCATTAAACTAGAATAGCTTAGAACAGACACAAGAACTGAAGTAGAATCACTAAACAAAGGACAGAAGGAAAAACAGAAATAAGACCTATCTTACCAAAATTAACTAAGGAACCCAATAATAATGGAACTTGAATGAAATATCAAAACACAAAAACAGCTCAAGATCCTCACGTTTAAGATTGTTTCCATGATTGATGGTTAATCTCACTTGCATCTCAAGTCTTTTGTATTTTTCTGCTCTGCATGTATTAGGTCACTCTATCTTCCCATCTACTCTCACCAGATTTCTTTGACCCTACTGAAGAAATGCATGGGGATGGTGCGTTCAAGGTCATGGGGAAAGTTAGCTTAATCTCTCATTCTCATTTTCAGGTCTGCTACACATTTCCTGCATCTTCTGTATTGCTTGTGGCAACTTGCAAGTAGAGTGTCTTATGGCTTTCTTTCAACAATGGCAGTCTCATAAAGACTAGACTTATGGCGTACATGTGGTTGCTTTGTCTACAGCTTTTCCCAATTTTCAAATATAGATTTCAGTGGATTGCTAAACAATTACAGAATTACCTCTTGGCTGCTTTGCTCAGTAATGCTCTACATGTCCTGTCTGTTAATTTGGGTGGATGGTGAGTTCTGCATTATGGATGCATTATTGCATCATTATTGATGCAATAAACTTAAATGTATTTTTATTTTGCATTTTTTTGTGTGTTAGACAATTTTGGAAGTAGTGAATATAAGAAATGTTTCGCATATATTTCTATGGATGCACCTTTATTCTGACAAACTTGACTGAAGTCAACTAATTAGTAAATACTGTTCCCTTGGTGATAAAGTCTTCTCAGTATAAATACACTTATTGTATTATTGTGTTTATTGTGTAGCCTAAGAACAATAACAACCAGACAGTATCATGATGACAAAGGAAGGGGAGAAACCTAGAGGAGCCTGAAGAACGGTTCGGTCATAAAGCATCAATAATGATGATTAATTATTGATGATTTGCCATAATTGATGCATCAACTATTGATGCATCAATAATGCATTATTGATGCAAATATTGAAGCATTATTAATGGATTATTGACACATGTTGCATCAATAAAGGTAAAGCATCAACAATTATTGATGCTTCATGACAGTACTGAGAATACTTTATTACCAAGGGAACTGTATTAGCTAACTAGTTGACTTCTAAAGTCAAGTTTGTCAGAATAAAGGCCGAATTGCCGAATTTTCCTAATCTACTTTCACAATTGTCTATCACAAAAAGTGCCAAATAAAAACACATTTAAGTTTGTTGATATAATGTTCAGACAAGACTAACAGGTTTTTAACACTTTTTGAAGCGGCTTAGTGACACCGTGCATTTCATCACCCTGAATCATTCATGAAACCTGTTGTTTGACAGCAAAGCTTTAAACTGTCAGCTTTATATGAAGGGAGTGTCTTTAAAGAAAATGAGAAAACAAAGATGTTCTGTGTTACCCTTTCCTTTTATTCCCGCCTGCTGCTCCGGTTTATATCACACCACTATTCAGGTCCATTTAAAACCTGATTATGTGGAGACATCAGGTCATGTTGCAGGCGTAAAATAAAAAAACCACATAGGTACATCAAAAAATAAGCATTTCCTGAAGGCCTCTTGGCATTCATGGAGACATTTGGCCCACAGGTTTCTGTATTCCTAGCAAATCTAAATTCAATATGCCCCCTGCTGAGCATATAATGCAAATCTTTTGTCCTATGCTCTAAATTGTGAGCAACCCACTTACACAGCGCAACACCTCATCACATCTTTTTGTCTCCTTCCAACTGTCATATGGTGGCGAGGCAAATGTGATTCATTAGGATTTTTGTTCATGGCGTAAGACTCATAAGAGCACAGCTACATGTCAGGATTGTTTTCTAATTTCTTCCTCTTTTTAATATGCTGTGAGCTTCCTCTTTGTTTATACCTCAATTTTAAAAACACCGTTAGTTGTGATTATGAAGTCAACTTCAATACTGTCCTTTACATAAGACTTTTTCTTTTTAAAATATGCTACTGGGAGAGAGTTTGGATCTTTGAGATTATGGCCCAGATATCGCTGTGCAATGCCAGCCACACCTAGAACCCAAAAGGTTAGAAATTAATCACTGTTTGGCTTTTGTTGATTAGAGATTAGCAACTGTACCAACAGACTGTGGAACAAATAATGGGAATCGGAAAGTGTCACCCCAGAAGAAAAAAACCCCCACAAACTTCCCATTTGAGAGTCAACTCTGGTCAAAGTAATGAACTCTTAAACACAAAACCTTTCAACTCGCCTTATGCATGCGGTAGGGGGGTGAAAGATGAATTTAACATTCTCTGACAGCCATAGTTTCATGCTTCACTAACGCCCACTATTATTTAGGACAGACCCATGGATTGATGTTCCAATGAAGACCAGGCAGTCGTGATCAGATTTCTGATAGGCTACCTGAGGGGAGAAGTCTGTCTTCACTGGTGGAAGCCACATCTAGCAGGGTCAGCCAATCGCATTAGCAGGCTCCACCACACTAGCTAAGCTGACTGGGTAGAGCTAAAGGCTTTTTCCATCGCCCCTCATGTCCTCTAATAGTTTAACTCGAGACTCTCCGGTCCATATGCTCAGAGCGTAGATGTTGGCAAACATAACCAAATGAAGAGAAATGTTAAAAGGGTTATGAGTTTTGTGTTTTATGTGTATAAGTGTGTAGCGTGACTAGGACTTTAGGGCTTGTTGGCTTTTTTGTAACTCTCAACAGCATGACATATTTAAAAAAAATAAATCTTTGCTAGGAAAAACAGTAAAATGCGGTCAATGAAGCTGCTGTGTGATTTACATTCAGTCAGAATGGAAAAATCCTAACAGCATATAGATAATCACAACTGTGTGCCTTCACATCACCCCTAATTTGTTATTACCTGATTTGATTGTTTCTTTACTGTTTTTCAACATCTTGCCATTTTTATACTTGTTCAGGTATTCTCATTGTTTGTGTTTAGATATGGTTCATTAGATTGGTATTTATTTCTATGTGCGATTCAGGTATTCTTTTCACTTCCATTCCCTTTGCTTCAGTTTGTTTTTCACCTCACCTCAGCCTACCAGTCTGCGCTCCGCCTCAGCTGTTGATCATTTCCTTATTTGTCCCTATCAGCTCCTTCCCCACCTACATCTATTTGCCTGTAGTTGCTTGTCCTGGTTCTTTAGTCATTTCCACACCCTCCTCTTTATATAAAAGTTTCCCTGGCTTGCTTTGTTCTTCACTGGTTGTTTCTGTTACAACCTGTAACTAATCTATACTCATAACTCAAACTTGCTCCTGTTTTTTGTAAGTTTTCTGTTTGTTTATATTCATTTGCAACTCCAATCTACATTTTGGTTTTACCGCAAAACCACTAAAAATGACACAAGTAGTAAATAGATCCCCCCTTTGTGAAAGCCTCAAACATTAATGAACACACAGCATCATTAAGACCAGGCGAGGTACACCCTGGACAGGTCAGCAGTCCATCATGGGGCAACACAATGAGTGGGAAGAGGACGGAGTACCTGGAAAGAATCCATGCATGCACATGGAGAACATGCTAATTCTATGCAGGAAAATTCCTAGTTGGGATTTGAACCTGAAAGCAACACTGTGCAGCCCCCACAATCCAATCCATTATCTGAACATAAAAAATAGTATGTTACAAGTATAAACACAAGTATACCTGAGATCTGGTCCTCCACCTGAACTGAACAGGCTGGAGAAATGATTTGAAAAGCAGCCAAATGCTCAATTGTAACTCTGGAGAAGTGACAGAAATCCGTAATTCAGGCAGGAAAATCTTTATACATTGTAAACCACACATTGGGTTGTTATGGAAGAGCAATATGATGAAATGCCTTGTTTAAAGAGTCATAAAATGTTGCATTTGTAGTTTCCTACAAGCCACATAACTAGTAGAAGACACAGCAAACATGCGGAAGAAGGTTCTCTGAGTTTTGAATGTAGAATTCTTTGTCCTACATTTAAAATGCTACGTGTCGTAAAAAAACCCAATTAAAATAGCATTGTGCATAACCCTAAACCTAACATCCCTATAGTGGGATTACTCTCCTTCAGCAGGGATGGAGATGCCGGTCGCATGATCCAGAACTAGAGTGAAACGGCTTAAATCTAAGCATATTAATTTATTGGAATGACTTGATCGAGGTTCTGAGTTCCAGTGCTAATTTTGGTAGGGCTCTCTGCCCAGGGTGCCACAACTTTTGGAGTTTTGCATTTCTGTGTCTCATATCCACATGTCCATCTTATTGGCCTAAGCAGTTTAGTTCTGGTTTTGCATTTGTTTAGTTTTTTGGACTGCAAATTTGTGATTTGGTAATCTTTGAGATTTTCAAACACCCTTTGTTGTTCTTGTGATAATGAAAAATATATTATCCATCTGTCTTTCTAATCAGTATGATTAGTTCCTGATTGCTCTTTACATTAACTGTCATTTATTTATTTTTCTTTTCAGAACAGGCTTTACTTTTGCGTTTCTGCCTGGTGGGTGGTTGTGGTTAGGTGCACTAATGAAAAGCTTTTCTAGCCTTTCATTGGTGCAAGAACTGCTGAAACATAAAAATACCAAAAAATGAAAATAAACATCACTAAAAAAAGATTATTTCAAACCATAATATTTTAAATGTTAGTTTTAAGGATTCGGATTAAGGACCTGGTTACTTGTTGCAAGTGTACACAATCAACACAAGCCATCCACGTCACTTACTGTATTACATATTGTGACATAACATTATGTATTATGTTGCAAAGCAAACACTACTGAAGCATTGCAGTAACAGCGAAGTTGAAAGTGACATTTTCCCATAATGATTTGTCAAAGAAACTCAATAACGACTTTAAACCACAAATGCATACATCATATCAAATTATTATTTCTAAGTTATCCATCCATCCATGTGTTATAGGCAGGCCTATTGATTTCCACCCAGTGAGAGAAGGGATCAGAGAAGCTTTTCTATTTAGGGCTGGTGTTTATTTTCAGCAGATGATAATAGACTTTTCATGGTTAAGTGTGAAATTTGACTGCAACAGCTGTGTCACCTGTGCGAGGAGGTGTGAATTGGATTGCACCTCATTGTGTATTCTGTCCTACGCCGGGCAGTGAGACCGGCCGCTTCTGCTCTGCACCTAATATGATTGACTGCCCCTCTGTCTGTTGACTAATGTAATTGTTTGCAGCTATTTTGGGGGGGGGGACTTGATCAGCATAATTGGCAGCAGTTCCTCCTTGGTCACGGTGAGATAAGTCGCCTCCCGGGCGTAGGCAGCCGCAACAGGCTTGCGACGGAGCTGCAGAGTGGAGAAGCCAGATGGCCTGCCGATGGTAGGCTAGCCACACCAGCAGCAGCAACAAAGAGATGAGGGAGAAGCCAATCACCAGGCTGACAAAGACCAAAACCAGATCCAGTTGTGATGGATCTGAAAAATCCCACAGAAAAATAAACAAAAAGTATTTCTTGGTGAGCTCATAAAGGGCCAAATACACAGTATATATTTCGACACACAGAGCCACTTAACAATATGGCTCCATTCTTAACACTCTTGTTGACAAATGGCATAGTCATCTCTCATTTCCCGTCCTGGAGCATCTCCAGTCTATGCTGTGTTATCTCAGATTGATTGTCTTTTTTGTTGTTGTTGTTTATTGGTTTTTGGGTTTTTTGCACTCAGCTAATAATTACCTATCTCCAGGGGGAAGGTTGAATATTTTGCTTGTTTCAACACCGGCCCAAAAGATATGCGATTTCGAAGATTGACCGTGACAGTGTCTGCACCTTCAGAAGGAAACACACTCCGCTGCTGAAGGCATTGCTGCAGAAAGAATAAAAAAACATATATAAGAGTAGGAGATATGTTAGAATAGCTGGAACCCACGAAGAAGGAAGGTTTTATTGACTGCCAATTACAGAAGAAATGCAATAACAATCTATGTAAATATTTATCAGTGTATATTTTAAAACATTTCAGTAGGGTATTTGTTGAAGCCTCTATTTGATAGACAGCATGGAAAAAAGAGTTCACCTTTCAAGGTGGTGCTTTCTTTTAATCATGTTGTGAAATTATAAATAGAAGGGTTATTTTATTAAAAAGAATCAATAGGAACACACAATTTTAAAGAAACAATGTAAAAATAAAAAAGAATATTTCTTTGTTCACACCTGCAGGTTGTTGGTTTTGCATCATTTCCCAAATAACCTTCACCTCAAGTTTGCTGATGATCAGACTTTCTGTAGAAAAGAAAGTGGTACAGTTCCAGCAACTGCAAGTTCTCATATGTTATGTCTGTGTATACCATATGTGGAAGGACCCACCTTCCACCTCTACTAGTACTGTAAAATGTGTTATTTTTGCTTTTTGAGATATTTTACAATCTTTCATGTTGTCAGACAGAAGCAGTTTAAATATTAACTTGATTCTAGCATTCTGCCTGGACTTTTGCTTAATCACAAAGAATGTAGTTAATCAAAGATTAAGCAATTATCTTTTTACGCAGTCCCAGGCTGGTGTGGATAGATATTTCACTTTAATAAACAAAAGATCAAGTTATCTTTGTTTCATAAAATTTGTTTTATGATGTGAACATAAACCGCTGCATAAGGTAGTAAGAAACAAAAATGCACACATTTAAAACTGACTGCTAAACATGAAAAAAAAAACACGCAGGGCTCTTGGCGTGACACTGTCAATGCAACAAATGAATTTTTTTTTTCAAAGTGACATGTATAAAAGTGCAGTGAGGATGTTTGTGTCTGAGAAATGCAAGTGATCTATTCACACAGAAAATGACAGAAATAGAAATAGATATTGAACAAAAACTGAAATTAACAACAAGATTGAAAGAATCTTGCCAGTTTCTTGCCAGTTTCTCTCTGTATAATTTCTAAGAATGTATTGTTTATTTTACTCTGTTCATTTTAGAAATGTATCTCTGACTCGTTGTGTCTTACCTTTTTTGAGGTGAGGTAAGACTTTGGGACTTTATGAAAAGAATAAAATCTGGCATTTTTTGGCACAGCCTGAGTAGGATCACAGGCCTGAGGCCAGAATGCGAACAGAGTCTGCTTCGGGAATGACCTTTTTTTGGTTTAAATTATATACTCATTTGTACTCTTAGGATTTGTACCCTCTGCACAATACTCTGTTGTACAAGTCAAAAATCTAACTTAATTTGTTTACTTGTTTTCCACAAATAAGTTTTTGATCTTCTTATGATTTCAGAACCAAAAATAGAAAGTCTCTAAATTTTTGCTTTATCAGGTCCATCTTCACACAGCTGTGCTCACATATCAGTTCTTACAGCACTACGCAGCTAAATATTCCAGTAGACGATAGGCTTATTCACATGTATAAAATTGTCCATGTTATCTCTATCAATCTGTTTCTTGTTTATTTATCTCAGGGGGACTTAAAGGAAAACAGGTTTAGGACAGAAACACACCTCTCTCTCTCTCTACTTCTCACACATAATTCTGGGGTATCCCAAATCATTAAAAATGCACAGAGCATTTCATCTATCTACACATTTTGTGCTCCATCTTTCATTGAATGACACAAGAGGAAACTTGGCACTGCTCTACTTGAGGAAGATACTAAACCCCAGAGAGAGCAGTCCACCTTTTTTCCCTCTTGAGAAAAGGAGCTGACTAATGTTTGCTGCTTCACACTAGACTGCAACTCAGCTAACATCATGCTTAAAGACAATAATGGAGCCAGATCATCTGCAAAAAAAGTAAAATGAGACCGTCAGGATCCCGGAACAGATTCCATCCCCTCAGAACTATCCCTTGAGACTCTGTTGATAAATAACCCACCAAGATTGGAGATAAATGGCAAAGTCCAATCCACACGGGTAAAAAACTCAGCTATGTACACGACTTTAGATAACCAAGTGGATGGAAAAATCCCATAGAAAATTATCTTAAAGGGGGACTTTGGCTTGCGTGGATGTTCAGACATGCACATGTAGAATTATGTGTATGCAAATCTGTGTATTCAGATTTAATGCATCTGGAAATTTTGTGTGCGTTTTTAAGAATGTCTAAATGTTTAAAAGAGTGAAAGTGATTTAAACAGCTATTCAAACCAGAAAAATAAATAACTAACCATCAAATTCACACTGAGACCATAGCAGTATTCAAGACTTGGCTGTTCTGAGATCTTTAGAAGTGCTCTTTAAAAATAGACCTCTGAATGAGTCTCCAGAGTTTTTCACCCGGCTTCACATTCAGGCTGAAAGACGTGCTTGTCAGATGATTCACAGTTTTCTATTAAATCAGAGTCACTGCAACAACACTGAGTTATAGAAGTTGGTATCAAAGCATCCGCATCTTTTGCTACTGATAAAAAAAAGTGTTTCTGTTACTTTGCAAAGCTCTCTTTCATCTTAATGTCATGTTTTAAACTGAGTCCTTGGCTGTCAGTCAGAACGTTAACAGACTCTGCTAAACGTTTTGAAAATCAGCTTCCAGAGAATTGCTATGACAAGATTTCTTTATACTAACTACATATTTTATTTCATTTTTGATTTACAAAAAGCAATTCAACTTTGCGTATTTTAGCACATATCAACCCACCTTTGTCTCCCCTCCTTTCTCTCTTTCTTATTTATTCCCCAAAGCCAGTTCATTCTCCATCTGTCATTCTCCACGCTTCATAGCGCCACACTTTAGCCTGTTACATTTAAATCACTCTCAGCTCATTCTTTCATTCCCCTACATTCATTGCACTGCAGTGCTCTGTGAACCCACTGCAATCTTACCCTTTCACAGTCAGAGTGGTTCCTCAGACAGACACTGAGATCACAGTGTAGGTACACCACTGAGTAATTAATCATTTGGAAGAGACTGATGGTAAAACTGGCACTGGTTGACAAGGTGCTGGGCAGCAGCATGATCCTCTCCTGGTCTGAGAGAGTAGCAGAAATGGATTTTATAAACTTGGTTGAGACGTTCCTCTTGAAATCAAACGAAGGCTCTGTCGTTTCCAGAAGCCAAAGCCGCACTGATTAGCAGACATGAAGGCGGCAATAGAGTGCAAAAAATGATCAATATTTAATATTGGTGAGAGGCTTAATAGAAACAAATCATATCAGGCAAAGGTCAGCGTTAGAGTTATAATGCTTTGACATTGGTATAATCACATTTACTAAGGATACTAATAGTAATACTGGAAAATATTATTGAATCTTATACTTGAGTTGGGTTTCTTACAATCCAACTCAAGTTCTTACAATCCAAGAGTTACTCTTAACCCTTAAGAGTAACTTAAGGGTTACTCTTAAGTACTGATTAAGTGGCTTAATCAGTACTTAAGAGTAACCCTAAAATGAAAGATCAAAATTACTTTTCCAAGAGAAAATTTTGTAAACCTGTTGTTTTCTTGTTTAAACAAATATGAACCCTTTGTTTATTGGCACGTTGACACACTAGTTTGTGCATTTAAACGACAATGGGTCTGAGTCTCCAGGATAGCAATAAATTTCTATCTCTTTTTCCATGCTGGCACGAGACAACATCAAGCTGCTCATGTTTATTAAAAATATTTAGCTATTAAAATATGTTGTTGATGTTTTCTTAAGTGATTTACCTTATGAAATATCACTTCTTTTGTAAATAAGCAAAATTTCTCGTGTTCTAATAACCAACAAAAATCAAACCACCTATGTCTAGTTCATATATATACATACAGTATGTACTGTAAAATTGTGTGTGTATATATATATATATATATATATATATATATATATATATATATATATACACAATTTTTGCCTAAAATGTTGCAGTTTATCTTTACTTTCAATGAGCTTTTCAGGTCACAGAAAAACCCAACACAAAATCTTTTCATTTGCCATTTTTGGCTCATTCCAGTTTACCTGAAAAAAAAGCAGCAGGTAGGGTTGTTGAAGTCCAGCTGACGTGTTGGTGACAGGCAACAGACGGTGACGCCAAGGTTTATCTGACTGTTGTTTGTCTTCAGATTGATAATCACTCTGAGGTTCCCTCGGGTTGGCACCACATCACCAGGCTCCACACTTGTTCCCATCTTCAGCCTCATTTCTGCGGTGTAGTTTCCACTGCCACAGATGTCATCTGAAATTTCTGTCACACCAGTAGTGGATCAATATTTCATTATTGTTCGCAATTTGTAATGGGATTTATTGTCTATTTTAAGTGATATTTATGTGAAATCTTAAAAACAATTTCATTTATTCTCACCTTTTTCATAATTATATCTTGCCATATTCCCTTTCAAACAGCAAAATTTGACTTTACAGATAAAGCATCATGCAATCCATCACCATAGACGCCCTTATAGGACTAATGGTAATCTTGAAGTGTATGAATTTAAAATTTGTTGCTGCTGTAATCACAAAAAAGCCTTTTTGCAGAAAGAAACAACCAACTGCCTGCTGGCAGCCTTCTACATAAACCACAGACTCTGGTACTTTAACGCAAATTGCGATGTCATTAAGCTAACATGCTAACACTAATAATATTTAGCAGTTGTTTTTTCTTCATCGTCATAATTAAACAATGACCAGAGAGACAACAACTCGTGAGAAATAAGAACAAAATGTCATAATGTCCAATGAATCCTTATAAAAATGACTGTTTCGATTTCTGAGATGAATGGCAAGAATTATTACACTTTTATACAGTGTTAACATTTTTTGAGATGCACTAGTACATGGCAGATGCTGAAATACTTTGATGTACACAATTTCACAGCACGGTTTCTACTCTCTTATATAATGTTTGTTGTGAAGCTCCAGCAGAGTTTCCTGTGGCGTGCCAGTTATTTCAACACAGAAATTACCTGTCTTATTGACTGCATTCTTGTGTTTGCCCTTGAGAGATGTACCAGAAGATAAAAGAATAAGTGAGCAGAGAATAAATAAAAGATGGATAATGCATTGTCATTAGGATTGTGTCAGCAGGAAGTTTGTTTCAGACAAAAAAAGAGTCGCTGTTTGATAAACAAATGAAAACAATTGATGCTGAAATCATTAAAAACTAAATGCAGAATCCATATAAGATTATCTACACCATTTTGCACCAGTATTTACTTTGTAATTCCCTTTAAATAGATTTTATTTATTATTTGTAGTTGGTTGTATCAATTAGTCACTGTACGGTTGCGAGAGGAGTGGGAACATTTAAGGTAAATGCATTTACTTTGTCACTTTGCATTCAGTGGTTAAAATGATTTATGATAGTAATTTATAGAATAGTCAACAGCTCAGCTCTGTTCCAAATGTTTACCAAGCACTCAGTGCAGTCTGACCAAAATCCATTTCAAAAGTTCAAATATTTCAACCCCTCAAGGTAAACCTAGGGAGGATCCACAGAGAGCTGTTTTATTTTGTTTCATTTTTTTACTTTCACAGAGATGCTCACAGAGGAAATGAAAACATCTGTGATGGACTTGTGTCTGTATTCAGAGATATTTGATACAATAACGGCAGAATTTTCCACCTGCTGAATTTAGCAGCAGTTTGTTAAAATCATTGAAAAAATAAATAAAACTACAGCCAAATTTTGCATTTTTAGGTGAAGGTTCAATAAAAAAAAAAAAATTAACTAAAAATGTGTTTAATTGAGTAGTTCAATTTCCATCCATCCATCCATTTTCTTCCGCTTTATCCGGGGTCGGGTCGCGGGGGTGGCATTTTCAGAAGGGAGGCCCAGACTTCCCTCTCCCCAGCCACTTGTTCCAACTCCTCAGGGGGAATCCCAAGGCGTTCCCAGGCCAGCCGAGAGACATAGTCCCTCCCCTGTCCTGGGTCTTCCCCGGGGCCTCCTCCCGGTGGGCTTCCCCAGAACACCTCACCAGGGAGGCGTCCAGGAGGCATCCTGACCAGATGCCCGAGCCACCTCAACTGTCTCCTCTCGACGTGAAGGAGCAGCGGCTCTACTCTGAGTCCCTTCCGGACTGAGCTTCTCACCCTATCTCTAAGGGAGAGCCCAGACACCCTACGGAGAAAACCCATTTCGGCCGCTTGTATCCGCAATCTTGTTCTTTCGGTCATGATCCAAAGCTCATGACCATAGATGAGGGTGGAAACGTAGATTGACCGCGAAATCAAGAGCTTCGCTTTTTGACTCAGCTCTCTCTTCACCACGACAGACCGGTATAGCGCCCACTTCACAGCAGATGCTGCACCAATCCGCCTGTCGATCTCCCGCTCCCTTCTTTCCTCATTCGTGAACAAGATCCCGAGATACTTGAACTCTTCCACTTGGGGCAGGACACCCCCCCGACCCAGAGAAAGCACTCTACCCTTTTCCGGCTCAAGACCACGGCCTCGGATTTGGAGGCACTGATCCTCATCCCGGCCGCTTTACACTCGGCTGCGAACCGCTCCAGCGAGAGCTGCAGATCACGACCTGATGAAGCCAATAGGACCACATCATCCGCAAAAAGCAGAGATGCTATCCTAAGGCCACCAAAACGGATCCCCTCAACACCTTGGCTGCGCCTAGAAATTCTGTCCATGAAATTAATGAACAGAATTGGTGACAAAGGACAGCCCTGGCGGAGTCCAACTCTTATCGGAAACTAGCCCGACTTACTGCCGACAATGCAGACCAGACTCTGACACCGGTCATCCTTTGATACAGCCCGTATCAAAGGGCCCAGTACCCCATACTCCCGGAGGACCCCCCACAGGACTCCCCAAGGGACATGGTCGAACGCCTTCTCCAAGTCCACAAAACACATGTAGACCGGTTGGGCAAACTCCCATTTTCAATTTAAAAATTGTAAATATATCAACGACTTATTTCTCTTAATCTTAGTAATTTTGGCTTACAGTTAAAGAGAATCCAGAATGTTTTTTTTTTATGCAGGAATATTGTGTTATAGCCATATCATGGGGAAGAGTGCTTGCTTGACAGTTCTCCTGACTCACTGACTCCCTCCACAAGCATGGTAAACCACAAAACAAGCCCATAGCTAATGGACCTTTGTATCCAGGCACATTCATTGAACATTTAGTAGTTGGTAAAATCATGACATGAAAAGATGAAAACGCAACACAGTTACCTCAGCCTTAAAACTATTGTGACAGAATTAATCTGGTCAGTGTGGTCCTCATTCCAAGTAAAAGTAAATGTTGCATTGGATTTGGAAAGTAAAGTCTCAGACTATGGAGAAATAATGGAGATGAAGTGATGGGACGCTATGCCATCTGCTGACATTGGTCCACTGCTGTACAGTGCATCAAAAATACTTTTTGAGAAGCCTTTTTTTGTAAATAGAATTTTGTTCAATTTTATATTTGAGCTATGTGAGAAACATTTTTAAATGAGCAATTATTAATAATCAAAATAAAGATGAACATGTAAAATGTGTTACTGTGCACATTTTAATTCACACCTTGCTTTCAAAATTACTATAATAAGTAATTTTTTGGACAATACTGTAATTTCTACAGATGCAGCTGTAAATGAAATTCAATGAATCAGTGGGCTGCGTTAGAATATCTGGCATACTTATTATAAAATGCCCCTCTACCTTTCTTTAATCTGTTACCAGGTTAATAATAGAAATGATAGAAGACGTAATAACATTACCCAGAGACATACTGATGAGGTGATGTCCTTCTCCTTTGGTTCAGCCTTGGGAGCTCTGATTTAGTCTGCGGCTCTGACACTAACAGCCTGCTCCCAGACTCTGGGCTTGCCGTCTCGTCCTTAGCATGGGCACGCAGTGACCTACTGACATTTTGTTCTGCCAGCATCCTGGCTCTGCCTGCTCTTCTGTCTAATTGTGTTTTGGTGTTTCCTTCAACAGGCAGCGTCTTCTCAGTGGACTTTATTGTGGTTTCCACAGCAGCTGCTCCAGACTCAGACAGTGTGCCCTCTGTTGCAATAACTCCAAAGGTATTCTGAAAGCATCTTTGTGTTGTTTTCGTCACAAACCGAGTCCACTGAGGTGTTTTTTTGTTTTCCAAATGAACAGTTTCATCTGATGTACTTTTGGCCTTTTTTGACACTGTGTCATCACTGGTGTAGTCCTGTTCCCATTTACTGGTGACTGATAAATGCAACACTTTTTTGATTTTCCACTTGATTTTCCAGGTACAGAGCGATGAAAGCTCCAGTTGCGTCCGGACTTGGTTTTATTAGCATTTTGGGCCCGGAAATTATTTTTTTCTGGGAATCAAGTTTTGAAGATTTCCTTTGTAGGATCAATCACGACTGCCTCAGTAGTTTCATCAGACTTTGTACAGCCATTGCTGCCACAACTGATTTTGTTAATAAACTCTGTGGGTGAGATCTCTGCATGAGGTACAAAATCTGTCACATGTCCAAAGACTGCGTGGCTTATTGAAGTTCTTTTAGGCAACATGTGCTTCTTATGTTTTCTACCCAATCTTGTGAGTGCTCTCTATAAATATTCACAGGTAGAGGAAATGATGTAATCCCTTAAAGTGATAAATAGCTCATTTGTTCAGAAGCTGCAGGTGTTTGGACATATGACTCTTTGGCTCTGTGGGCCATCTCTGAAAAGTCAGACTCTGCTATATTAATAACATGTGATAATGCAGTCATAGAAAGCAGGGCATGCTGGCCTTGTTCGGCAGCTCGTACAAGAATCTCCTCCTCTGGCTGCTCCTGCACACTATGTGTTTCCATTGTTTTTATTCTCGAAGCAGCGGGGGTGAGCTTGTCAAAAGTGTGAGCTATGGGAAGCTCTC
This sequence comes from Xiphophorus maculatus, assembly GCF_002775205.1. NCBI lineage: Eukaryota > Metazoa > Chordata > Actinopteri > Cyprinodontiformes > Poeciliidae > Xiphophorus > Xiphophorus maculatus. Next base: position 21,754,870 of record NC_036460.1, read on the forward strand.
TCTGAGTCAAAGGATTGGTATGAGCGTAGGGCCGAGATCTGTGCTCAGCTGCCTTCTGAGTTGACTTCTTACTGTCTGGCAGAGTCCCACTCGTGGCCAGCAGAGATTTAAAACCTCTGAACTCAGCGGGAGTCTCTGTGAGAGAGACAAAGTCAGCGGTTTTATTTGCGTTTATATGAAATTGAGAAATAATGTGTCTTGCTTGGTCAAAAGTCTGGTGTGTTATTTTGTGAATTGCACGGTCAGTGCTTGAATTCATATTTGTAATCATGTCTGAGTTGTTACTCTCACTCTGCTGTGACAGAGACTGGCTGTCGTGCCTTATATTCGTCTTTGCCAACTCAACATCAAACAATGAGTTAGGCTCATCATCAGATTGTATTTTAGGCCTTTCGGGAAGATTATCTGTCTGGAAAATCGTGGTGGTGCCAACTCGATCAATTGTGTCAGCATAATTTGTGTCGTGCCCAAATTTCCCATTTGTAGCCATTACAGTGTAAGGCATGGCTTTTTCTAACTCAAAGCGATGATGATGCTTTGCAGTCATAATTATATTGTTTGCTTCATCTTTGCCACCAGCAGTAGAAAGGTCATTCTGTTTAGTCTCATTCTTAGTCTGAAGGGAAGTGGAGTTGAATTCATCAGTGTCATTAGCAACATGTTTACTCCTAACAGTCGTATGTTGATCCCCTGTGACTCCATTTGAATGTTTCACAACGGAGGTCATCATGAACATAGCATTCCCTTTCTTTTTTCTTTGACTTGTCTCACCAGTGGCCGCTAACAAGGACTCTCTGCTTTTGGATCCAGGGACAAAGTGGGCCAGCTGTGAACTAGTTAGCTTCTGCAATCTGTAGGTTACAGTCAACCTGTCACCACTTAACGTCCTCAGTTTCATCATCGGTGACATGCTTTCGGGAGAAAAACGATTGATTCCTGTTGCAGGGATCACTGACGACGTCCGTGCCTGTGGAAATCTTTGCTTGTTTTCCACAGCGGGAGTATGTAAAGTGTCTGGATGCGATGCCTGCTCTGACACCCTGGAGAGACATGTCTGGCCTGGAGTTATGTTAGGGCATGAGGAGGAGGAGTGACTCCTCTGAGTAGCAGACTGCCCTCGGTGAGGCTGAAATGGGCCCACAGAGATGCGGGGTTTAAATGACAAGACTGTGACTGTGGGTGTCTTTGTAGATGAATCATCATACCTCTGCTGGTGTATGGATGGCGTAGTATATTCTGCCTGCCCTTGCTCATTCGCTGTATGTAAAACTGGTTCGGCCCTCAGAACAGAATAGTTCAATTTATGCTTATGATCTGTGTTGCTCTGAATAATTGATATATTGAGAGAACTGCTCACAGTAAAGTGGGACTTGGCTCTCTGAAATCGGGTTGTGAGTGAAGGCTGTTTAGCTGTGTTAGCAGCACTCCTGCTTGGGGAAATAAGTGGCGTAAACATAGAAATAAATCCAGATATTTTTGACACTGCAGCAGCAGGAAATTTAACCTCAAACTCTTGAGAACTTGTTTCCTTCAGTGGTAACATAATGTCTTCTTTTGGAAGCTACTCTTCCCTTAGATCTGGTGCCTGGGATCTTACAGATGGGTGTGGCAGCTGGAAATTGCTTGTCACCTCAAAAGAAAATGACTTATTTGTTAGGTCTCTTATTTGTGAAGCATTTTCACCCAGATGAATACCCTTGTGCTCAGAGCCGTCCAACTCTTTAATCAAACCATGATAGGAAGACAGCTTTTCAACAATGCTCTCTTTGTCTCCGTTAAGTTCTTTCCAATTTGTTGCCAGTTCAGGGGGAACATTTGTCACATCCTCCTTCCCAATATCCTTGTTAAATTTTCTGTCCTCCCCACTTCCAGCCTTTTTCCTCCAAAAATTGTCTCTGCTTTCCAGCAGTATCCAGGGTTGAATTCTGCATATTTATTTTAGTCACACCTTCTCTTTTGGCGCCTCTCTCATCGTTGACTTCACCATGTTGTGTATTTTTGTCATGTCTCAGAAGTACATGCTCTTCTCTGCTTGTCTTGGTGATGAACTCTTTCATTTCTCCACCCTCTCTGTATGTGGTTTGGTTTATCTCTGCTGCTTGTTTTTCAATTTCAGGATCATCTAATCTTAATAATTCCTACCTTTTGTTTTCCAGGATTTCATCATCTTTGAGAAACATTTTTGTAATTTCTCTGCTGTGGTTGCTGTTGGACTGAAGTGTGTCTTTGTCCTTGTTTTCAGTAACTACACTCAAAACGCTTTCCTGCTCATCTCCAAGTGTCAGATTGTGAATGTTGTGTAAGTCTATTAATTTGCTATCAGGACTGTTGCCTTCAGAATTCCTCCCCTCAGTGATTTTTGATTGGGCTTCTTTCTGTTTCTTATTGAAAGACATACTTCTTAGTCCAGTTAATGCCGACTGAGAGACGTCAAAGTCAAAGACCTTCAAGCTAACTTTTCTTGTAGCAAAAGTTGAAGTTTGTACTCTGGTCATAGCTGTCGCACTCACTGTTGTTTGGAGATTAGCAGGAGACTGTTTATGAGTGACAGTTGCAAGCCTAATTGTTAAATCCTTCGGTAACAAAGTCAATATCGACTGTTTGGTCTGAGATGTAGGTTTAGGTTTTGTTTGGCTGTTTGATACAGAGATGAAAGTCCCATCTTTTCCTGTCAGAAAACAAGACTTGAGATTTTTGACTGTGGAAACAGTTGGCCTGCAAAGGGTGAAGGGTCTTATTGCAGCAAGAGCTTCAATCGAGTTCATTCTTGTAGGATGTGAAGCAGTGCCATGAGCGTGACCTTTTGGGAGAGTACTGTTAAAACTGCTGAGGGGAGCAATGAAAGGTGCATTGCTCACTGGCCCAGTGCTGATGTCCTGATTTTTCAAGCTTGTTGAGAGACTGTGGGAAGCCTTTCCTTCCTCTGAGTGAAAGGCATTGGATTTGGCTGAGGCTCCCACATGGAGACATTTTTGTTAAATATCTCTTGATGTCCATGTGTCACTGGTTTCTCACCGGTGTAAGAAGGCTTTGATGAGGGATATTGCGCTATGGATGTTAACTTTGGACTTGCTGTGGAAAAAGTTTTGCTGGGATAGGTACGACTTGGAGGTAGTGTTGTGAATTTGTGTTTTTCTGTTGATAGTTCAGCAGCAATATGAGAGAAAAAAGAAACAGTTTTTCTCTCAGTCTTATTATGGGTAAAAGGAAGAGATGTGCGGTTGTAATTTATTGCATTTTTGAAATTGTTGCTCTCTTTGGCCTGTTTGCTTTCCCCAGTTGAAGAAGAATGGAAACTGTTTAATGAAGTCAAACTAAGAGAACCTAAAGAAATATAAGGTGAAGCAGTAGGGCTGGCTGCAAATTTCTCACTGGACATTGCTTTTCAATCTTTCAGACAGGTCAAACACAAGTCGGTCACATCATTTCCTTTCATTGAATTTTTTGTTGGATCAGCCTGGAGGATGAATTGCATTGTACTAGACAGATCCACATTTTCTCCTAGGTTTGTTATGCTCTTCTCTTGAGGTCGTAAATCATCACTGTCATTAAGCAACTCCGTCAGGTTATCAATTACATGAGGACGAGATGCAGATGGGATTGGAAGTAAAAGTCCTGGATCAGCAGATGTGGGAATAACAGAGTTGGCATTTCTGTGAATCCTGATTGCATACGGCACAGAAAACCAAGGAGGGGCTTTGACTGCCATGGCAGACAAATGGACATGTTGCTCAAAGGTATCATTCAACACCCGTGCAGCATGTGTGGAAGACGAAACACTCTTTGCATAATCAGACTTCAGAGGGACTTTTGATTCTGAATGGAAAGCTGTCGATGATTGTAGAGAGTTTTGCACATTACTGGAGAGAATATTTCCCATGCTTTGTAAAGTAGTAGCTAACGATGTGGTTGGCATCCCCTCATTAGTTGGCTTTAGTTTTGTGTCAAACACGTTTGCTTTTGGAAACTCAGCAGTCGGCTCCTCCTCGGTGCCTCGGTGTGTCGTCTGTGAAGGTACTGCTTCTGTGCCACGAACAATTGTGATTGTTTTCTCCAAAAGCCAATACTTTGTGACAGCAGTGCCTTTTGTTTGTTCTGGGAGGTAACTTTGGAAATCTTCTCGCTCTCCCCCAACTACTGAAAAATAACAAAACATGTCAATCAAATTTTATCCTCAAAGGATGTTTTTTTTTTACTACTCGTAGTAGGAATAGTAGTAATAGCAGTATCAAATAAAAATGAAACCCAAATAAAAGAAAGAGCTGATGCAGGCAAAAACATATTATGAAATACTGTATGTTATCAAAATAGGTGAGCTATATGCAAACATGGGTAGCAGAGGGGGAATATCTTCAGTGTTGGTTTACTACATTTAATCATACAAATTCCCAGTGGCAATCACTTGCACTTTATGCATTTTTAATCACTGAGCACATGAATTTAATGGTTCCTACAACCTCCATGCATTGGAGCTGTAAATAAAATAAAATAAAACACTGTGAAACATGAATATAATGATTTCCTTAAAATGACACATTTGTTAATATTTGACGTTACATTTTATTGGTTTACATTCAAGGGCCTTGACGACATATTAAATCATTTAAATCCTAGCGTGGCTGAAATTAATTTAATGAACTGGTGACAGATACTAGATGATGTGTGACTGATTAGCTAATTATTAAATGTCTGGTGATTTATCTATTAATTGTAATGCTAGCAGTAGGCGGTTTTGTGATTACATTACATTTTGTTGTTACACATTACACTGTAAATTAGATGAAAGTCAATCTCTACATTAATACATAAATGCATAAATTTTAACATTGTTGACATTTATTTCTGTTCCTGATGTTTACAAAGTTACAGTGTGATAGTTTCTTAATAACTTTATATTGCCATTTTTAGGAAGAGACAAGTGAAAATAATAAATCATAGGTCCGTTTTTAACCTAAGAACTAGATCTGCCAAATAAAACAGTCAACAACCATCAACAAACCTGCAACACCAACCAACTTACTATTTAACAAAGGCTAAAAAAATCATTTGGAAGGTCATTTTGTTCTATTTTCACCCCAAATTAATTCCAAAAATATTACACACCTGTAAGTAGGAAAACAGCAAGTGGAAAGGAGTTAAACTTCCACATTTCTGTTCTTGTCTTTTAACAGTCACTATAAACCCAAGTGAGTAAAAGCTCTTGGTGTTTTTTTGTGCTGTGTAGCACAGGGTTTCAGCTGTTTGCAGATATATCCGCATGGACCCTGATAGTGTCGTCACTTGCAAGGTGGCTGTCCTTTGAACGTCATTATCACAAAGATCACATTTCTCTGTAGCTTTTTTTTTTTCAGTTACATGGATCTACAGCGTCAATGAATTCAGAAAATATTGATCAAAAGTAACTGATCAAGAACTATAACAAATGTTTATTAGAAAAATGATTGCAATGTGTGGCATTTGAGTGACTGATCAACGTGTCGTTAGCATGATGGTCATTCATTTGTCCACTGCAATATACTTTTTAACCATTTCCTGAGGTAAAATGTCCATACAGCTTAAGTGATTTTTAAAAGTAGACATTTTGTGACACTAGTTTGAATTTATAGTGGATTTTCCGTAATTCATATAATCAGACATTCTCCCATAAAATATTAATAAATGTCTTTTTTTTTTTATTGCATACAAGCACCAAATTATTTTTGCCATTAACAAGGTTCTGACATCCTTCTTGCTAGACAAATTTTAATTGGGTGGTCTGGCACTGAACTGAGTTTCCGGCATGGTTTATAATTTTTTAAAAAGGGGTGGAGGGCCCAACCTGAAACCTTAATTTAGCTTCTTTATTGATTCTATAATCAGTTTCACAGCCCAGAGTCAAGTGAGCTCTACATCATCATCCCCCGATGGGAGTATGAAAGTATGAAAGATCCAGACAGAATTAAAGTGACTTTAGAAAAGATAAAGCCAAATAGGATTGAGCTTCAGGAAAGACCCTGATTTAAAATGTATAACCTATACTTGGCCTTGCCAGATAGCCTGCCAATTTAAATTTTCTCTACATTTTCTAAACAATTGTAATCAAACGTTCAGAATCATCTACCACAAATGCTGTTGATGGGGTAAAACAAGTGTGTAATCTGTCTACAATTAGTGAAGGAAATAAAACTGATTTCACATTTTTCAATCCAATTCTTGTTTTTAGAGTTTAATTTGAATGTAAATATAATCATTCCAAAACTTGAAAGTTTAATTTGGTGCAGCATCAAATTAATATAAAATTCAAGATTACGGTACTGTCATAGCAGACACATGACTGCAAATGCCTGACGTTGTATCCATCTTTTTATTAAGATAGAGCCTCCAAACAAACAAACGGTTATTCTGCAAAAATGCAAAATAGCATTTTTTGCTCCCTAGGTAAAGACATTACATTTATTTTAAAAAATGCAAAATATGTCTAATTAGTCAGAAATGTCATGAAACAAAGAGCATTGCTAATGGACGTGACATTGTTAATGTAGACAGAAAGATAGATGAAGATATTCTTAATCAATTTTATGTTTAATTCTTTAGGTCACAAATAAATACCTTTACATCAGAATCATTAATGAGAAAACATCTTCAATGCAGTTTTATTCGAATAAGTATGAATGAGTTTTTAAAAAAATGCTTTTCTATGCTGAGCACAAGAAAACAAGAGATTTTGCTGCATATCAAAACATTTCAGATTGTATTTTTACTGCTCTGTATTGATGAGTTTCACACAGGAGTGTAGAATCTCAAGGCCATGAAGCTCTCGAAGTTTGTGCACATGTCTGAAAAAATGAAGAAAAAAAAGGGTTTTTTTTAAAAGAAAATATTATGACACAATGTCCAGTGTGCTGACATTCAATTTAAACACTTGTGTGACCTTCGCTACAGAGCAATCAACTCATCCTCAACAAAGTCCAAGCCTATCAGCCCCAAGGTGCATTTAGGGCCTTCAAAAAGGACACTGACGTAAGAACACTTACAACAGATTAGAGCATTTATTACAGAATGACACACAGTTGTGCTTCGTGTTGGCTGCTCTCAAATATCAAGCGATGCTCTTGTGCCATTAAAGCAAGTCTGACAGTTTGTCCCTGAGCCTTGTGATTCACAACATTTGACTAAGTGTACACAATAGGAAGAGAGACTCTTTCTCAGCTGAAATGGGACAACGGTTTGCATGCAGAGGTCAAAGGCAGGCCAATTCAGAAGCAACGTGTTAGGAGGCAGAAAGAAAAGACTTTGACCCAGTTAAAGGTTTTGCCGATTCAACAAAGAAATCCTTTTAGCCAAGATATCTATACCTGTTTATCATTTATAACAGCATGACACTGAAGTTGACTTTTTTTTCTAAAAGGGTTTGTAATAGCTTGGAACTGTAACCTGAGCGTCCCCGAAAGTTTGGAGGAATTCACTAACACACATTCATCTCCTGGAAAGAGAACCTCTCTTTTCCTGAACATATGTGAATATTCTCATGCTGTTTATACTTCCCAAATTGTCCAATTAAAATTATCCAGATTTTAATGTCTGTGTAATGGAACACAATGTTGATCCAATTGCAACATAATTCAGGTGAAATTTAATAATTCAACTCATGCAAGCATGCATAACCTTATCTGTGTGATCAGCAAACAGATCAGATAAGACCCACTGATGCAATATATAAGAGAAATAAGTTAGAAAAAAGTATGAGACTACATTGTTATGCACAGTGCCTTTTCCTTTGATTGCAAGGATGAAAACTCTTTTTGCCAGATCTGCAAACTAGAGAATTGGTTGCATTGATATTCCAAAGACAACACTACACCGTGATTTTAGCTAGACCAAGAATTTACTGCAGGCCATTGTGTGTGATGAGCTTCCAATGGGAGTTGCTGAGACATGGTTAATGTATGCAAACTGCACTTGGTCTGCATCTGATGTTTGCTACGACACTCCAGAGTGAGCTAAATAACCACGAAATGGTATCAGGTTCGTCTCCTGTGCTTGGATGGGTAATAAACAACATACCCACCGAAACATGTGTGTAATGTTTGACAGGTAAAATCCTGGAGAAGAAAAGGAACAACAGGAGAATGCAAAATTGGTTGTAGCTAGGCCAACTTGGGATGTGTCGCTATGCAGACAAGACTTCATTTACTACCAGTTCCAGCTGTTTACTTGCATTTGCAGCATCTGGCATATGATCATTATATGGTCATATATCAGAAACTTGTTCCAAGATTATCGTAAGCAACAGGATCATTATACTGATTAACTTGGTATGGTCGATCACTAACGGCAAGTGGTCTGGTAAAGCTGTTTATTATCAAAAAATAGTGTTTCCTCTGAAATTACCAATGCAATCAAAAGTTTAATGGTCACTAAACGAGGTTTCAATGTCGATTTCAGGTTAAGCTGTTAAAACTAAGCATAGAAAATTATAACACAGTAGACAAATAACACTATTTTATCCGTAATAGAGGACTACAATTGGATCTGCATGTAAATATCTGGTGTTGGTTATTACTTATGTAGAAGAAAAGACAACTGCTCAGCAGACACCTTTGTGATTACACATTGTGATAACAAAACAACATTTTTTTTTTTAAGCAAAAACAGAAATTAGACTTTGTTGGTCAAACATAAAAACTGCAAATCCAAACCAAAAAGTCATTACATAAGCAATGACAAGTTTTATCTCAAAAAGACACCTGCAAGTATCAGAAAGTGATAACAGAAACAAAACAACTTTTGAGACTGTAATAGGTATCAGGATACATTTAAGCAACATTTGCATAGAAGCAGAGATGCTCTACAGCAGTCAAAACGAAGACAATTTAAACAATTCTCTCTTGCATTATAACTAATATTAAACATTTTCAATTGTTTTTGAAAGGACAAGAAAACATTTGAGCTGCTTTTTTTGAGTAAGAGGCTGGTTACTCGCTAGGTTAAGATCACAATGACTCCTGCTAACTGTAGATAAGACACTGACCACTCAGAAGTACTCAGCAGGAGCCCCACTTCAAATAAACAAGAAATCGTTTCAAAGCCAAGACAAAAGCCTCTGTGACATTTTGACATGGCGGGTTGTGGTTTAAGCCTAGCAGTAGACACAAGAGACATGGGGAAATAATCCAGGGAACAGAGGCAGAGGAGACTAATTACAAAACTAATGCAGAATTTTTAATTGATCTCATTCCCCCTCTTTATTCAGTAGCCTGCTGGGATTTGGAAAGGGAGAAACAAACTGCAGCTGCCAGCCAGTTGTGCTAACCAGCAGTAATAAATTGTTGCTATTTTTTTCCTTTTTCAAAAAGCACAAGAAAACATTTCCACATTTTGAGATTAGGTGGGTTGCCATCCAAGGAAACGAAATGATTGCTTGCCTCTGTGAACATTTTAACTCAGCTGCGTTGTAGTAGTAAGCACGGTAATTAAAGATCTCCCTTTTGTCTTAAACCCGCTTTTATTTTTAAAAACGCTGATGAAATTGTTATTTGATTGACTATATTTAGTAAAACAAATAAACTAATGTACTTTAGGAATCCAGAGAAAGCCCTACTAATGTATCTTTACTCTGCATTTTAATCATTACAAGATGGGTTTTATAGAATCAAGCTGCAAGATCTAAAAATATGCACAGTTCAAACACACCTACCGTACTCATTATTCATGAAAAGAGATGTGTGTTAAGTCTTGACAATTCCGAATATTAAAGAGACATGCACTCAGAAAGTAGTAATAGCTCAAAATTACAGATTAGTTTTATGTTTAGTTTCTTCAGCCAGAGCTCCATCGTCACTTTGAGACCATTCCAAACTTTAATAACATTAGCTTTCAGAATGTAAATCATATTTGGTGATCTGTGAGGTGAGGTGAGGTGTTACCTGGGCTCAGATCGACATAGTTTGCTGAGAGCAATGGCTGCATTTTGCTGCACAGCTGTCTTCTTAGGCTCCCCCGCAGCGAGCCGCAGTAGAAGCAGCACAATATCAGTACCCAGCAGGTGGGTGGCAACTCCTTCCAGCTCAAAGCAATGGGCCAAGCACAAAGCTGCATTTCCTGAAATCACCTCATCGCTGTTGGAACGCAGCAAACGACGTAAATTGGAGAGTTCTGCGCAAAATAACAGGTGGAAACCAAATCAGGAAAACATACAATGATGAAAGTCACAACCATTCATAAACAGATGCAGGGAAATCAGGGGAAACCTTTCCTTTTTTAGGTGAGCTAGAATGTGCTTTTTTTTCTTTTAGAATTTCTTTAAACTGGTTTCCATGTCAGAAAATTTATTGCATTTTCTCAGTACTTGGCTTCTACATTTTTGCCTTGGGTCAAATGTTTAGGGACTCTTTCAAGCTTCCTGGAACAGTTTGCTGGAATTTTTGCCCAATCATGAGAACATAACTAATTCATTTGGGAGTATTCTCAGGTAAATTTTTCGTTTGAAAGATCTAGCTAAACCCAAGCTTCAATTTTCAGACTGATGTCTTCAAATTTTGTTTCAATATTTTCGCACATTATTCTTTTCTGTCTTCTGTCTAAGTTTTTGTTGTTGTTCTGAATGTAATACACACATTATTCACAAACAAACAATCTCCGGGTCACAGAACCTTTCTTCTTATTGAACCTTAAAATGGCTGGACATTTTTCCATGCTCTTTACAAATTTGGAAACTTCAAGCAAATAGAAATTTTACCCAAGGGTGAATTAGACTCATGGATGTCCCCAGTTTTTTTTCTGATATCTGGTCAGATTTCTTTTGATTTTTCTTTAATGAAACACAACAAAGCAGTACGTCTGAGATGTTACGTGATGATATTACTGTTGCATTTCCAGTTATCTTCAATATGATTGAATTAACTGATCAGATGCTTGCAACTTTCTGCTCTCCCAAATTGTTTAAAGTCATAGGAATCTTAGAGTATGTAAACTTTTGAGAATTAAAAATCTCTCTTGCTTTGTTTTTTTAATTAATAAAACTTATTGTTTGAATTCTAAAAAACCTAAAACTGGAAACTGTTTTAGATTTCCAGTTTTAATCAGACCGATATTTAATCAGTCTGATTAAATATCAGACCGATATTTAATCGGTCTGATATTTAATCGGTCTGATTAAATATCACACCAAGAAAAAAAATAGATTGTGTGCATTTTCATACATTTCATGTAAAAATCTGATTTCAGCTCTATAACTGAACTCACACGTTAATTAACAAGTGTTTATTTCAGTTCTGACTCAGAGATCAACCCTTTAGTACTGCAGTGTTCACACTAATGAAAGAGCCTATTAATGCTAACACGTCAATCATTCCTCACTTTTATCAGACTTCACCAGCTCTTCCCTTGCCGCGTCGCTGACTGCAGTGCAGAGCGTCAATGTCTTCATGGCAAATTTGGTGGCAGTCTGACCTTTTCCCTTCATAAACAAACACACACACAAATTAATAAGCAAGCAGGATGTTTTCTATACTGACTCTAGATAAAAAGTCAGATGTCATGAACAACAAAATGAATTAAATTATTTTTCATCTTACATATATCAAACAGCTATTATATAAATGCTAATGATGACAGTTCTTCAATATATGTTATTGTTTAGCTATTTCTCTGTAAATCGATTTAACTAGTTTTTTGTCTTTTTATTCTAATTTGACCTTCAGTGTTATATTCATATTAGGTACCACTTGAAAAAAAAAGAGTCAAAGCTGTCTGTGGGGAGATTGCATAATTTTCTGCATCTTTTGGCAATCAAATGAACACAAATGAGAGAGAGGTAGAGTACAGGTTCTGTGTGCGCAGCTCTTTCATGAGTAGAATAAGGGAAGCGTGACTAAGCCATTTCTTTTTCACCATCTTCTTGTTTTATTTATTCAAGGTTCTTTTTCTGAACCTAGATAGTTTTTCCCATAATAGGTAGCAAAACATCACATGTAACTTTCACCCAAACTTCTTGTCTCCCGTCTCGCGACTTCTTCTTGGGAAACTACAGTAAAGGGGGCAAGAGCGCCACCTCTTGACATCCCCAAATAGAACAACTGTAATAGGCAGAATTTACATACAAGATCAATTAATATATCAGTCTAGGTTGATATCATGACAACCATTTAGTCTCAGGAAGAATTTTGGACACTTTTGATTGTCTCTCTTCTCTACTCGAGTTTTTAAGTATAAAAAGTAGCATATCAAATGTATCACTGATGCAGTCCTTGAGAGCCGTTGCATAATAACGGCTCTCAAGTACTGGACTTGTTGATCCCTGAACTAGGCACTGTTTTCCATTCTAATGTTAAACCCCTGCTGTCTGCTAGTACATCAGTAAACAAAATGTAAGCAACATAGAAAATGATGTGAAAGTCTGAAGTGAAGTTCATTTTCTTTAAGTCAGCTGTGTCTTTGTTATACTTGTACAAACAGTATAACAGAAATCACAGATTTCTAGAATATGTGTCTAAGTGTATGTGTTAAAAATGTGTTATCTCAAGATTTGAAAGTCTTATTAAGCTATTCCAAGTAATTAAAAAAAACAAACTTAACTGTCTATACAGTTAAATACCTTCAGCAGCCAGCATATGGTGTGAATGACTTTCCTTCGAACAGCATGCTGAACAGCTTCAGAGGACTGAGGGAGGACAGTGCTCAACACACCCATGGCTCTCTGGAGAGTAAAGAGTGTTGATATTAGAAAAGAAACTCCTAGAAGATTAAGAAAGAGAAAGGCAAAGCAAACATAAAGGCGATAGAAAAGGGAATGGGAAATAAGACCAACCAAGAACATAACCCCAGGTTGAAGCAGCTAACTTCAATGTATTTAATTGAGACCTGATGTAACAGGCCAAAAACAGAGCAGTGCTCTGTTCTTAGTGTGAGAACATATTTTGCAGTTTTGATATATTTTTATTTACATAGAAAATCTGAATTTACAGTGCATTAATACAGATCACTTTACTTGGATACTCCAAAACCAAACCTGTTCCTCAAAACAAGTCACCTCAATGCAATCCAACCTCAATATTAAGAAAACTGTTTTGTAAAGATCTCAGAGGCTGTTTTATTAGTGAGCAGTCGCATGAGGACTTTGCTGTAGAAATGAAAGAAATTAATTTTGTATAATCAGAAGTACTTAATAGAAAGACATAGTCGATTAAATGTTGAAAGAAATTTAACCACAAAGACACAGTAAACTAATAAGTCTTGTCTTATTACTGGTGTCCACAAGCTTGTGATTTTTCTCTCCGCCTATTAAAAAGGTGTCAAGTAGTCACTGTGTTGTTAAATGAGAAAATATGTAAAAGGCTTAAAGAGGGCATTTGAACGATACAGTCAACGTGTAGCATCAACTTTTATTTTGGAGCCATTTGTGTAATAAAGTGTATCATGCAAATGAACCTGTCCAATAACAATTTCTTCACTCTAAAACCCGAGTCCCTAACAAATAAAATGTCTTACATTTTTCATTTCAAATTGATTATTTTAGTGAAAATGTAGACTTTATTCTCAGAAACAGAGGCTTAGACAAGTCAAATGGACAATCTGACTTGAACTGTTAAAATAAAGGACATTCTCAATACTGATGACTTAATAAAAATAATGTGGTGTAAAAATAAAGCCTCTAAATCCATCCATTTTCTAACACCCTTGTCCCTGGTGCCTATCTCCAGCGAATGTTCCGGGTGAGAGGCGAGGTACACCCTGGACAGGTCACCAGTCTGTCGCAGGGCAACACAGAGACAGACCACAAGGGACAAACAACCATGCACACACACTCACGGGTAGGAAGAATTTAGAGAGACCAATTAACCTAACAGTCATGTTTTTGGACTGTGGGAGGAAGCCGGAGAACCCGGAGAGAACCCACGCATGCACAGGGAGAACATGCAAACTCTGTGCAGAAAGACCCCGGGCCGGGAATCGAACCCAGGACCTTCTTGCTGCAAGGCAACAGTGCTGCCAACTGCAGCCCTGCCTCTAAATCCTTCTACCATAATTACTTTTGGAAAAACTTTGATTTATTATACAAAAGAAAACATCTTTCTTATGAGAAACCAGAGACAGAGTTCCAGTGACGTGATAAAGTTACCTCATGTTTATCAGATTTCATGGTAATTCAACTGTAACCTGTTAAAGTAATCCTTATTCTTATGACAGTAGGAAGATATGTTATCAGCTAGTTTTGCAGGGTTAGAGTAGTGTTAATGCTTTTTTAAAACGCTTTGAGTCGTGTTCAGATCCGTTACAGTGACACCATATTTTTTGACACTTCTTATCTCATGCATACACACACGCTTTTTAGATTCTTCTCATCAAAGCTATCTCCTTAATGTAGCAGACAGGGGGAAAACAGCTCTGCTGTGCTTTCATGATAAACCTTCTTGGGAAATCAAAGAGAAAAGAAGGTAAATAAAGAGCTGCTCCAGCAGAGGGAGAAGAAATAATGGTGTAAAAAAAATATGTAGGACATTTTTAATTCATTCTCACTACTCTACAAGAGCTAAAGTAACACTTTTGTCAAAGGGGGAGGACATTGTCAGATAGTTAAACAGGACCACAGGAGAAAAAAAAAATATTTGAGAAAACTTTCTATCTCTGATCCACACTAAAATTAAACCCAGCTAATCATCACAAATGAATGGGTGTCACTGGATGAATATTGCTCTGGAGTTATATGGTGAAAAAGTGCTAAATGCAGTAATGTCAGACAACATGCCTTTAATAAAAAATAACATTCCTGTAATGAATGAACACCAAAACTGAGACACATGGGTTACCCGAATGAAGGTGAATTACAGAAGTAGGTACTTTAAAAAAATCCAAAGTCCAGTCAGAGGCTTAAATACACAAATTGTAGGAATGAATGCTATTAAATTAGGATTTTAAATATGCATTTCAGCCGTTCTTGTATATGGCCATTTACAATTTTCTAGCCACATTTTAATTATTTTTGATATTTTTTTGTCATCCATACAGTTTTAACATGATGGCTTTATATAAATTTGTACATTGACCCTCACTAATATTTGGTCAAACAGGTAACTTGAGAAGTTGCAAAAATGACTGCCATCGTTCTGCCTGAATATTTGATCAGTTTTGTCAGAATGGTGCTTTCCTGACACCGTCCAGACTTTTGAAGAAAGTCAACGTTAACCTGCTTTACCTGTTTCAAAAACAGTACTTACAATATGTGGCTGAGTAGATAATCTGTTTCTGTTTCAAGTTGTAACATACAGTCATTACAGTATGTGTGCTTGAGATAACTGCCCAACTCTATCAATGTATTACTAATTTGACACACACTTTTTATTCTGATGAATAGAAATGTGTTAGGATTTTGAAGAACAACCCAGGAACCACTAACTCATCTTTAATTATAAGGTGCTTGGACACCAATGTTACTGTACAGAAATGCCATCCCTGCATCAACACTGGCTGAGAGGCACCAATCAGGAAAGAGGTGCTTCCTCTTTCCTGACTCACACCTCAAGCACAACTAAAACTTGCATCTGTTACTTGGACAAATTCACCTAACCTAATTTTTATTTTTCAAATGTATTCAAGTTATATGTTGTACTATCATGTCAATCCGAGAAAACACAATTTTGGGAAAGATGCTCATGTAATTTTTCCTTACAGTCACAATTCCTTCGTCAGCGCTTTCCAGCAAGTCGAGACAGCAGTCAGAGAGAGAAACAGCATGCGCCTTTAAAAGAGGACAAATTCATTTTCACACACTGCACCTTTAAATGACTGAAGTCACACATTACACATTTTATACACAGCACGATCTCTGACTTAAGAATCAATTTCAGTTATGTGTTAAGATACACGAATTGGACAACTGAATGTGATGCTGTAAAATGTCTTTTTAGAGGTTTATTTTCACTCAGGTGAAAGACGCAGCTAGTTTAAAGGACTAAATATTTGTTGGGTTTTGGTTAGTTGTACTCTGATTTTGAGATTTTGAGATAGCCT
Source organism: Xiphophorus maculatus (assembly GCF_002775205.1). Lineage (NCBI taxonomy): Eukaryota > Metazoa > Chordata > Actinopteri > Cyprinodontiformes > Poeciliidae > Xiphophorus > Xiphophorus maculatus. Next base: position 21,770,857 of record NC_036460.1, read on the forward strand.
GGATGTAATTAGATAAATTACAGAAGTATCTTCAACTCTTGGAAGTGGCTTCAACTTTCTAAATGATTTAGAAAGTTGATTTAGAATGTGCTGTATGTTTAGACTACACTTGCTTCATTGGTCCAATAGCTTTTTGCACAAAAATGAAACAAAGTCCTTCATGCTCCTCAATAAGTTATAACAACATTGTTTCTCAAATAAATATCTCTCAAGTTAACTGTCTTACCTGTATAGTCAAGGATATGACTGTTGATAGGTTGATAATCAAGCCCAGCATAAGGTGAATAACGTCGTTGTATTCAGATGAACCACACTGCTTCTGCAGAGAAGCAAAGCATAGCCTAAAATAACTTTAAAAACACTCACATTAACACTTTGCTGATTTGTTAGATTCTTTAAAAGATCTAAACCTAGCACAGTGAATAGCAATTTACACTTCTCCAACCAATGTTAACAGACTGCAGCTGTGTGCTTACAATAGCAGTGAGGAAGGCTTCCCAACATTCTCGCTGATGAGCGAGGTTTTGACAAATTACTTCATCTTTTGTCAGAAAGCCGATGGCTGATATGAGTAATGTAAGGACCTGTTGATTAGATTTGCTGATACTTCCCTGTAAAAGAATTAGGTAATCCCATTTAATTTTTACTCAGATAACTATATATAAAATTAAATTTAAGACTGCAACATCTTACCAGTATTGTCTTGAGTGGAATAACAACAAAATCTGTCGACATATTTCTCAGCTTCAACCGAAATCTGCAACAAAAATAAGAACATTTCTAGCAATGATCTTTTTCTGACAATGGCTGTCTTTGTCATTGTGAAGTCTTCTCCATGACTTTGAAAGCCATCATCATGGCCATAACAGCACATTTTTCTATTGGTCTTTTATGGTATCCTAATATTTAGACAGTTTTTAATAATATATTACTCTGTTTGTAGTGAATCTGCAATAGTTAGTGACTTTCGCTGTTTGAACTGAATTACTGAACTTAGCAAGTCTAATTAATGAGATGTACCTGTAAACCTAATTCCCTAAACAACTGCCTATGTTAAAATCTTTATAAATAAGAACTCTATTGCATAAAGATCACCATTCGAATAGAAAGTGTTCTGTTTTTCTTTTCTTTTTTTTTTCGATAAGTTTTCTCCACAACAAAAACCATCGACAAAATACCTACATTGACTCAGCTCAGGTTCTGCAATGGAGGGGACATTTCTTTGGATACACATTTTATTAAAACCCTCTCTGAGCTACAGAGAAGGAAAATTGATCCACCCATTTTACGGCGTGACAGCTCGACTTATTTCCTGCTGTGTTTGAGAGGCTGAGATGTCCTTTCATGTCTGTTTCCAGCAGATCCCAGAGAGAGAAACAAGTTGAGAATGGCTTCTGTCTTTATGTGACATTAACACTTAGATGGCACTTGTTGATTTATTAAAAATGCCACACACTGTGTTCCTTTAAGGACTGCTTCCTTCAGCGAAACAATTTTAAAATGCAGCACAAGGATATAGTTTGTGCAGCAAAACAGCTGACTCTGCTTTTTCTAAGTATCTGAGATTGAATTGTCAGTATGAGAATTAAGCCAGAGACATCTGATGAGATGTGTAGCATTATTACCCATCTTCAGCAGCAAAGGTTTCCAGAATACAGCCTGCTGTGATCCCCTGCTGCCGCTTTGGTTCAGAGATGCACCTCATGAGGTTTCTCACTAACCTTTAAAGAGATAAAGAGACAGGGGAGCATACCAAATAATATCTATCCGATATGCAGTTCTCCATAATTAATGTAAAGGGAATTTGCAGCTAATTTTAATGATTGTGAATTTAAATAAAAGTTCAACTAATTATTCCTCCTTCTTTGAAAATCTAATTAGATGGCAAAGTACATACAATGAAAAACCAATAAACAACCAAGCACTGTTATTAAAGAAACAAAAGAAAACTTCTTGGAAGGGTAGGAAGTATGCAGTACAAAAGCTGGCAATGGTGAACATGTAGCCCAAGGCGAACCTTAATTTCCTTTCACAGACATCTGAACTGCCCTGCACTCCATCTTTGTTTTGTATACAACAAACACCGTGGAGAGAGGTGTCAACTGATAACAAAAACAAAAGTCTTACATGTGCAGGTCTAGGTTGTCGATGGCCAAACGTCTGCCATACAAAGTGTTTGAGTACAAACTCAGTAATTCCAGGCATTCCTTCACAACTTCAGCATGGTCTGACATTAACAGCTGCACAACAGACTGTCTAGCAAGTGGACATTTCATCAGGATCTTCTGGTTTTCTTGAACTGTCAAGAGAAATAAAAATAAAAAAAACCTGGATGAGAAATGAGTTTGCCAAAACTGACACTTTCTGAATTCGGTTGCATAAACATGATAACGCAGCTACATCGGGTGTGCTTCACTTGGAGCAAACCAATCACATTATTTTGTCTCAGTTATCTCTCAGGCTAAACTTTTCAGTTTTGAAAACTTTAAATTGTATGAAATATTTATAGTATAATAATTATTTAGTTCTGCAAACATAATATCATGTAAAATATCACATGGTTTACATTCAATAAACTTGAAGCAGAATCCTCTGGGAAACATAAAATAAATAGATGAAAAAAATTGCCGACTTCCACTTTCAGGGTTTGTGCATGCAGAATTGGACTTAAACAATTCTGCATGCACATGCCATTTTAAAGATATAAAAGGGTAATGTTATAATGCCACTTTAACATTTTTAAATTCTGAGATGGAAAGTAAAGCCACCACAATATCCAGGAATAGGGGACAGGTCATAACTATTGAACATCTATGGATCATTACAATTCTCTGAGACCCCTCAGCTAGAAATCATTTCATTTAATCTTTATATAAAATCAGTGTGGATTTAATCAAAAGTTATGGGTGCACATCTTTAGTTTGTAATCTTAACTTACAGTGGAAATACTGTAAAGTAGACAGAAAAAGTAAGGTTCCAGGAAAATAGTTCTGGAAACATGTGACCTCACATAGCTGAAATGTGGCTTCAATTATTCATTGGCATTGACATGCCAACATGCATATAAATAGCCAAACTGAGTACAAAACAGGAAGCACCACATAGAAACAAATAATGACTTCACTAAACACAGAAAAGCTGAGAAATCACAGCAAATTACATAATAATATTTGTATTTCCAATTTATTTAGAGCAATGGAAACTTTGGGCACCTACCATTTTCATGACAAACGATCCTCCAAAGTCTCAATACTGAAATACACAACTCTTGGCTGAGTAGATCATCTGTTTCCTGCAACAAGCAGCTGTGAAGAAGACAACTAATATTTCAAGTATTCCTTCTTATGATTAAATTAGCTAATAAAAATTACTTTCAGTCTGGGAAACTCTTACAGGAAGAGTTTTCCAAACTGGAAAACTGTTCTGGAAACATGTGACCTCAATGTGAAACACCGCCAATGAAACTTAAGTTACTGTACCAGTTTCCACTGAATATCTAATCATTGTGGACATTTTTAACATTATGGCAGTGACAGATCATGGTATAGCTGGAAAAATATTGAATGTGGCCTCATTTGTTATGTTTTGATTGGTTTTGACTGGTGTATCTCCCTCACATCAGCATTCTCCCTGACAAATTGAAGCTAAAATTAACCCGACATTGTTTGTATTTTTTGCGCTTTCTACCGCTTTGTACTTCCCGGACACTGTGTTCCAACGTGATTCATGACAGTGCTAATAATGACAACATGGAGAGCAGTGACAAGTTAATAATATCCTTAGTGATCTGTCATGAGGGACTAATAATTCTTATCTTGTCCAAAACACTCCCACTTTCTAGGACAAAAACACGTGGCCTTTCCTCAGTGCAGCACTCAGCTCCATCTCCTGAGTGATCATCTTTTATTTTTCAGGCTATTACACAAACAGCTGGAAAGAGACAGAGGGGAAGGTGAATGATCTTTCTAGTTTAGGCCATCATTGTTTCTGTATGTCCCCATCGCTCTGTCCATCTGTCAAAGCTCCAATGAGAATTGAGGGTTACCTCTCCCAGTGGTCTCCTTACCACTTCAGCACGTCATTGCTGCTGATGATACTAAAGCCATTGTTCAGTCTGAAGAGAGTCTTTCCTGTACCTGTTAGAAGAGAAGAGCAGATAGCAAAGGAAGACAGAAAACCATTCATTAGCCAGAGGTAGAGAGGCTTTACAGAAACACAACACTTTTCTCCTTGTTCGGTTTACCTTGCTCACTGGATGAGATTCAGTGGAGGAAAAGAAAAGGAGTATGTAAATTGTGTGCAGTATACAACTAGTGTCCAAAAAGTAGAGGACAGAGCACTTCAATGGGAAAACTTGTGAGCTGCAGAAGCATTTTGATGATAGTGAGTCACATGGTTTGATATATTAATGTCAGCAATGATTAAAAGAGAGAATTCAGATAAAAAATGGCTAGCCCCACTTACAGCAAGACCTCAAGGTTATAATAATTTAACCAAAAAAGAGGGTCTGCTTTTGCCAGCGTTCAAGGGTTTGCTCATTAAAAAGATACAAGCGTTCCTCTTTAAAAAAAAAAGAAAAATGTGCTTTGTTCAGGAATTTAAAATGTGAAGATTCAACAAACATTACAATCAATGAGTTTGCTTTGGCCATTGGTGCTTTGGTCAATTATTGATCACGCCTCTATCATATTTAAAAACGGCTTTCTTTTAACCATTCAAGGTCACAGTTTCAAGAGCTGAATATAATTTGTTGTTTATCTTTTTATTCAGCTGACAGCCTAAAGTTATTGTTCAACAAAAAACATAATTTATCTAAAGATGAGCAGGAATTTTAAAAATGAAACGCAGTCTGCCTGTTAATGTTTCCAGTTACCTACACACTTAAAATCAACTAAATGATATTGAAAATTAAAATATTACACCAGAACAATAAAGTGTAGCAGAATACAAAAACATTATGAAAAGTATGTTTAATACCCGCTTAAAGGTTGTGATTGTTAAAAGTTGCATTTAATCAAATTAAGGACATATTTCAATGTTCTTCTTATTCAGTTTTTTCCTTTGTGTCTTTTTAACTGGCTGGTAAGATTTTACACCTCCTTTTCTGCTATTATTTTAGGCTAAAAGAAACAGCAAATGGATTGAACCATTTAAGCAGGTTAATGAGCAGAAGGTATAGGCTCAATAAGATTAGAGGGAAAACAGACTTGCACAAAGCCAGAGGAGCACTCACAGTCAGTAACTGCCTGTGACAGGCTCTCCAATCCTCCACAGTAATAGAGGGGCATCTGGCCGGGCCTAGACAGCTTCTCCAGCAGCTGGGGAACCGCTGTGGCCTTTCTCTCTCCTTCGTCAAGTTGTTTCTTTGCATCCGTCTCCTGGCTATCTTTTTCCTCTTCTAAATCTACCAGGTCCAAATATTCTACAAAGGGGGATAAAAAGACAGAGGAAAGAGAAAGTTATACATCAATTATGATGGTAGTTGCACTATTACATTTATACACATCTTCTCTTATTGGAGGATATAGTCATCGATTTTCAAGTTCTTTGAAACGTTTCGCATTTAACATGACAGTGAGATGAAATGTAGTCCCGGAGAAAACTTTGTATTTGCTCATCTCACTAGTTTGAAATCCACACTGGGTCAAAAGATGCATAGAAATTCAAATAAATGCATGCATCCCCAATTATAGTTAGTTAAATTTCTTATCAGAAATGCTAATAATTTAATTGAATTGGCTGACCTCCAGCCACAGAACCAGCCTTTAAGAATGAACCACACTTGAAACCGTGGCCATTCCAGGAGATAAGTCTTAGCTGCTTCATGCAATCCAAAGGGGCTGTTTTAGATGTGTGGGATTATTGCCTCATTGGAATTCTCATTGTGTTCAGGTTTCAACAGTTGGACCCTTAGATAAAAAGGAACTGGTTGTAATGTCTAGGACCAACAAAGGAATCAAGAAATTTGTCTCAATTTAGAAAGCTAAACATTCAATACTGACTAAAATTTGCAGGTTTTAAAGTGGACAACCCAGTTGTACATTTCTACCTCCCCAGAAAGAAATAAAGTCTGATTAGAGATGCCAACATGAGTTAATTAAACTAAAGAAAACTGTCCAGCATGGTGGTTAGAGCACCAGGCTATGGGGCTTTTTCACTGCTATTAAGAGGGGCAGCAAAAAACCCAGAAACTGTAAATGACCTTTCAATAAACCTGATTGAAAATTTCAGAAACTTTGCCTAAAACATCAGTCATTGCCCAACTAATTTTAAAGAAAAGCCATATTCGTGCCAAAAACTTGTTGACAGCAACAAAACAACTTCCAGAGGAAACTTATTCCAAGATGTATGTTTAATTTGTCTTAGTATGTATATTTTTGATTCTGTGTAGTTTGGAAAAATCTTCTTGCCTTAAGGTTATTGATATTATTCACTTCATCCATAAAGCCATAAAGTTCTTGATATTCATACCAATGATCAATGTAAGAAACATTTCATTTAGTTGACCACTAAATATTGCTTATTCAATGTATTTGTGAGCTAGATGACTTACTAATTTTCAGGACTTAGTAAGATTATTGAATGAAAGGTGAACAAACTTTCAAAACTAATTTCAGTTTAGAGCTATCTTCTATTTAAGCTTCTATTTTATAAAGTAGATTTTACCTATTTAATTTAAAACAATTGTTATTACCTTTTACCACGTTTTCCTTTCCAGGTTCAATCTCCAGTATCTTTTCAAAGCAGCTTCTTGCCTGGAACAAAGGAAAATCTCATAATTAAATATATCTTGTCCTCAAGACATCTCAGCAAGACTGGCACAGGGTAAAGAGACAAAATAGTCACAATTATCTTCCAAATAGGTCATGTACATTTTTCACATTGTTAAAATTAGATATCAGCTTTTTTGGTAATGAAGGGATAAAATGATTACGACATTAGATGCCAGAGAAGATATTGACTAAATTAAAATCAGATAGAACTCAGGTTACATACAATGTTTTCATTCTTGGGAATTTTTATGAAAATGATTTTCTTACTTGAGGCATTCAACGACTACAACTTGGCCTTGTCACTGGTATGTCTGCATGACATATGTCTACTTAGAGCAACTATTAAAGTGATGGGATGTGACTGGATGTAATGAGGGATAATTATGCTCACCTCATTATATTTCTTCAAACCCAGGTATGCTTTCCCCATATGTACATAAGCCTTTATGCATCTTTCATTACACTGAGGTGGCAGAGAAAATTATCATTAGAGGTTATTCATCGGAAACATATGAACAATTCATGTTTGAACACCAATAGCTCTACCATAAAATAGCAATATATCCACATTCAGATTTGACAATAAAAATAATGGATTAATGTAACATATACTTATCTGTTTATTGGAATGAAATTGTTTTTGAAAAGTAGTACAGCACAGTCTTAAAGAATCCATCAATTCAATTTAGTTTTATTCATAAAGCTCCAATTTACAACAAATGTCATCTCAAGAAATGTACCAAAAAAAAGTCATTTCAATTCAATCACACATATATTCAAATTAATCATACTTATCAAACAGTGCATTAAGCTCAGTTTGTTATTATAAATAGCTCAAAAAGGTTTTCTGTCTAAGGAAACCCAGCAGATTCCATTGAGTCATTGACTTGCAGCATTCACTCTTCCTCGACTGAGTGCCAATTATATGTTATTTAACATTTTCTTTTTTTGTTTAACATTATTAGTTTGCAGTTTTTGTATAAACAGGTATTAAATACCTGTGAAAAACCAAAGCATAACATGTCTGAATTTCTTGCCATAATTATACCTTCAAGGCCCACTCGCAGTCCACGATGGCTTCTTTATATCTTTCAAGCTTGATGTAAGCCTGGAGAAATCACAACATTGAGAAGGCGGCAAATGAAAAACCAAAACGCACAAAAACAGAGACGGTTATTGTCGTCGCAGTGTTTGGTCAGAAACAGAGCATCATTTTCAAAGTTGTTAATCTTGAGAAGCTGCTTTGTCGTTAAAACATGTACTTCCAATGAAAATGTAAAATAGCAGAAGTTGTATAAGTTTTCTAACTATTTTTGTCCTTACTTTTGCTTCTTTTTTTTTTTTTTTATCTTATGTGGTGCCAAATTCCAGACATCAATGCCTGAGAGTCAGGGGACATCATGGACAGGTTGCCAATCCATCAAAGATACTCAGATTCAAACCTAAGTGCAATTTGGAGATGCCAATTAACCTAATAAGACTATTTCTAGAGTATGAAAGGAAGCCAGGGGAAAAAAAATAACTCCATGCAGAAAGCCCCCTGGTCAGAATTAGACCCCTTATCCAGCTTGCTGCAATATAACAGTATTAAGGTAACTTCATAATCCCACAGCCAGTTCTGCTAACATAGGAAAAACAACTTTGAACATGCTCAGAAGACTTCTTTGACATAATCCTCTATCTTTGTGATAGAGGATAGATAGAAGACCCAAACACTGGGTCAACAACAGTGCCCCAGTTGGTTGGATTAGAGAACGATCCTCATCTTTCTTGACATCTCCCACAGGAGAGGAAATAAGAAAAGGTTGGAAGTTGAAATTACCCAGAACAATTATCAATGGGCTGTGTTAGCTTATATGCAGAAGATATATTTTAAGGCTTAATACTTACTTGTGCTCTGTTGGTGTAGAGTGGCTGCATGTCTCTAAGTACAGCCAATCCATCACTGTAACACTTCACTGCGGTTTCATAATCTTCTTGGGCATAAGCTTCATTCCCCTTATTTTTTAGAGCTGCAGTAATTCAAGCAGAGAAACATTAATAAAGACGTTACAGTAAGCTCAAAAGAGTGACAACAAGACAACACCAGATGTAGGGAGGACAAAAACATACCAGTTGCCTCCTTCAGTTTAACCATTCTCTTTCTTCCCCTCTCTTCGGCATCTCTCGCCATAATCTTCATGAAATGTTCTTAATAGAAAGAGCAACGTAAAAGACAATTCAAATATTAGATGGTTTTGTTCAGGTTTAAAGAAAAACTTGCAACGGTGATAAATACAGCCAGCACACACATTTTGACTGAACCAAATCGAGTTATATGCTAAGGCTCTCAGTTACTTTAAGAGAGACTGAAAAGAACAGCTGGTGAACAAAGATATTCATTGTGTTTTTCACTTTAAACACATCAGGCTGTTTTAATACTGCAAAGAAAGAGTTCAGATGTGGCGTCTTTGCCGGCTCCAGTATAGAATCTGTATTTTCTTTCTTATCATGAATTCAGAGTACAGTGGGTTCACTCCTTAAATTACATTCATTGAAGAGTTTTCCTTTGCTGAGACTAAATGCAAACTTCTAATGCAAAGTTAATTTAACAGTGTTACCTCGGTGATATATTTTTTTCTAAGCTGGTGTGGTTCTCCACAACAGCTTAGAGAAGATCTGCAATTCCATTTTTCTGAATTTGTGTTTTTGTTTCTTGGTTTATCTAGTTTCTAGTTAAAATAACTTTTGACCCAAACTACCCAAAATAAATTTCAAAATTGGACACTGTCTCCAACTGTTGAATAATGTACAGCTTTCTTCTGTCTAATGCTCAATGTTGAATTGGTAGCTTTAACACCTTGCTCTCACGATTCCACAATTATTGACTTTATTTATCTACAATGATACCAGCTTAGAAAAATGAGAATATTGCATTCAGTGTTTTTCAAAGAAAACTTCCAGTGCTCATAATGTTTTGTTACTCACCTTGACTGCTAGTATTTGAACTCTGAAGAAAAAAAGAACAAAAAATGATTAGTAAAATTAAAATATAGTTTTACCATTATATTTTCTAAAATGAAAGATACTTGGTAGGCAGCTTAACACAACAATTGTGCATGGTATTTTGATGCTTGAGAAACACCGAAAACAAGTAAAAATAAAGACAGAGACACTCAGTGACAAAAAATAAAACAGAAAAGGAGGGGGAGTGAAATTCTGACTTTGTGGTAGAGATATTTCTTTTTTACCGTAGAAGGCTGAATGAGTGGGCTTGTGTTGACTGTAGTCTTGTTGACTTTTGTCCTGCAAGGTTCATCCAAGGTAGTAATTAAGGTATCTGCTTTTGCTACGGCTTTTTGCTGCACTCCAATGTCAGAGGACTGGAAATCTTCCAATAACTGACCTAAAAAAGAAAACACTTTTAATCATTTACTTTTTTCAACCCTTTATATCCTACCATTATGAAGTGCATGTGCCTGAGCTTTGTTTTTACATTTTTCGATGCTGCAGAGCCATTTTTTGGAGCATTTCAATGATCAATACATCAGTACAATCCTTATATCCAGATCTTTCACAATTTCTGTTATTAATCCAGAACAACTAAATAAAATGCTAAAAACTGCAAAAAATCACTAAAACATTTTATTTGTTTTATAATGTTTTAATTTTAGCTTGTAATATTTATGAAAATGAAATCATCTAATATGCTTTTTGTACCAAGAAATGTCGTACGGATTAAGATTTGCACTTACATAATAGCACAAAATCACATCAGCCAAAGATCATCCCAAGAGCTTTTACTTTTGGCACAGAAGGTCTCCATGTAAAATAGGCAAGGGGCAATTAAAAAATAATTAAGGGGCACAATGTAAAAAGAGTAAATACAAAAAAATGAGCTAGTTACATGGAAATCTAACCCATATATTTCTATTCTGCGTGAGTGCACTTTCACAATTTCAATGATTTTCTTCATACTTTATTGTTATTCTACCAAACAATAACTTTGTGGTGATAAGAAATTTAGATGAGCATAATAGCCCTTTATCTTAACATGGAGTCATGTGCTGCGACTCAGTTAACTTCAGGGTCATTACCCACCCTACTACATTTGTTTAGAAAGCTACTTACAGTTAAAATGAATATAATGGTTATTAAAATATGAAAATGCCGATTTCAGGATGGGGGGAGAATGAGCTAGGTTTTGATTTTTTTTAGATTTAAACCTAAAAAATGATCAATATAAGCATACAGCTCTAAAATAGTCGAATAGTGGTTATTAAACTTAGAATGCAAGAAAGTCGAACAATTGGAAAACTCATGAAAGAACCATTACACTGGTATATTGTTTCCACGTTTTTGTTAATATTTCCATATTTTTGTTAAAGTTACCATCGTGGTAAACGTGAACTAACAGTCCTTCATAAAAGGAGGTTTTAGGAGCTGTGCGTACCTATTTTGTCAACGTTGCTCAGAAATCTGTCCAGGTCCTCGGAATTCTCCATCATTGTCTTGGACTTTAAACCCTGTTTTTTAATAGGCTATATTATTAAGTACTATTTTTGCATCGAAGCGGCGAACACACAACTTCAGGTTTTAGCATTGGGTTACCATAGTGACGCGGAGGCGTTTACGGTCATCCGTTACTTTAGCTCTATCTGTTGTAGCAAACAATTCGTAGTAATGGCTATGAAGATTGAGCAAGCAACATTTTATCATTATTTCTCATAAATAAAAAGATAATATGTCAAAAAATATATTTTTATCTTCTATATCGCTGAATGTTTATATAAGACGAACATCATCGAAATCCATTTCTTGTTTTTCTTGTTCTGTACTGCCACCTTGTGGTTAAAAGCGCATCATCCATGCAAATTATGAGAACTTGCATTTTGTTTTATTATAAACGGACATTGAGAGTTGCTATTCTATTGATATTTTCATCTTCAGCACGCTGTTTTTTTGTTTGTTTGTTTTGTTTTGTTCTCACTGCATAATTGGATACGTTTGCAAAAAAAGTGTGAAAACTTAGGTCTGCTTCTTTTGAAAGGATATTTATTTCACAAAATTTTCAAATCCAAATTTCTATGTGACATGAATCCAACCAGATTCTAATTTTTAAAAAACATCAATTATTTCAAAAAAGTTATTCTGAATAACTGAAAAGTTATATTCAGTGTCTAAATTTAGACACTGAAACTCAGCTAACTATTTCTTTTCTTTGGTAATTTAAATCTAGTATTTATTTATTTACTTGTAGTGCTAAGTGAAAGTTGTAGATATTTTTTGTTTGTTTTAAATTAAAAGTATAATAGTGATTCAAATATCATCACACATAGCTGCATAATAAATATATTTTTAAAAACGTATAAATGACATAAGGTTTTGTAGTTTACACTGGGTGCACTGAGAGAGGCAGAGGAGCCTGATTTTTTTCCACAGGTTATCTGTCTCATATCTTGTCGTGAAGTGGTGACAGTTTCAACAAATATGTAAAAGAATATTTTTTGTTAAAGTTACATACTGCAGCTTCCATGTGAACTCATGTTTCATCATAAGGTCTCCAGCTCATCATCTGGCAGACAGTCTGATCTCCTCTCCCCTGGAGACTTTCCAAACCAGTTATCAGAAATTCATCAGAATAATTATAATGAATAATTGATATTAATAATTATTATTAAACTTAGAATAACCTCTATTCTAAGTGGTTATTCTAAGTTTGTCCACCTGAGAAAGTCTCAAATGGATGAGAAGGTATCAGGTGGAGAGTAAGTCACTTAAGTTCACTGACACCTTATTAATTCTTTATGTTGTGTACAGTGACCAGATCTATCAACAGAGTTTCAACACATTGTGCAATTATGAAAACTTTGTTTAATCTTATCTCTAAAACCGTATCCTGTCCCCCTGAAACCATCCATCCTGAGTTGAAGGAACAGCTGCGACCAAACTCTTATGGTTATGGTGTTGCCACCAAAATGAATAAGGACCTTCTTGTGTCAAGGACATCCAGAGCTCTTTTTTTTTAGGATACTTTAAGAAATTAATAATTACTGTAATCTTTATATCTATGGAAATTTGAAAGAGGTATTGCTTGTGCATCTCGAAGATTCTGCCACGTTCCAGGAAGAGGAACGATGACGCATCTTTTATGGCTTAAGCCTTATGGTCAATAGACACAGAGGGTATTAAATAATTTTCTCTCTTAGTATTGATACACGTCCCTTTAGAACACACCCCCAGGAATCTCATGGATAAAAGGATGTGGATCGTGTCCTGCGCCAGCCATCGCATCTAGATATCAACGAACCAACCAGGACAGAGGAACTTACCAAACAGACAGAAAAAATGGAAACTGGTCAGACTCTCAGAGCGCCAAGTGCTAACTCTGCTGCTCCATCCTACTTTGGATGGTCCATTTTTAACACTGTGGGCTGCTGTGTGCCTCTTGGGGTTGCTGCTCTTATTTACTCTAACAAGGTAGGAAACTTTTCACTAGAATAACTCTTTAATTTGTTCAGACGTTTTTGCTTTCAAATACAAAACAAACACAAAAACTATTCTGAATAGCATAACATATGTTGCAGCACAGATTACATTTATTACACCACAGAGTAAACTCATTTCATGGTTGATCCTGTATCTCTGTCACATAACCAGTATATGTTATTACAGTTAGACATTATATTACTGTTTACAATTTGCAGATTCAATGTCTTTCAGTGCTAAATCAAATTATTAAATTTTTTTTTCAAATGACACTAATTATAGCAATTGTTTCATAAAGGTAACAGAAGCCACTGCTGCTGGAGACACAGTTACTGCTGCTAACGCATCCAGGACAGCCAAGATCTTGAACATATCCTCAACTGTCATTACACTAATCATTATCACTGTGGTGACTGTAAATCTTATTATCTTCTTAAGTTGATCAAGAACTGATTAACTAGATGGTTATGCTTAGGGTATAGCCTAACCTAAGCATAACCTTCCTTCTCTTCTTCACAACCACAGCAAAATGGAATAAACAGATGAGTTCAAAGATTCAAATGTCTGTATGTACTCATTTTAATCATTCATGTGCTTTTTGCTGAATGCGTCTTTGAAACAAACTTCCAGAAAACTGTAATACAGCTGAAACACTGACTTTCTTTAAATCTTGACTAAAAACCCACCTGTTTAGGATTGTATTTGAAATGTAATCAATTACAAATGTAATGATGGAACTTTACTTAATGTTGTGTTTTGATTGTTGATTCTATGTTGCATTGTGTTTCTGTGTTTGATATGATGTAAAGCACTGTGAAATGCCTTGCTGCTGAAATGTGCTATACAAATAAAATTTGATTGATTGATTGATTGACAAATCATTAAAACAAGAAAAATATATGTATTATCCAAAAAGCAGAGAAAAATATTGAAGTAAAGCTAGAATTCAGATTAAATGCATTTTGCAATAAACAATCTCAAAATACATTAAAAAAAACATTAAAAGACCGTATAAAAGACTTCACTGGGATATTAAAATCATCCTGGTTTGATTAAACGTATATTTAAGACTCAGTTTAGAGTTCATATACACCTATGGGAATGGGTGTTTTGAGCTTTTTAGAACCCATCCAAACTTTCTCTTTGAAAAAAAGAATAAAGCATACATAGTTCATATTTTTATAAAAATCAAGTTTCTTTTTTAATTTTCCTACTGGGACTGTTATTTGTGTCCAAATATTATCCATCTCACCCAAATATTTGCACTCAGATTCAATTAAACTGGTTATTATTAAACAAGAACATGCTGAAACATCAATGGCACTGTCCACAATAAAGGCAGTCCTTTGTTCAAATTAAGTTAAAACTTGCAGCTCTTAATTTCAAGATTTATAAATTTTTCATTCCTAATACACAAGGTTAAATCATTTTTTTTCTTGCATTAGACAAAACTCACACCAGGTTAAAACATATGAACTATTGACATAGAGTCACTTGCAGGTCTAAGAATATTGTCTATTTTGAAGGTAAATGTTACTGACAAATAAATAAAAAGTTAAGTTAATCTATCCACAAAGACTGGAAGTATGTTTGGAGGAGTTAAAGTAACACTTTAACTATTATTGCTTTTGAACCAAAAGAGTGAAATAATAAAGAATCTTTCATCACTTTAAACTAATCTGTACATAGCTGGACATATTTGGCTATTCTAACAGAACAATAACCTCAAACGCCAATAGAAATCAGCTTTGGAAAAGAGCCTATAAAGAAAATATGTACAATGTTTAAAAGTTAGATCTGTATTAGACAACCAAATAATTAAAATGACAGCTACCATTTATGACATGAACAATCTTCATATTCAGGCAGTATATTGTTAATAGCAACAAAACCTGCATGGCTTCTCTGAAAATTGGTGAAAGAAATTCACAGTAGAGTTGTACTTTGTATATTTCAGTCTATATTAATAACTTGAGTTTGTATAAATAAGAAAAAAAATCACTTGTTATTGTTCATTTAAATGATCAGTACCCTTAATTACTAGCCTTGTGTAGTCCACACCAAACATCCCAATACATGCTGATAATGAGAATGTGTACATTTCTGACAGGAATTGTATCTTTACTCTAACTGGCCAATAAAAACAATTAGTAAACAGTTTTTTTTAATATGTTTGTTCCAACTTAATTAACAAAAACATATTGATATTTGTTATGTAAATAAGTTCTCTTAGTTTTATGATACAAATGGAAACAGTACAACTGACATGAGTAACCCTGGTAAAGTGTAATTTAGGTTGATCAAACAAGTAATAAAATGCAATCCTTTCCTAATCCCACTTTATTTTTAAAGCACATTTACAAACAGCAGAGTCGAACCAAAGTGCTGTAGAATATGACCGTTAATAAGAAGGAACACAGACGTAGAACACACAGAGCAGAAGACTCCAGAACAAAAGCTGTGAGATTGAAAAGGCTATAACAGGTAGAAGTCCAAGAATAAAAAATGCCAGTGGCAAGTAGATAAATGAAATTAAGTTCATTACAGGACATATCGATCCTGTGTAATTGACCTAGGTTTAAACAATATGATTAGCTGAATAAAAGTGAAATACCTGTGAGGAACTGTTTTTGCCTTTCAGAAATATATTCATGTTAGTATGAGACATTTGGTTGTGATTTTACATTCAGCCAAATGAAGTGTAACAATCACTATCATTAAACTGTATATAATCTTTAGCTTGTTGGGTTTACAAAATTAGCTCAAACTGAAATGTGGATGAAGTCAACAAAGAGTCCTCTAGCATCTTCAGTGGGATTTCCTGTTCCTGAAGCCAAACAAGGTAACATTGTCTAACATAAACCACATCATGCAGGAATCACTTGTGGAGACTGAGGCCCTGTTTACATGACAATGATCCGATGAAAATTAATTTTTTGTTTCGTTTCTGTTAACACATTTACATGAAAACGTTCTAGTTACAATCTTTGTTTACACAATAACGGTACACATCAAAAAGGTGTAATGCTCTCGCCACGCCACTAGTCGGTGCTAGGTTCTAAACTAACTAAGTGCGCATGTGTTTTAAAAAAATAAAATTCGCGTTTCCCCATCAGATAATATACAAGAGGTAATCAGGGAACACGAGCTGGGAGCAATCAGGACAGACAAGACGACACAGAAACTAACTACATTAGTTTGCACTAATCCACAGTTTTTAAGCCTGGAGCTGAGGGCTAAAGGGGGCCAGACAAGGCACATGTGTTTATTCTGGACTTCAATAGCAAAAATGTCTCCACCTGCTTTTTGAAAGAGTCAATAGTTTCAGTACAGTGCAAGGACAACAGAAGAGAGCTGCCTGAAATACCAGAACCAAGTGTGTGGGGTTACCAACTGATTGTGACCATTTGACCTTAGTGCATAGGAAGAATGGAGTTTCAGCATATCAGCAATATTTTTGAGGGATTGTTTAAGTAGGCCCACAAGCGTGAAGACTACAATTTTAAAATTAATTCTGAAATTTACTGGAATCCATGGAAAAGAAGCCAACATTCAAATAATATCCAATCTTCTACTGGTAAAAGTTTTGCTGCAGCATTTTGCATGGTCTGAAGGTGATCCAAAGCTGATTAAAACAGCATATGGAAAAATTAAGAGATAAAACCATTGACAATCATCTCAAGTTCTGCTTTTGACAGGCAGAACTTGAACTCGCTCTGACATCGAACTAGCACAAAGGACACTCAAATTTCTGAAATTTGGTTTATCAGAAAAGCCTAAAAAGTTGACATTTGAAATCACTTCCCATCACCACTCTCCAGCAATCTTGGGATTTGTTTTGAGTCCACCCGATCCTTTGATTACCATATCAACCATCACAACAACATGCTAAAAGTTCAGAAAATAGACTTTGGCTCATCAGCCATTCAGCAGTTTTCCACATAACATAGCCAATAAGATAATGATCGCATGTTTCTATTACAGTGCCCAGAAAATGTATTCAGTTTTTTGACAAACATGTTCTGCACCCTGTGGGAGATCAATTCACACCTCCACCCACAGGAGAGACTGAGCAGCACTGCTTTAGCCACAGCAAAGAGAGTTTAAGTAGGGCAATGTGTGAGTAACACAGACCTGTGCATTTACTCTAAGTAAGGACAGTTATTTATGGCATTTTTCTGTTTTTTGAGTGTTTCATCCTGACTACATGTTGAGGGATGAAGTACTTATCAAATAAAGAAAATTCTAATTGTAACGTAAAAAGGTGAACATTTAGCTATTTCTTTACTACGCTGGATGAAAATATAGTTTGTGGGACATTTTTAGAAACTGAACGGGTTGTGGTGGAATTTTTGTATTGACAGCCCATAAGACAACAGTATCCCTTAAATTTAAAATATGCTTTTCTAGCAGAGATGTTTTGAAGATGGTGCTTAAAAGATGTGTCAAATATTGATTATTGATACTGGGCAATAAAAAAACAGCATGGTTAAGTAATGTTGATACTGAGTAAAACATTTTAAATGGATTTTAATCATTTAGGAACTCTAAATGTTGCAAATTACTTTCCAAAAGGCATTGAAGTTGTCAGGGGGTGTGTGTATTTTAGAGCTTTCCTCCACATCTGCTACCATACGGAGGGGTGCGGGGGGGGGGGGGTGTCTTGTCACA
The DNA here is from genome assembly GCF_002775205.1 of Xiphophorus maculatus. NCBI lineage: Eukaryota > Metazoa > Chordata > Actinopteri > Cyprinodontiformes > Poeciliidae > Xiphophorus > Xiphophorus maculatus. The sequence goes on from NC_036460.1 coordinate 21,788,769, forward strand.
TAACCAAAGTAAGTTCCTGTTCTTATTTAACCACACCCATAAAGCATAAAAGCACCAGCACCACCTCCTCAAATGACAGATTTAAAATATAAGCCAATATATCACACCTGCAGAATCCACTGAAAGGCCAAGCAATCATGCCAGAATCTCAGACCAGTGTTGCCCCAACCTACCGTGGTTGGTCTATTTTCAACATTATATGCTGCTGTTGGCCTCTTGGAGCTTGTGCACTATATTACTCCGGTAAGGTAGGTAATCCTTCAACAGCATCAAAATGAATGTTGCTCAAACCTTTGTCCTTTTTACCTCTACCTTTAAGACAATTATTTACATCTTATGTAATATCTTTTAAATTATATGTTTCTCACTGATGATGGAACGTCTCCTTTATTGTAGTCATAAGTCATACAGTTTATATGAATGCCAATGCATTGATGATTTTGTATCTAAATGTGACACGACTGGTGCAAATAGCAAAGATTTCACATTATTTTTTATCTCCTCTTCATTGATGCAATTATCCATGAATATGTAAGTGATTGTAATCACTGTTGATTCCTAAGGTAAAAACTGCAAATGAAGCTGGAGACACCGTTGCAGCTCAGGACGCATCAAAAACGGCAATGACCCTGAATATCATCGCCCTCATCTGTGGACTTATTCTCATCCCTATCGTCCTCTATTACCAATTCCAAAATCTGAAGCATCACTAACTTGTCACTGCAAATGTCTTCCTCTCCTCCACCGGCAGTTGAAAGCAACATACGTAAATGACTGATCTTATCTACATCTGTCAACCTGAATGCTGTCAAAAATATTCTTTGGTACATTGTTTCACCCTCAATTGTAAAATCATTTAAAGTTTGTTAACACAGAAAACAGCATCGTTTAACTTTGTTCGGTGCTGGTTAAAAATAAAGAAAACTTGAAACGGCGTTGAGTTGTGCAACTTTTGTTTTCAGGGTTCTCTGTCAAACTTGGGTTATTAGCAAAAATCAGCTGAAATAAAACCGGGATTCAAGCAGTAAATAAATATACACAGTTCCTCCAAAATGCATTTTCCTTCTTGAAGATTTGTTAATTTCTTTGTTGTCAAATTTAAATTTTTCAAATAATCAAACTAACTGTAATATGAGACAGGAAAAATCTGAGTGAACAAATAAATGAGTTTTTAAAAATGTTTTTATTTAAAAGGAGAAAAAAACAGTCAAAATAAACCTGATAAATTGTGAATAAATTGTGAAGCTGATTTCCATCTTGAACACATGCCCATGTTTTTTTTTTAAACAAGCCACTAGAACAAATAACTTGAATAGTACCTGTTTGACAAAATAAAAATAAGCTAAAATACCTTACGAAGCAGCGCATCTTGGCCAAATTCAGAGAAATTACTGTGGAACAATGTCTTCCAGCCAGGATTAAATTCCAAAACATTACAGGACTTTCATTTTAACAGAACGGCACCGGAAACTCAGCTGAAGTGGAGGATGTATCAGAAACAGCCAAGAAACTAAACTTCCCCCGCTTCTTACCTTCTTTACTCACAAGCCTGGCAACAGCAGAATTACTATAGAATAAATTAGTGGAGTGGCCTCTATTTATTTATTTTTACATAATTCACAATATCGGTGAAGGAGGTGGAGTGGATTCCATTTTTTACAGATTTATTGAGCAGTGTTAGAATTACAGTTCAACTCTCAGGTTTTTCCATATCAATGTAAAACAAGAATAACTTGTTCTGTACATTCCAACTTTATTACTTACATACAGTATATATTAACCGTGTTTAACACATTCCTTTCATTACAGCATTGCATTTAAATGTGTATTACAAACAGCTTCTCTGGGTCGAGTTCCTCACACTCTGAGAACTGAAGCGTGTTCTCCTAACCCACACATTAGAAGTAAAATAAATAAATGTACTTAATCTTGTCAAACATTCAGCAACATTCAGCAGTTTTGCAGTGTAAAATAAGGGTAATAATATATACTTCTAAATAATATACAAACATGGAAAATGTATACGTCAGTCTGTGAGGTGTTGATTCATACTTCCTCCCACAAGAGTTACAGAGAAGCAAGGAAAAAAAATTTTTTAACCACAACTAAGAAGATTTAAGTAGAGCAAAGTTAGTGTGAAAAAAATGACTCTTGCATTTGCTTTCAGAAATATACAGTATTCAACATTGGCTCACTATTACTGCCATACTATGAGTTTTTATTTGGATCTCCAAACAAATACATGAGCCTTGTTAAAAATAAATTGTGGACTTTTTGTCCTATTTTTTTGTTCTGTTGATTTAGCTGAATATAACAATATCTTTTAAAGTATATTGTAGATTTTCTAACAGGAAGCATTTTCTATGTTTGAGCAAACATAATGCGTTTCTATTATTATAAATGACAAATATCAAGATTCAAGGTCAGATTTTGATTTAAGTGACCGACACATGATGCTAAGTATAAAACTAGACAAAGAAATGTGATTACAGAGTAAAATTGGTGCTATGAGTTACAAGTTAGAAGAAGGGTATCAAAACTATCCATCCATTTTCTAACACCCTCGTCCTAAGTGGGGTCGTAAGGAGTGCTGGTGCCTATCTCCAGCGAACGTTTTGGGCGAAAGGCGGGGTCACCCTGGACAGGTCGCCAGTCTGTCGCAGGGCAACACAGAGACAGATAGGGAAAAACAACCATGCACACACACACACTCACACCTAGGGAGAATTTTTAGAAACCAATTAAAAGCTGGAGTACCCGGAGAGAACCCATGCATGCACAGGAAGAACATGCAAACACCATGCAGAAAGAACCCAGGCTGGGAATCAAACCCAGGACCTTCTTCCTGCAAGGCAACAGTGCTACCAACTGCGCCACTGTGCAGCCTGGTACCTAAAACAAATAAAATGCAAAGAAAAAAAGTCCAGCAAAATTGTCATTTTGGTCTGGCTGCTTTTTATTCACTTGAATTGAGGATCCTGCCTTTCAGAACCAAGTATGCGTTTTTTTGTTGTTTTTTTTTATCTTAAAAGCTTAGGTTCCTGGTTGCACAAAAGAGAAGAAATTATATAATCATTGACATAAATTTTAATTTAATGTGTTAAACTTTTAAATGTAGTTTGGGGGTGGGGGAGTCATTTTTACACAAAACTCAAAACCTGAAAGTTTTGAGTTTTATCTGATAGTGATAGGAATCAAACCTTTTATTTTGTTCATATGGCCTCCATCTGAACTCATCTGTTGATTCTTACTTTTATCAGCATGATCTCTTAACGTAATGTAGGGTCTATACAAGAATATTTGATAATGATGGTTGTTGGTTCAGCCACTCTGGTCCTCCTGTCCCTCTTTGGCTTCAGAGCTTCTCTCTCTCAGAAATCCTCCAAGATGTGATAACAGAGATGCTTCTCTGTGCTTCACCAGCATTTTCTCTACCTCCTGGTAGGACACAAATCAGCAAACACACAACACATGGAAGAAACTGGTTAGACTTAAAAGTCTGTAAATCCACATTTAGACTGCCAGTAAGCAGATTATCAGATCTGAACAGAAAAGCAAAAGTAGAGCCACATACTATGCCTTTAGGTTCATACAGAGAGGGAATTTCCAGTTCTTACATCTTCAGACAGTAGTCCTCTGCTTGGTTTATGAAGCCTATGTAGCAGTGAGACAACATGGGGCTCTGACAGCGCCTCCTTTAGGTCACCCTGCTCCTGAAACCCAACACACAAACTTGGTTCCAGTCCAGAACGGATGCTCAGTCTGGCCTGAAAGAGCTCTTGCAAACAATCCTGTAGAGTCTGGCAGGAAGTGAACAAAAAAAATAAATTAGACAAATGCTCCTTTGAAAGCACTTACAACTTCAACCTTCAGTTATATAGCATTTAAAATGCAGGCGTTATTTAGATTTCTTCAAATCTTATAGATTTTCATTCACCTTGAAGAAAAGTCTCTGGAAGGCTGGACTAAAGTCGGCGCTCATGTCATTGGTTTTAATGTGTGAGAGACAGTGAAGGAGCATGAGAGAGAACCCACCGACACACTGCAGCCTCTGACGGCGGATAAAGAGTATCTCCTCTGCTTCCTGAGCATATGCAAAATAAAGTTAGTCATGAATCACTTAAACATCTTGCAGATGGACTAAAACACAACATGCATGACCCATTACTAAAATAATTTCAGCAGACTGCATTTTGTTATGTTTAAAATATGGATTTGATGAATTACATTAACTGTATTATGTCAGTCAGAAAACTTTAAGGTCTGCAGCCCTTGTTTGTCTAAGACTGGAGCAGTTTGAACTTTGAAGCTGATTCTGAAACTAACCAGAGACCACAACCTGGGTCAATGAAAATTACAGTTCCACCACAGGTTTTATTTACAAGAAATCAAGAAATCTGCTTTGGTTTGGCCTTATTATTTCAGCTCTCTGTTCCCGCAACAGAAAAAAAAAAAAAAAAAAATATATATATATATATATATATATATATATATATATATATATATATATTTCTAAAGAACTGAAAAAAGTTGAGCAAGTGCTGTTTTATTCCAGTTTTAATACCAATTTTGTGAAATATTAGCAATAAGGCTATTTTTCTTAAAACAATTTTGATGAGATGAGTTTGCTGGCAATCCAGCACAGTAACACCATGTGGTCACTGACTCATCACAGACTGTGTAAACTTCACTCTGAAGTTTAGGCAGCATAGATTGTGTCCCCCCTCCTCTCTTTCTACAGACTTTGGGACCTTGATTTCCAATTTAAATGCAAATTCAACTTTCATCTGAAAAGAGGACTTGGAACCACAGAGCAACAATCTTGTTCTATTTCTCCTTTTGTCCAAATAGTTTTTGATGCAGTGTCTCCAACCTTTTGCTTGACAATCATCTCAAGGCTATGGCCATCCTGGCTAATGGTGAACCTTTTCCAACCACAATTTGTCCTTCCACTCAACTTTCTATGACAATCACTCCTGCTGCATTCTACAGCATTCTGTGAACAGGCAGCTTCTTTAGCATCGACATTCTATGGGTTACTCTCCTCGTGGAGGCTGCTGCTGAGTGTTTTCTTTACAGTGTGTCTGTCAAATGAGCTGTCTTCCTCCTGATGGATTAGCCTACTCACCCAGACTAAGAGATCATTTAATCACAGGTGTCAAACTCCAGTCCTCGAGGGCCGCAGTCCTGCAGTTTTTAGATGTGCCACAGATACAAAATGCTGGAATGAAATGACTTAATTACCTCCTCCTTGTGTAGATCAGTTCTCCAGAGCCTTGCTAATGACTTAATTATTCTGTTCAGGTGTGGTGCAGCAGAGGCACATCTAAAAGTTGCAGGACAGCAGCCCTCGAGGCCTGGAGTTTGACCCCCCTTAGAGGCTCAGGAAACTTGTCCATGTGTCAGTGAATTGGATGATTAGAGTGACACCCTGAGTGTCCAATCATGAGCAGCTGCATTTTGGGATATCATTATCGGTAAGCCATAATAGTTATAATAAAGACTTGACATACTTCACTCAATGTCTAGCAACTCAGGGTAATGAGTTTTACTTTCTGAAATGTAACTTTTTAATTTTTTATGACTAACAGATTTTTAATTTTTTGAGACTAATTGATTTTTTATTTAAAGTGAAGGGGCAGAGTGTTTCCTCAGAAGAATAAGAAGTTCAGTTCTTAACATGGGGCTACAGTAAAAAGATGCAAAACAACTGGACGTAATTCTGGTTTGTTTACCTTTTTTCAGTTGTCACCTGCGTAAATGTGTTACATACAGCTAGGAGAGATTGCTCTTTAGATCAAGATGGCTGTGTGGAAATCGAAAGTCTTTGAGACGTAGTCTGAGGTTGAAAGAGAAAGTTGTGTTTTGGAGACATTTCAAGTATAGACGCTGTAGCTACGTGATCTATTGGGGTGTAATTTTGTTGAAGGCAAGAGAAGAAGGTGTTGGTGTAAAGGAGACCCAGCTTTGATAACTTTAGCAATAAATAAAGCGCACAGTGAATTCTATTAAAACCATTTATTTTTCCAAACCATGGGACAATGTTTAGTAAATTGTGTAGTTTAAGAATTTTTTTTTAAACTAGAGTGATGATGCTGGTCCAGTCAGGAAGCAGCAAAATTATTATAACTGTATAAGTAACTTGAAAATAAATCTTGGCATATATACCGTCATAAAGCAGTACTTTACCTGATAAAAGAAAGAGTTCCTGAAGGCGTTGTTTACATAGTTGTTGTTTGGCAGGCTCACAGCTATCTGAAGTGAAACAGCTGGAGTCTGTAACAAAGGAAGAAAAACTCTAAGGTATTTTCATTTATCTGAAGTTTTATGGAAACCAGCAAGGTAAACGTCCCTTTCACTAGTTGCACTTTGAAAGGACATAGACAAAACTTATTAATAGAATATTCTATGATTTTCTCACAGCATAAATCTTTAAAAAAAAAAGCTAAATATCAACAATTGTGTTTCAATGCTTATTAATTCATGATTCCTGTCAAAGTGAAACCTGAGCACCAACCAGTTTTAGATTATGCAGCATGTCAATCAGGAATAATCCATGCTGGTAGACCAGGAACTCTCTGGGGTTTAGGACTGAAAGGTCCAAAGGGATCAGCTCTCCTTCGCATTCCCACTGGGCATCCAGGACATCCACAAAACCGTTTTCTCTGTCTAGATAAAGTATGAGATTACTCAAAATTAAATTATATAAATTGTGTTCTTTTTTTTTCTCCTCCAGATGGTAGTTTGACTCCTTGCAGTAGTGGACACCAACTAAAACAGAAGGTATTTGTACATTTGACCAAACATCTCCAGTGTTCATGGATGAAAATTTCTGAACTCACTACTAAGTTCTTGTCCAAGTAAACCAGCCTTCCCAGCCCAGGCCTTCAGCCGCAGTTCCAAATCCCTTAAAAACCGGAAGAGAGGAGAGACCTCCACCAGCCTCTTCCACTGCTCCTCTGAGGGGCACAAATAAGTTCATGAGATGTCTATTCCATAAATGCATCCTTGTTTTGATGTTAGTAAATGTACAGTTTTGGACTAAAGTCCTAATAAGACTTATATTATAAGGAATACCTGGAGTAGTAGTGACGGCTGTATGTGTAGACTGAGCAGGGTCCTTTGTCTGCTGACTCTCTGTAAAGAAACCAAGACCATCATGTGGATAGATCCTGGGCTTAGGTAGACGTGCATGACAGAAAAAACACAAACAGCAAAAATCTGAGCGTAGATAAATTTAGTAACCCTAAAGCTGTGACAGACGACTCTTTAGATCACATTTAGGCTGGAACTGAGGTGAGGACAGTATTTGGAAAATATAATTTGAAAGTTGGAGATGAGCTTATGTCACTTAAAACGGTCGAGGGCTTTTCCAAGGCCATAATCAGAAAAATTGTAAAATAACTCACAACTACACAGCATTTATTTACACTTGAAAGTCCTAAAATATAAAGTCAGGTGCACCTAATGAGAAATTCATTACTTTAAAGGAATTTTGCTCTTTTTAGACATCAGACATTTAATTTGAAGTGATCCTAACTGTGGAAGTGAGAGTGGAAGCATTAAAACAGCTTTAAAACGCCTTTAGAAAGGAAACTCTAGCGGCATCTGAGTCTTGTAAGGGGCTTAGAAATGTCTCAAGATTATTTCAAATGGGCCATTCCAATGTTTTGAATGACCTCCACTTGTAGACTATGTTCCAGACATCTGCTGATATGTCCAGGTCTGGCCATTCAAGCAAGCTCACCCTTAAGACAGGCTGCTTTAAGTAACTTATTTACCATAAGTATTAAAGTGTTATATTCTGAGAAGTGAAAATCATTTTTGTCACATCTTATATGAATTTTGATTTAGATTAGCTTGATGCTGTTAAAACCTGTCGCTTTTGGAGTTTCTTTCCATCCCTTTGGGCTTTGTGTTTCTATGTTGGTTTGCAATTCTGGTTATTTTAGTCTTTGCTCATGTTCTGTCATTGATTGTCATCTGTTCTGTGTTTCCTGGTTCACTCAGAATTTTTACTCAGCGCCTCGACCCCCCGTCCTCCGTCAGTCGTCGATGAACAACTCACATTAACCTTCAATCATGAGAAAGGCACAAATACACAATACACTTCTGTTTTGGCAGCTGAAACTTAAAGAGAGGAAGGTTTCATGCTGCTTCTAACCATTGTTCACTGTACAGCCTGAATTCTGAGTTTTTTGTATGCTACCGCTTTCTGGAACAGACTGAACAGCAGCTAACCACATTTTGCTTCACCACATGTTATAAGAACCACGTACATCTACCATTTACAGAAAGAACTACTACAGAGTGCACAGCATTTCCCACAGGAGAGTTAGATGAGGGCGGTTGTTAAATCTCACCCTGCGAGTGAACACCAGACGATGCAGTCTGTCCTTGTGAGCAGGTCCGGAGGATGCCGTCCTGGGTTTCAGCAACATTTACAGGTTCTCTCAGATACTGGGTTGAGTTCCCTTTTGACACATAAGGGAGACATTTACTCTGCTTTAAACAAGTGAGGAATCAATTTAAGGGATTCACTGCAAATAAGAGACATGGATGTTGAATTCAGGGTGTTTGGTGCCTATCTCCAATGAGCGTGATGAGTGAGAGACAGGGTGAAACCTGGACTTTAGTCCATCAAGAATCACACCTAATGTTTGTGTGTTAGTATTACTTTTAAATGTTAACACTGAGATTTCTTTATCGTTCACAAACTTTGTTTGAATGTTATTTTCTATCGGCAGGGCAAATTGGGCCATTTAGATAGAAAAGTGGTATAGTAAACACTACGTATCGTCACTGAAAGTACTTTGCCATGTTCTAACATCTAAAAATTATTTACTTATATTTGTGTCTGATTGTATTACCTTTAAATGTTACATCTGATGTTCTGTCTAGTTATTCAATACTTGATCAGTCTTTATATGAAATACTTTTTTATTCTTAATTGAGTAATTTCTTGGACAGCTATTTTTTAACTTTTGTTGACGTGGTGATGTCCTACTTGGATACAGTTTTTGGATACTCTAACCATCTCCAGTTTTAAATAATTTATGTCTTATGGCATAATGTCTTCCAACAACCCTCAAGTGACAGATTCACACGCAGTAATGTGACAGGGTTTAGTAAGAGAGGAGTAACAAGAAGAAAACATATTCAAAATCAAAAGGCAAATAGAATAATTTTAAAAAAAGTCTGCAAAACAGAAAAAAATGCTTATTTTGGGGGGGAAATAATTGTAATTTGCAGTACAGAATTCTGTGTACTCTATTTAAAACTATACTCACGAATAATGCAGATGAAAGTGTCCAAATGTGGGTTTTTACTGATGTCTAAATGTTCAAAGGTTGGGACTTTTAATGTCTTTCTTTTGGTTAAATGAGGAAAGGATTTTTTTTTATCAGTGTAACCTTCTGGCCTGCATAAAGGCGAAGACTGACATAACTGAAACACCTGGATGTCCGGTAATTTCTGGGAAGAGAGTGATAATAAAGCTAACTGGAAGTTGCTGAGATCTGTTTACAAAACAAACTGATGTAACTGAATTTTTCCACTTCCTTATATCAGATCCTTCCTTTGATCTGCTCTGAGGAAACCGCAGAGCTGTGCAACCTCAGCACACAACCTCAGTCTGAATTACATTCTCAACAATGTGAAACGGTTTGAGCATACTTTTAGCCAGCTGATAGGGCATTGTTATGCAGCAGACTCCAACATTTAGAGAGTAAAATTAATTGACGTGAAAGTTAATTTCACATGGGCTCCTGTGCTACACATGAGGTTTGACAGACTGAGTGCATTCAAGTTCTCAAAAAATACTGAACCTGTTCTCAGGGCCACGGTCAGGTCTACAGAGCGAATCATAAGGTTGACCTTCCAGCAAACAGGGACTTGAACAGATCTAGGGTCCGGAAAATGGGAGCAAAAATCTCAGCTGACCCCACACATCCTGGATCCACATTGTTTAGACTCAGGTCAGCACAACAGAGAGCTGATTAGAAAAACACCCATCAATGAGGTTGTTTCTTCACCCCAGGCTGTCTCTCTGATGAACACCTAACAATTCCAGATTGCCCACATAGATACTGTACATAGTTCCACAAATTGTCTTGTAAATTGTTTATTTGTCATGTATTTATACTATTTTACATAGTTTTATTCTTTTAGAAAGGCCCGTTTCCTTTTTGATCGCAAACAAATCTCTTGGTTGAATGAAAATCAACCTACAACGAGCATGAATAGGTTCGGGCCTAACTATATCTAACAAAGAACATACCTTTCACCACTGGAACAGAGGTTGTCCACACTCTGGATGGGATCTCCAAGCAAAACTCCTGCTTTCTTGACAAGCCTAAGACATGCCAGAAAACAGACTTTCACAGTAAACAACCTGTAAACCTTTTCTTTGTCCTCAGTAATTCCACGAGTAAAGACCAGCACTGGTGTTTTTAATGTGAGATATGTGATGATGCAGTTGATTAATGCTCCTCTACCGGAGATTTGCTGGTTGCACATGTTGGAGAACAGGTCTGTTGAAGGTTTTTCTTCCAGGATCACACTCAATCTTTCAAGCAGAGGAACAACCCTCTGTTGGAGCAGAGCCATCATGGTGATGTTTGACTTATATTCACTACATTGGACCAGGCCATAGTCTTTGAACCAAAACTGTCCACCAAGTACTGCCTAAACAGCCACACAGAAAATGGGAACGTTACAAGAGTTAACAATTGAAGTTGCACCTCAGTGATGATTAATTGCATCTACAGAGATGCAATTAATCCATCTCTGTATGTGATGTGTTACATACAATATTTAGCTTTTTAAAAACATATATCCATTTGTAGATAACATGTCTTGTAAATCTTATAAGGTCTTCTGTGTTTTCACCTGGGCTGTGTTGGCACGCAGCCGAGAAACAAGTCTGACAAAATGGAGCGACGTGAGAGCAGAATCCACCGCTGTCTGTGTGGAACAACACTGCTCCCTCAATTCTCTGTGCCTGAGCTCTCTGTCCTGAAAACCCAATGATTTTATACTGTTACTATCTTATGGTCAAAAGTGCTATTGTTGAGAACAAACCTAGACTTGCTGAAGCATTTTTTAAAATAACTATTTCAGGCCAAAAAAAAGCCCCCGCCGTGATGTCAGAAATAAGCCTAGAAACAATTGTTCTTACCATCGCATGGAGGTTTGTAAACCAGTCTCCTGGCTGGGACGTCCATTTCTCATTGTCTTGTTGCAGCTGATCCATGCACACATCCAGCTTATCAAGGCCAGACATAAGGGCTGAGTGCCAACCACACTGCTGGTCCCATTCCTCTTCATCGCCTACAATCAGCCATGAATATTCATACCTTATTGTGCTGCAATGCAAATAAAACACTGCAAAGTGGCATTATGCTTAATCCGGCATCTTGGAAGTGATATTACCGCACGTAAGGATAGGTAAGATATGTGGGGGCAGGACCAGAGCCAAGAATGAGTGCTGAGCTGCTCTTCTCTGGACCTCAGTTTGTGCAGTATCCTGCAGCTCGACAGCTGCCTCTTTCAACTGCTTCCCTGACCACCGCACCTACAGGAATATACAAACTATTCATTCAAGCTCGAATAAAGCATACAGACACACACACACACATCCTCTTGCAAAGCTCAAAGAGCAAAGATGCCGTTAAAAAAAATATTTCATCTGTTTTTATTTCTACACATTCAAAAGCTTGAAAAGTCTTGAATTGCTTCCTCTATGAATGCACAAAGCTCTTCTTTAAAAACAGCATAAAAACTCTCCCTGCTGACCTGATGAGAATTTGCATCTGTGACACTGGAGAGATGCTGGCATAAAGCTGAGTCCAGATCGATGAGGATGTCTTCCTCACGCTGCCTCTGCTGCTGCCAGTAAGAGTTTCTCACACACATTTCTCTCTGCAGCGCCTCCACCTGACACAGAACAGAAAAAAAATAATAAACTGAGCAAGATCCAGCTCAGTTATCTGCCTTATTCCTACATGAAATATCATCCACGTGTCTTCATTTACTACATTATAACTTTTGATTTAGGGATTTGTGCACCTACTTGCACACCATCAGTTTGCTCTGTCATCATCAGCCAGAATGAAGATGTCATAGGCACAATGTTTTTGCTGGGCACATCCAACCTTGCTCCAACTACTGGGGCCAACAGCCCAGTCACTGGATCCACAGCCTGAGCTCCATAACGGATCGCCACCAAGCCTGTCAGGTGCAAGCACATGCTTGACTCACTGATACAAATATCTTGCATTATTCTAAAATGAATAAAATGAAGAATTGCAGGTTCTTGTTATTATCAACATGCCTTTTCCTTTTGGGTCCTCCATGGTTCCTGCCAGAGGAATTGCATTTCCAGAGACAGGATCCCTCTGGCACCCAAGCACAGGAACACTCAGACCAGATCCCATAGGGTCAAGATACTCCATCCCCAAGAGAGCTGGCAGACACATATCTGAAGCTGGCAGAGGCATTTCGCCTGATTCATACCACAAATATGAGTAAATTAAATAAACTTAATTAAAAATAAAGATCATATAAAATCAGGTAACATAAGGCAGAACAAGATTCTTACTAAAAAGAAAGACTACCAGTACAATCAGACATTGTTGTTTTCTTAGCCTCAGACGCTTGCTAATGGCATTATAGAACTTTACATCAACCTTAAAAAGCAGATCTAGCACAAAATAAGTAAAGATGTTTTTTGTTCTACATGGTATTTCAAGTCATTTCTCCATTAAAATGAAAACTAATAGTGTAAAGGTTAAATTTAGGCTTATAAGAGAAACTGGTCACATGCTTAGTTCTATAAAGGGTAGCTGTCTGTGATATGTAAAGGTCAAGTGAAAAGACTTTGGGTTAGGAAATGTGTGTTCCTCTTAGGCTACTGACTTTCTTAAATGTCAGAAGTAAAAAAATAAAGACGCTTTTGTCTGCACATGTGTGCTCACTGCTCATTGGCCGGCTCTGTCTCAGTTTCAAAACAAATATGGTGGATAAGTTGAGTGTTCCACTTTCACCGAGACAGCTTATGAAGGCTGCCACTTTCATAGGCCAAAGTGGCAGCCTCACTTCTATCAGACTGTCCCAGATGGGTGTTTTTTCATGAGGATTCCTTACCCAGTGTCCCACCATCCTGCTGCAGATGCAGAGTCCAGTCCAGCAGCATCTCAAACCTGGTCCACAGCTGCAGCCCACAGTGCAGACTCCTTTCCCAGGCCTGCTCAAGCTCCTTGCTTGCAGCTAGAAGATCAACCAGTCGACCGCTTATATTCTCGTTGCCTGGATGGCTCTGCATATTTTGTAGAGTCGGGTCTGAACCCCAGTCATCAGTTAGCGGTTTCAGGAGGTCCAGTGTTTTAAGCATCTCAGCCAGAACCTGAACCAAATAAACATCTCTGTCACTCAGGTAATGTATTATAGAATAGAATAGAATAGAATAGAATAGAATAGAATAGAATAGAATAGAATAGAATAGAATTACTTTATTCATCCCAGCAGGGAAATTATTTCGCAGTTACAGCAGCATAGAGACAAGACATGCTGCTGTAATTGCTTTACGAAGCAACTTTGCAAATTTACAGTTTTAGCGTTGCTGGTTTACTCTCAAAGTCTGTGGTTGTATTATTTATTACACGTTTCATAAAACATAGCTCACCAGGAAATGAGAAGGGAAAACTAGACACTTTCCTCACAGCTTGGTAGTTTCCTGTACTGGTATCGTGAAAAGTATTGAACATCAAGTCATATTTTTACTGGAGTTGGAGTTAATCAAGCACCTTGTTGTCTAATAATGCTTGATATCCTCCTGCATGAGGCACCAGCTGTCCGGCCCTGATGGTGACTCCTCCTACTCTCACCATCTGCCCACTCAGAGGTTCGGTGAAGACCTCACCGAGTAGCGCTCCACCTACTGGTTGTACATCTCCTACAGGACAAGCAGAGTAAGTCCAAATGACAAAAGAGCTGTAATTTATGTATTAACAGACATCTAGCAACACTCACCTGTTACCAGATCTAAATGGACCCCAACAGTGAGCACAATGTTCCCTGTCCTGGAGTCCAGCATGGGATAACCAATTTGTATTGGCTGAAGCAGGCGGGAGAGTGGGCAGGTATGCAGCCTTCCCAGGGGGTAAACTAATCCAGTCTGTGGGTGGATAGTTACTGCCAGGGTGGGTACGGGAATGCCTGTGTCTGGATCTGCCACGGGCATGCCCAATTTTAACCTATGACCTGGTTTCAGGCCTTTGAGACGAATGCAAGGCAGGGGCAGCTCTGAGGGGCAGGAGGTGGGAAAAGGAAGAAATGGAAGGAGGGGACGGTCCAACTTTCTGATATCACCTGATGCAATGAAAAGCACACAAGATATTTTTTTCACATTACAATCGAGGAAGACAGTTTATTCAACTGGTGAACTGAAAGGAAAATGGTTTCAAATTGTTTAATGAGTAAAAGTCAGAAAAATTTGACATACCTCTGTATTTACTCCCAGCAGTCAAAACGTTTTAGAACCACAGTTAATTATTTTACAATTAGCCTCCATCTGTTTTGCACATCTGTATACTGAATTTTTTACCCCTTGTTCTTTGCAATAAAGCTTGAGCTTACGCACACTGGATAAAGGGAGCATATGTGATTATAATTTTTAAGTAATGCCTTGATTTAATGACTGTCTTAATTACTTTTTGCCACTGTTCTAGGAGTAATGTCACTTCAGTTCAGTTTATTGCATTTATATAAAGCTAATACACAAATATCATCTCAAGGCACTATTACATACAAAAAAACCTATTGTATATACAGAAACATAAAGCCAAATCATTCCAATAACATGAACAAATTATAAGTCAATGACATACATTCCAATTCCATCCTAGCTCACAATACTGTCACATCCAGATTATTATGCCAACTGGTAAAAACTAACTCACTGAGTAAGTGACCTTGCAGCAATCCCTGCTACTGAACAAGCAGGTGGCGATAGTGGGCAGCTGATGACATTAAGTTGTGAAATCCCTTGTAATGTGTTTGTAGGGAGCATGTTGTTTTACCTAAATCCTTCCAAAACTTCTCCATTAATGTTATCCCTGACCTGCCTGCTATGTTCCTTGGTCTTTCTGCAGTCTGTTCTCTATCTCTAAAAACCTCTAAACATTCACAGAACAGCAGTATTAATATTGTAGACATACACTCAAATGGACTCTATTAATGATGTATCTCCTGAAGGATTCAATTTCACATTCATTTCATTTCACAAGTATTAACATTAATGGAAATGTCCAGCCACCCCACCACTGAAGAAGTTTTGTGTCCCAGAGTGTCATGATTTGCGGTGAAGGTGGTGAGGCAGATGAGGCAGACGCAGGTTGAAATGAAGAAACTTATGATTTTAATGATGAAGTCAGCGATACAAAATCCAAAGTCCAGGCAGCACAGAATGAGCAGAAGGCTAATAGTTCACAACTGGTAGAGCAAAAGACAACGAGAGCAAACAAGACAGCTAGAGAAGTACCCACCAAAGTACAAGGAACACAGGTGGGTTTAAATACACAGGGAGACAATCAGAGGAAACAAGGAGCAGGTGTAACTAATCAAGTGGTAGATGGGACAGACTCCACAGAACACAGGAATCTAAATAAACACACAGAAAAACTCAAATCCTCACACAGAGATGAATATATGATGGTGTGCAATGTGTGTATCAACCTCCAAAAAAAAGCACAAGAACTTCTGAAAATGCTGGCTGAAGGTGGTAAGAGAGCGTCATTATCGCCAGTAAAATGGGCCATGTATTTACATGGGCTAAAATTGCTAAAAAACAGGCAATTACTCCAATTACTTAGAAAACAGCCAGACTCCAGCTTGCAAAGGCACTGAAGGACAAAACACCTATTTGTTAGAGGCATGTCCTGGGCTTTAATGAAATTGAAATTGAAGTATTTGATCATAGTGACCATCACAGAGAAAGCCTGAGAAAGCCATCCCAGATGTTGCTGCAAAAGAGACTGGTACACTTCACAAAATAGATGGCATCCTGGGGAAAGAACATTTCATGTATATATTGAAGCAACATTTCAAATCTTTAGCCAAGAGGTTCAATCTTGGCTGAAGAAACTTGGGTAGAGTTGGGTTTTCCTAATAGTCAATGTGTTAAAAAGTGGTTTAAGAACAACAAAGTCAATGTTCTGGAGTTGTCTTCAAAAACACTGATCCGGGTCTCATAGAAAATGAGTGGGCAGGGCTGAAAATGTTGAAAGGTTTCCAGCAAACTATTGGGTGAAGCTTGTGGAAGAACACCCAGAAGATTTGACCCAAGTCATACGGTTTAAAAGCCAATTCTACCAAATACTGAACCATTCACATTGTATTTTAACTTCAAAATCTAAAAAATAAAAGAGTTACTTAGCTATCTATCAACATAGTTATTTACGTATTTAGTAAGCTAAAATCATTGAGGTAATTCTTTTCTGACCCAAAACAGGAAAATTTAGTCTGATTTATTGTCAGGCATTGGAAAGAAACACCTGGTAACCTGTTTACTTCACTACATGTCATATATTTTCAATTATTTCATCGTTTTACATTTGTATGTAATTGTTTCATTATAAAACACCTCAATATAAAGGATTTTTATGTACCTTTAGGATGCATAATTGTTGCTGAGTTTATTTTTATTACCAGCAGTAGATCCTTCCTCTTTGCAACTGTAAGACATTACTGTATAGCCATATCTGCTCCAAACAAACCCATTAAGCCCTAACAGCTTTGCTGTAACTGACACATCCCTGTTTGCTCAGCTTGTAAATAGTCTGTCGTTTTATATGTGCACATTTATTGATGCACATTTTGTACATTTTCCTTCTCTAAAGACTAATCTACTCAGTTGCACATTACTTTCAGTTTGAGTATGCAATTTCTTTGAATACCTGTACAGCATCATTTTTATTGTAAATGTTTGCTTACCTTACCGTCCATTATTCTTATTTTTGTGATTTTTACCTTTGTGTGAGTATGCATGTCCCACTTACCTTAACTTGCTGCTGTGACACCTGAATTACCTCTATATTTCTATTGTATTTAGTATTCTCTCTGTCTTACACATGGCGTTTTATTTCATCACTATATGTGTGGTAGGATAGAACCGGCAGTGTTACCTGTACAGAGGTCCGTAGTAAACACTAATGTAGAACTGACAGGATCATAGGCCACATTGCCAACGATGGGTAAAACTCTGCCAGTCTGTGGGTGAATGAAATAATCAGGTGGCACTGCCATGGTGTGACCGCTGCTCAGCAACATGTGGCTTTGAGAGTTTGGCTTTATGAGCCCGGTGACTGGATCACAATGAACTGCAGCAGGGACACGCAGAGACCCGTCAGGACCTGAGAGGAGGCAGAGGTTGGACATTTTTTAAATCTTTATCTAAAAATCCTGATAATACTACAAATTAACAAATCTAACTTGTAAAAAGGTATTTTGGAATAAAAAAGGGATTTATTTAAATAATTTTCCTTCTTGATAGAGGCTATATGTTTTTGCAATTTTTTATTCATTTTTTAAAGTTTTGTTTTCTTTGTTGCAGCACAAGTTTTTAGCAGTAGATGGTGCTGTTTCTCCAACATTCAAGAAGTCCTTCATAGTATCGTAGTACTACACAGAAACTACTGAAGATTTTTTTTCTTCTTTTTCAGGGCTTATTGACTCACCAAAGATGTCGTCTTTGGTCAGGACGGTTCCCGTGTCGGGACAGAGCAGCTTGGCCCCGGTACCTTCACCCAACAGTCCCCACGCTCCCTGACGGTGGCACTCTGCTGCCACCAGCTCCCCCATTTCATCCACAAGGCACGTCAGCTTTTGGGTCAAACTTAACATTGATGGAAAACATATTTAAAAGTTCATAGTATTTATTTCAGATCTCTTTGATCCATTTGACTCTTTAGAATAATACTTGACAAATCTTTTACATTTGTTGGTGAAGCTCACAAGAGGCCTGATTGTTGTTGGAAATCTTGGACAGCAGTCTGGTGCACTCTCTGCATCGAGTCGTGAATACACTGTAGACCCGCTGCTTGGCCTGCTGATCTTGTCTCAAAACCTAGAAGGAACCAGTTACATCTATTTCAGTTATCCTTTTGGGAAGGTTGATCATTTTAGTTGTTTGTTTCTAAGATTTACAGTGTTTGGCATTTCTTTGCTGCCTGTTAAACTGTCAGAGAGGATGTATTATTAAATGCACCTTGTTCTTGATTATTTCAGTTTAATTACCTTGGCAGAGAAGCACCACAAAATTCAAGGAACAAGCATGTTTAGTTAGATTTATCAATCTGACAAACCTTTATTTATGATTTTACTTTGCCTTAAAAATGTATTCATACTTGTCAATGTTCAGTTTCAGTTCTACAGCTAAAATCTTCAAGATATTTTTGGAGATTTTATGTGATGGGGGAAAAAAACTGTGGTAAAGGGTGAATCTTTTAACAGTCAAAAACCAAATGGAGCCCAATTTAGTCTGACTCCTCGCTGCCACCCCAAAAAATTAATAAATTCATAACAAATCACTTTTGCAGTTGGTCAAAAACCATGCCGGGTCAAATCAAACAGGTGGAAGATGGCGTTCTGGTCAGATGACACTACAATATGTCTGGTGAAAAATTAAATATGGAATCCAAACATAAAGCCAGAGTTACAATGGACTGTTTTAGATACACTCATTGTGTAGATGGCCCAGTCAACATCCAGATCAAAATACATTTGAGGACCTACAGCAAGATTTAACGTTGGTATTTACAGATGGTCTCCATCCAAACTGAGATCAAAAGACCAATTTTATTGTAGTCTAAATGTGCCAAACTGTCAGAGATTTTAACCTCAAATACTAAAGTAGTAGCAAATGTTGCAGCTCAGAGGTGCATATTAAATCTGGAGGCGCTACAGCAAACACGGTACATTAATTATATTTCCTCACAATTATAATCCCACTAAAACATATTGAAATTTATAATCCTAACACGAGAATATGTGGAAAAGATCAGAATGTAAGAGCACTGCATAATGAGACTTGTATAGTACCTCAAGCTGATTGTCAAGCAAAGTTCGCAGCTGGGAGGCCAAAGACCTCCGCCGCCCCACTTCTTTCTCCATCTCTTTTCTCATCCTCTCATAACCTTCCCCCACCCTCTCCTCGGCAATCATGCCTGGGTGGAGTAGTTGTAGTTTCCCAAGGACTCCCTGATACATCTCTTTTACCTGGACAAACACAAAAACACATTAGGAACAAAATCATCATAAAACTGTTGTAATCTGAGCCTACAATCATGCAGCCTTAGCAAACATCTCCAATCCTCAGGAGACATAAGCATTTATGCAGCATCATCTCTTCTTACATCTTTATCACTACACTTCTTCGGGGCTGTAACACTAATCTGTTCTCTAAGCTGCATCCAACCAATTAAATAGGAAGGACACAGGACAAAGAGTAGTGCACATAAGAAAACAGAGATTTTCGTAAGTGATATTTAGCCTGTTTAAATGAACCTGAATGATCTCTGAAATATGAGGAGGGACAGCAGATAGTGAAAGAGAAGCTGTGCCCAATCTTTCAGGGCTTTTATAAAATCAAATTAGAGGTCAAGAAGTGAATGTAAAGATGTACTTCATTAGAATGTTCTTTAATTTTTTATGAGAAGACTCCAGCCTCAGGGCTAAGCTAAAAAAAAAAGTTAATTAAATTAATTCCACAAGAAATTACTGAAAATTTACTTTGTAAAGTTTTTTCTCACATCAAACTCCAAGACAAAAAAAATCACCAACAATATTCCCGGTTACTAAAAGAAATATATTTAATACATAAATTGGCAAATTAATAAGAGACAAAGTCCCAAGTGGATTTGTTGTTGCTGAACAGTTCTGCTTCACTGAAGCAACAGTGTGTGAAGGATAAAAGAGGGAATTAGTGTCAGTTCTCTTGTTGCCAGTTTACTTTGCGAATAATCCGGAGGTTTCTACCTCTGTTGTGAGCTGCCCCAGCCTGGTAGTGACAGACAGGCTTTGTTTAAGCAGGAGGCTGTAGAAAGTGTTGCTGCTGAAAGCCTCCAAATCCACCTGGTGCTCATAATCCCAAAACTCATCCAAAACATCCGGGCAGGCTGCTTTTCACAAAGACAGTACAAAACAGGGAGAAATAGGGATAAAAAACTTGAATAAATGTATTTCAGATCACATCAGAAAATTATTTTTGTAGTACATGTACTACAAAAGCAAATACTTTCAGGAAAAGTATTTACATTAATTAAGGTTTTCGTGACATTGCAACAATAAACTGTAATATAGTGTTTCAGGGTATTTCAACCTATTTTATTGAGTGAATGTGAAAAATAGAAAATCACTACATATTTGGAGAAATGCGTGGAATTCTTAATTCCTGTATTTAGCCCCTCAGATCACAACTTTATTGAACTACCTTTTGTCACATTTACATCTGAGAGACTTTTGGTGTAAGTCTTTACCAACTTTGGACACTGGGAGATATTTATTTTTCTCCCCTTCTTTCAGAAATAGCTCAAGCTGAATCATACCATCAATTCTTTCTTTTTATAGCTAGCTGTAAATGTCACCCTTCTATTACCACCAGTGTATGTTCCTAGTTCACAATTTGTCATAATCATTTGTTGATCTATTTCATTGAGTTTCTGTAAGTTTGTGGCTGGTGTGTTAAATAACATGGACAAATTTAAGGTCTGCAAATACTTTTACAAGGGCCCTTGTAATAAGCTGCATTAAAAGTTCATTAAAAGCTGTTGTTCGTGTGTGTGTGTTTTGGAACATCTACTCCGATGTAAAGTTCTGCTTGGTTCTTCGTAGTAATGACATCAAAAGCTGTACAATAGTAAACTGAGGAAAGGGCCCCATTGATAAGATGCTTGTTTTCCTTTTTGCTGTTGGTCACCATACACGTGCCATCAGCTTCGTGACGTCAGTCTTTTTAACAGTAACTGGTCGGATGGGCGCACCACCCAAAGGTCAGTGTCAGTGTTGCGTAAGAAGTCACTGGGGTCTTCAAAGGCCCAGTGTTTGGACAGAACGTGAGGTCGGTGCACGTTGCAGGTGCATTTGTCTAAAGTTGCCTATCACATTTGAATGTAAGTTGGGAAACAAATGATCTCCAAGGCTTCTAAGGAATGAGTAAATAATTGGAGTATTCCACCTGGCTGAATGGAGTCCTTCATTAGCCTAGCTTGTTGATTCCGATGGGTCTTCCTAATTGTGAAAACTCTTGAGCCTTTTGATGCATAGTCATCCATTTGATAGGCCAGCTGCAACGAACGATACCTCGTTGTGATTGGCTTCTTTTCCGGCCACCCATATTCCTGGAACATAATCTACATACACAAAAAACACAAATGTTTTAAAGTTACTTTATAAGATTAGTGAACATCTGAAATGCTTGTGTGCCTAAAAAGACGAACCAGCAATGCAACACATAAGCAGAGAACAACCACAGCTCCTAACAACAGTCCGCCGGCGACCAGCCAATCAGGTCGAAGCAACAGATCACGTCTTCTGCTGATTCCCATTTGGGTCAGATGTCGAGGAATGGTTGGGAAGAAGGGTCCAGGCTCATAACACTGGCCCCCTGCAGGCATCACTCGCACATACTGAAAGGCATTGGCATCCGTAGTTAGTGACACTTTACCATTTATAGCTTATGTCACAAATTGCATTAGCCATCTGCTAACTTTTTTTATGTGTTGTTCTTAGTATTGATCATAACATCCTTAGACAATTCAATCCAAACATAAACGAGATTAAAAAAATAGAGTCAAAACAGCAAAAAATAATATATCAGCCATTG
This sequence comes from Xiphophorus maculatus, assembly GCF_002775205.1. Taxonomy (NCBI): domain Eukaryota; kingdom Metazoa; phylum Chordata; class Actinopteri; order Cyprinodontiformes; family Poeciliidae; genus Xiphophorus; species Xiphophorus maculatus. The sequence goes on from NC_036460.1 coordinate 21,810,649, forward strand.
AAATTATATGTTTTTATAATCATTTAAAAAAAAAAAATTACGATGTAACAAAGTAGCTTTGATTTTTTAATTGAAATTTACCATGTGCTTATGCTGATTGCTGCTAAGTGTGAAGACGTAAACCCCCTGGTGGCTAAAGACCAGCGAAAATAAGGTAGGAGGAGTCCAGGAAAGGGCCAGCTCCTCTTCCAGCAGCCTGAGCGCACCCCAGTCAAAATCACTGTTTGTGTTGTAGAGATTGTCACTGAAACAAGTGCAGAGATGATGAACAAAAATGTCAAAACAAAAGTAGCAAAATGCTCAAACCTGGAAGAATTCACCATGTGACTTACATGTCATAGAGCGGGTAATGTCGTGTGCTGACGGTGAACAGTAAAACATCCCCCAGTTGGAGACATGTTGTTGGATTGAGGACTCCAGTTATACTCAACACGCTGTGATCTGCAACATCACTCAGGTCTTTGTTCCACTGTCTGAAATTAGGTTCTCTTTTTGCATCACTGATATTTTCCACACCGCTGATCTCATCTAAAACTTCATAGTTTTCGTCTGTAAATCAGTCATGCAGAACAACAATCTCAATAACGCAATAATTCAGTTTGCAGGTGTTGACCATTTCCGTGCGTTCATTGTTATTTCGATTGGTGTGCAGCAGTGACAAACCGGCTGAGCTCTGTGTGCGGTCTGGAAACAGTTGCTGAATTTCCTCTGGGAGACCGCTGAGGAGGCCAAAGAGTCCTGCCTCTAGCAGTCGTGATACAGATGAAGAAGAAAAAGGAGGTCATGAGTGTGACAGGGAACCACAAAAGAAATCAGCTGCTGGATAGAAAAACCCTATTGTGTATGTGTCTGTGATTGTTTGAAAGTGCGTCTCCACCTGTTGTCTGAACAATGTAGACAGGACGTGAGGGTTTGTGATGGCTGTGACACTGCAGAGTCCCCTGGGCATCCCACCTTTCAAAAACCGTTTCTAGCACACTGCCTGAGACGCTTGACACCTGCAGGCACACAATGACAATCTTTACCATTAATAGGTCAATGCAACACAAGAGATGAGGCTGCAGTTTCACAATGAAGATGACAATACATGCCTGTATGCATTATCGAAACAGGCTTAATTGTCTATTGTGTTTTATTCAATAGAAATACAACATGAATATGAGTGTAACAATTGGGGGAAAAAACATTGAATACTTAAAATATAAGATAATATTCAGTCTTTTGGTACATTTTATCAGTACGGATGTTAATCTATTGTCCACCTGACTTTCATGGCTCCATGTCAGAGCCATATCCTGATTATATCTGCACTGGAGCTTCAGATGTGTAGCTGGCTTCTGCCTGCATAGGCCTCCACATGCAGCTCTGCCAGGAGGCTCTCTGCACACACACAGACCCAGCTCCCTGTCATAACCACGGTAGTCCTCTGGTGTTTGGCACACCTGCAGAAAAACAGCCAATGCAACTCTTGTGACATGTACGTTTTCTAATTAATTCCTCTGAATCAACACAACTATGAAATCATTGCTGAGCAAAAGTCACAGGAAGCAGTTTATGGTTAAATATTAATTGGGTTTATGAAGCTTGGAGGCTTGTCAGGTTCATGGGGTAAAGGGCAAAGACATCCAGGTTGTGCTCATTCCCCTCAGTGATTGTGGGCTGTGTGCTTACTCGATACGTTCTTTAAACAGGTCATAGTTGTTGCATATCTTCTGTATGAGTTTCCTGTCTCATATCATTGTGAACAAGATAAACCAAAGACCTTTCCCCTGGTTTTTCCTTAGTGTATGTGAAGGGCCATATCGTAAGTGCAAGCATTTACCTTATCCTTGCAGTGAAGAGACCACTGGTGCTGGTCCAAGCAGTCCCCATATTGTGTGCGAGACTTTCCATTTCTGCAGATGCTGTACAGCTGTTGCACACACATTTCTCCATCACTGCTGGGCTGGTATCCGATTGTACAGAAGCAACGACCATTAGTTCTCTATGGAAATAAAAGGAGAAATAAAAGGTCTAAGACATGATATGTGATTGGTTGAAATGACAAAGACAAAGATTTAATCCAAAGACAAAAACATAATATTTTCAACTATAGCAACTTCCGTTATTTATCAGGTTATTCACTTATGGTTTCTGCTCTTTTTCTCTTCCTTAGGGGTGCTGCTGGGATGCTACTAACAACTAAGCATTTATCCAATCTCTCTGAGTACCCGATTTGAGCGTTTGCCTACAAACTGCGTGCAACACATGAGCTGTATGTTCAAACCTGTAACGCTCCACAAAGTTTTGTCTCCCTGGGGAATGTAGAAGATTGTCAGACTGAGAACACAGCAGGAAATTCTTTCTGCTTCTCCAGTGTTGCCATAGACACAGCTCTTGACTGCCCCAGTAGACTAGTTTCCGTCTTTCTTTCTATTTTTGTTTCAGTTTTTTAACCTCGCAGTAGTCTTGTATTTTTTCTATTGAATGCTGTTTTCACATTGTTGTTTATAAATATTGCTGTGGAATTGATTTTTGCACTCTTCCCTTGATTTATACCTTTGTACAACAAAATTCATTTGTTCTATCATATCTCTGGCCAAAGGTTGCAAGTGTGTAAGCTTATTTATATATCATAAATATAACAATAATATAATAAAGGAGAAGAAAGATTTAAAAGGATTTATAAAGGTTTTCTATCTTGCGTCAGAAAACTCACATTTAACAGAGATGTTTGCAATCTCTGATCCACTTTAAGTACACAGTAAGTCCTCAATTTCTAAGGTTTTGCGACCATATTTCTACACACAAGTGTTGTCCCACAGACAACCAGGGCCAAATCTCATTCCCTTGATCCTGAGCTGATGAGAAGAGAGGTCAACACCTATGCAACTGCAGCCACATGGGGAAACTAGATCCTTCTGTAAAGTAATACTATCTGGAACTCCCTTGGCTTGAAGCTACAGATTGTTTATCGTCTAATATTTCTGAGTGACAGTCAGGAAGCTACTCCTTTCACTGTATTTGTGAAGAAAGAGCAACAAGACGAAAAAGAAACCATAAGCACACTTGGAGCAGATGCTTCTTCACTCTGTAGGAATTGCTGTGCTGATCTTTATGCCCTGTAAAAACACCTGAACAACAAACATGGGAAGAAACACCTGAAAACTCTGTCCATTTCCTGAGCAAATACAAACATCCTGGCCAGACAAAGGCTGCACAGCCATAGGACCACAGGCCAGGGGGGAGAGCAGGCCTGGTCGAGGGCAGTAGTGTTGTGGAGGACACTTTAGGCAGCTTTCTTGGGACACAGCTCCAGCATTTGGCCCATATGTGCCTCTAGGACAGGGGACCGGACTGAAGCTGGCTGGAGGACAGTAGAAACCTAATATGTGCAAAAACATGTCAATCTGTCTTACGTTTTGATGTTGCAGTCATAAGAAAATAAAATCTGTTGGAAAAGCTTACCTGGCTGGCAATTCAGATTTTCCTTGTTTTGTTGACTGATGTTTCTCTCTTGGGCCATTGCACTCAGCAGCACTGCAAAATGCCAAACCACATCCATCTCCATGTTTGCATAGTTTTTTCAAATACTGACTTGCTGACCAACATTTCCCATGAACTCCTCTGCTTTACACACAAACTCTTGAAGTGATTCATCCACGGTCCATGTTTTGAAGAAAAAAATCAAATGTAATACTCTGTGAGTGTAGTCCATTGACAAAATTCTGTACTCCGACGTTCTCCACAAATGATTATGCACCAGGCTAGTTAGTCTGCGTGGCTTTCAGTGGGGAGCTGAATGATTTATAAGGCCAGTGAGGTTAGGTGACAGTGACAGTAAAGCGTCTGCTCAGAGGAAAGCAGCAGGTGGAAAGAAAGAGCACCTGCCTGTTGCTGAAGGATCACCTTACTCTATTTGTTCTTTTCAATCCTACCATGACACTGATTATTGATTTGGCGCTCTATGTGAGTGAACACTGCTTTCCTTTGCTTGATGACTGTTTTACCAGAAGGTTCGCTCAGACCTATTCATGACCTCAGTTGAGCCTAGTTTTATTCAGGTCTGTTTATTTATTGGGGTAATTCTCTTTTGTTTCAAAGCATTTTCCAAAACAACATAGTGGCTGTAGTCAGAGAGTACTTTCTATTGGATAAAACAGAAGACATTACTATGTGTGAATTGTTTGTTGATGGCAAATGTTTGCATTCAGGAAGGAGACTCTGTTTATTCTGTTCTACATACGTTTCAAAAGAGTTCATTGTCATGTTCCGTGTTTTTCTGTGTATTTATTTATTGTTTTCTGTGTCCTTGAGTCTCTTCGTTGTCCTGTTCTCCCCTTGATTGTTCCCAGGTGTGTCTCGTTTCTGTGATTACCCTCCCGTGTATTTAATGCCACCTGTGTGTCTGCGTCTCTGTCGGGTCCTTGTCTATGCGCACTCAGTCTTTCGTGTTCCAGTCTTGTTAACGGTTGCTACCGGCGTCGAGCCCTGGCTTCCGCTCGGCCGTGCTGCCCGTTGGTTGGACTGTTTTCTGGACATTCATCATTAAAACCATTTATTTATCACATCCTGGGTCTACAGCGTCTGCCTCACCACCTCAACACCACACCGTTTCTTGACATTCGTATGTGTTCAATTCAAACTGAGCAATGTGTTCACCCACGACTCATTTCAGAAACTTAAGTTTGTCTGCAGATAACTCCAAAGTAAAGTAAAGATCACCGTAGTCGTTGCTGATAGCCGACATGCCCGTTTTGTGAGAAACACTTATTGAGTGAGTGAACTAGTTCTCTTTAAATGCACTGTAATCAAAACTATTCAAACAAAGACATATTCCATCGGTTACCGATATGGACTGTTTGGTTTAATCATTGCAAACCTTCAATTGGTAGTTCCTTTGACCCTAATATCTTCATGTTTGTTCAATAATCAGTGTCAAAGGATTGCCCTTTGCTCCATAGTAAAATCACACAAAAAAAGCTTTGCTTATTGATATGAAGCACTGTCAGCTGACTGGTCGTTTGAACACAAGAGTTAAATAACATAATTATGTAACATTTTACTTATAAGCACTGTCATTTGCATTCAGAGTACCACATTTGTGTGCATGTCTTTTTTTTCCTGACTAAATCTCGATGATAAATCTTGACTTGGCCGAAAACAAACTCGGAGGTGCAGAAAACAGTCAACAGGCCTGTTTTCATGTTCAGTATTCAAGGTCTTAAACTGTTATTGTAGTGGAATAAATGTGAGACTTTGGATACCTGGAATAACCTACATAGGGGATTTCATCACGATAGCCATGGACCTTGACCCCGCAGTGACGACTTGCAGCTTATCTAACTGAGCTGGACTCAACCTTCACCCATATCTCCAAGTCGGCTGTGACAAAACCACGTAGAAATAAACAGGGTGAATGATCCGAAATATAAATATAATTCATCTTTTTAGTGAAAGAGACAAACATGATCACCAATTCTGTTCTGGTGAGCAGATAACACAAGACATGACGATGAGAACTGTTCAGAGCATGTCCAAAGCTCGAAAACACAGACTGCTGCTCAGCTTAAAAACCATAAAACAAAAAGCATAATGCTTTACATCTTCAACCTCCACCAGTGGAAAAATAAAGAGTAACATTTGAATCTTTTCTTTGAGTTGGTTCTCTGTTCTCTTATTGGCTGCTGTTCAGTGCAATCATCATAAAGTACAAATATTGGAATCCAGTATCTGTCTTACTAAAAATAGTTGCATCACCGTCTGTGATTTTAAAAGTGCTTCATCCTCACTAATGCTCACGATAATCTAAAGTGAGTTTAGCCAACAGTTCTCTGAAATTAAGTTTTATGACGATTGAGCAGTAGGTAGTATCACTGTGACCTCACACAGTGTGTTTGTGGGAGTGTGTATATTGTGTTTGATAATCACTGTGACCCTCCACGTGTTGACTATTGACATAGGCAGGGTTTGGGCAGCCTCTTTGATAACAAGGACCTTTATAAGTCAGAGCAGAAGAGAAGTCAGTCCACAAACCCCTGATCCTTGGATAAAGAACCTGCTTCTCTGTTGTGCACTGATCTTCCTCTTGTTCTAAGTAAGGGATATGTGAAACAAGTAGTATGGCTTCCAAATGTGTTTGTTGTCTTTTGTTATTCTTATCAGTTTCCCTTATTTCACTTTTACAGAGAGATAAACATGATTTGGGAATTAATGGTCGTCACCCTGTCACTCTCTACAGCTTTAGGTATTTTTTTTCATATTTTACATCTCTGCTTTTTTTTGGTTATGGTTTTTGTTTTGTGTTTTGCTTACAAATTTGTTTTTGTCTGCAGCCCATCCTCTGCACAGTGACTCAAGGGAGGCAGCCTGGGTTGACTCAAAGGCTAACCACGTGTTTGACAAGACAGACCTCTCAAAAGACACCCAGTAAGTTGACCGAACAGAACAAGCAGCTATTGATGAAGACAACTAAAAAAAAAATTCTCCAGTGTCTTGTGAAATTATTTATACCCTTTGAACAATGGGCAATGTGCATTTGTGATCAGTGCCCTTGAGTCAATATATTATAAAACTATGGTACCTTTTGTTGCAATTGCAGTTTTTTTTTTTTTTTGAACTTTTGACACCAACAGCTTCATTGGTGTGAACTTTAACCAGGCCATTCTAATAATGAATATTCTTTCTTCTTTGTCCTTCCATTGAAACTCTGGGTGTATATTCAGTGTGACTGTCCTGCAGGAACAAAAGATTTTGGATGTTGGCAAAAGAGTTCAATTTCTTTCACATATTTGGCACTTACAAATGACTTTGAAGTAAACATATATTCTCCCACATAAGCAGTAGATTTCTGCAGGTCCTCCAGTGATACCGTGGGTATCTTGGTTGAACCTCTGCATTATTGTCTTATCAATTTAAAAGCATGGTAATGTCTTCAATGGTCAGCAGATGTGCCATTTTCTTTCCAAATTATTTAGGGTGCAGAAATATTACACTTTTTTAGATTTAGAAAATTTGAAACATGAATTTCTTTTCTTTTCTCTTATGATACTGAATTAATTTGGGCAAATAAAAGATCCTAATAAAAAACATCTAAAGTAAATTAAAGGGGTACCAATAACTTCTTAAGGCACTGTGATATGTTTGATTGAAAGTGGAATATGTATAAATAATTATAGATGATGTAAACTATATACCAGAATGTGTATTTATGATGGGTTAGACAGTTAGAGTTTTATAAGCATTTTTCTTCCTCTTTTTCAAAAAGAGATGATGGTATTTCTTTTTCACATTTGTATATTTTATCTCAGTTAGACAAATTAGCTGACATTATTTCAAAGGATGGATTTTGTTTAGACTTGTTCATTCATTCCTTTAGTGATACATTTACATGAACTGTTTCTCTTTCTGTGCTTAGTGGGATCTACAAGAGCGTCATCGACAGCAGTGGTCTTTACACCCTTGAAAGTGATGACCTGAAGCATCCCCTTGCAGAGGAAATGCAGCGCAAACTCACCTTAGAGTCAGAGCGTCTGCGCGTCCGTCTGCGCCAGGAGCTGGCCGAGCTGCGGGAGAGGTTGTCTCCATCCCCAGCACAACTCAACGCCATCCTGGACAGCATGAAGGAGCGCTTGAGTCCGCTCACCCAGCAGCTACAGGACTCCTTGAGCAGCAATACCCAGGATCTGTGCAGCCAGCTCAGGCTGTACCTGCAGGGCCTGGAGAAAACGGTGGCTCAGGCGGAGGCCAGTCCTGCTTTCTACCAAGAAGCTTTCCAGTGGATTAGTCAAAACCTGGAGCTCAGCAGCGGCCAGCTATCCAGCCTCATCAGTGACTTCCAAACCTCAGCAAGTGGTGTGATTGAACACCTGAAGCAGAAAAGCGATGCTGAAGAGGACACGGTTGGCTCAGAGGTCTGGCAGGCAGTGGTCTCCAAGCTGGGGCAGGAAGTGAGTTCACTGAGGGAAGAGGTGCAGAGCCGGGTGGGAGTTTTTAGAGCGCAGCTGGCAGCTCTGCTGGAGTCTGCTCATCCTCCTCAGACTAACGTTGCAGATGGTTTGGAGCAATTCTGCCACAACGCAGCTCTGCAGAGTCAGGCGCTGCAGGCCCGGATGGAGAGACTGTTTATTGCCGTGGAGGAGGAGGTCGGAGGCGCCTCCACCGTGTCTCAGCCTCTTTCTTCATCGATGCAGGAAGGTGCATCTTTGCGGGAGGACTTCTCAGTTAGACTATCTGCTCTGATCCAGGACATTATGCACTCTGTGCAGTAACTAAAACACGCACTTAACAAAAAATATCTAAGCATCCATCTTCTTTGTTTTGCCATTGTATCAGTATGGAAAACTTCTTGTAAATATGACCAAATAGAAAATGTTCAGTTGACTCTTTTTTTATCAATAAGCAAAAGATAGAGAAAGTATCTCCTTTTTTATAAGTTGCTGCCTTTGTAAAGTATTTTGTTGTATAAGTGTAAAAGCATGTGTTTTGTTTTATTTGCTGTTTGTCTTTTCAGTAATTTGAGAGTGCAGAACTAAAATTACTTGATTCATCCTTATTTTAGAAAGATTATCCATATTTAAATAAGCCTTTTCAACCACTATGTGCAAGAGAGTTGAAAGAAAATGTTGGAAGTGGACACGATGTGTGGCAGGAAGGTTTGCCATGTCAAAAGGAAAATTACAAAATAAACATTCCAGTTCAATTCAGTTATTTAATCCAGGGTATGTGTATTTTGCTCTATGCACTTAGACAAACAAACATCTGAAGTGACCTGCTCTGATCAGTTTTCCCTCCCAGAATTCCTGCTTGTTTGTTTGTCTCTTTGCCAGAGTGGAAAAGTGGTTGTAAATATGTCTAAATGATTGAAGACAATTAGATGATATTGTGTATGTGAGTAAATATTGTCTCTTTTAGTGGCGTGTAAACATAGTTGTTGCCTGTCAAACGTGTTCTGTCTGAGTTCAAACCCATGATGATACTGTTGTTTTGAGTTTTATTTATGAAAGGTTATCTATATTTAAATAAAAATCCATTGAACAATTTTGTGTGAAATTTCTAAATCAATTTCTGTCTGCCTTTCTAACTTTTTGTTATCACTTTTTCGCTCCTGACAGAATGACGCTCTGGGTTGTGAGCCATGTTCATATCATAAGCTTCCATAGTTTATGAGATTCAAGAGTGCAGAACCAAGATAAACAAATAAACATTTGTTTTTCACATATGTTTATTAAAGAAAGATAATCTATATTTGAATAAAAGTCATTTTGTTTTGTGCAAGATTCTATTGTACAACAAGGCAGTAGAGATTTTACAAGCATGTGAAAGGAAATGATCATGCGGGTTAAAATCTTGAGATTTATTTTTCACAGTTCAGCTTTTCTATTCCTTCGTAATCATTAAAGACAATAGCAATGCAAGAGTGCAAATAGAAAAAGTTACATAAGATCCCACAACATTTGATTGGACTATCTGCTCACTTGCGGTTAAGACAAAAAAAAAAAAAAAAACATTTTAACATAAACCTGAAGATACAATCTGATTAAAAGATATAGAGTAGTGATAATTTGTAGAGGCTGTTTGATCAGTTGGTCAAATTTGATGTTTCCACGTTAGTCCTCCAGCCAAAGGATGACTTTTCAAGACAAACCAGTCACCGTGTCAGGAAGCAGGGCAGCAACAACCGACCCTAACATGAGCCACACCACTAGGCTGCTTGCATCCACACCAGCACTTCCTGATGCTACAGTGTCGCCTGCTAAACACAGTAAACAACATTTCAGTTTGTTCAGAGTGTTGATATACATTAATGGACATGTAATGTAAGATTATTACAATTTAAAAATACTTACTAGAGCCAGCAGTCACAGGCACATCTTTGGTGGGACAAGATTAAAGAAATGATCAGGCACAGAATTTACCTTAATGCTGAAGGAATAGTAAGAAAAGGGCATTTATATTTCATAGACCTGTTGCGGCGGTGTAGAGAGGTCCAACTGAGACGGTGGCAGAGTTGCTGCTTTCTTCTCCGAAAGGAGTCAGAGATCTTTTTCTTCTAGCATTACAAGCCTGACAAAATGCAGATAAAGGTTTCACCCATCATTTAATTATTTATATACTGTTACAGTTTTCACCCCCGTTGAATGTTTCCCATTTTTTGAGGTACAACCACAAACTTTAAAGTGTTACATTGGGATTTTATGTGATTGAACAACTCAAACCACTGCATTATTTTCAAGTGTGAAATACGCGATAGGTGTACTACATTGTCATAATAAATAGAAATTAAATTAATTAGCATTTATAATGTGAAAAGTTAAAGGAACATGAATGCAGTTAAAAACTTTTTCTACTTTTTGCACCATTTCCTTCTAAGCATTCTACCTCTCTCTTAATTGGTTAATGTGGTAAAGATTACATGAAATAAAGCAGCACACACTTTGAGATTCACTTTGGACAAACTTAGCAAATAATTCTTATGCATTTTGAAATATTATTGTATCATTTCACAGCATTGTCTACAATTTCTTTACAGAGTACTATTTGTTAGCAAAGGCGGCAAGGCAGCCTTGCCTGCCTTCAACCAACCTATTTACCTTCCATTCTTTTCCGTGTACTACTGCTTTCAGATCTTTGTAGTTAAAAAGTTTTGTTGCTTTAGTCGACTTACATTCAGCAGCTCTTGACATTTGGTGGGCTCACACAGTCTCAGGATGCAGTGCAGGTAGATGGTGGACTTCTCCTGGTTTCTGTGCTGAACAAAGCGGAAGGCCTCAAAGTTGAACCGTGCCACGTTGGAAAGGCCGTTGCTTGTTATAATTGTCCTTGTTGACACCTGGCAGCTGGTGAAGAGCAAAAATACTTTTGATGCTTTTTTTTGTTTGTTTGTTAGATGTCAACTTTAAGATTGGGTTTTATCCCGACTTTTCTACCCAGTGAAGAAGTTGTACTGATCCGTCTGAGTCATGTTGTAAGGACTGGGAGTCGCAAAGCAGTGATCGAGGAGGACATGGAAACTGGAAACAGGGTTACCAAAGAGAAAATTCTTACATTTTAGCCCTTTATCTATCACTTTGAGCCAGTCAGAGTGAAAATATAGCAGGATTCACTCACTTTCCTGTGAGGTTAACAGCCTTCACCTCCACATAGACTTTGGTTCGCAGCTCAAGACCTGATGACGGAACCGTCAATGGATACCTGTAGTCTGTGTCCTGAGGAAATAAGGCTTATTAAACAGGAGCAGTGACAAATCTCTTTCATTGAGTGGAATTGCACTTACATTAAAGACACCCATTTTTAGTGTATCAATGAAGCTCCCATTATTATTGGTGGTTGCCACAGACACTGAGGAGCTAAAGAAAATCAGAAAGTATAGAAGTTTTTATGAATGAATTTTGGTAATAATAATAATTTTTATAATAAATCAACAGTCACTGCTACTCACGCTACAATCTGTGTGTTGTTGATGAGATACTCCAGAGGGTAGCTGCAGGAGAAGTAATAATGCAGATCTGTGGAGTAGCTGATGATCCCTGAATCTGTTTTTGGGGTATCGATGTACGATGAGATGATAACTGTCTGAATACTTGAGAAACTACTGAAGGGACCAGAGGGGTCTGGAATTTCATCCACGATCTGAACATGAAAGCACAACATACATTCAGTTCACCCTTAAATCCGACAGGTAAGTATGCTCCAACGTGCTCCAAGCGTCATGCTTTACATGCACAGACTGGCGGCAGGAGTTGTCCACGCTGTTGTTTACAGGCAGGTAGTAACGGATGATCGGAGGCTCCACGCTGTCATCGATGGAGCCCAGGCAGGCGGTGTTGTTGTGGTTCCCATTGAGAGCCAGGTTGGAGGCGTTGAAGCCTGCCCACAGCGCCGTGCACAGGTTGACCTCTATGGTTATCATGGTGGTGCTGCATTCAATTGTCAGATCTGAGTTCTCTAAAAATGATGAATCAAAAATACTTTCACTGATTTTTGTCACTCATTTTAAATATCAATGTTACACAATAACTTCACATCATTTCACATTCATATCAGGAAAAAGAAAAGTTTTTCTTTGTGGTGGTTCTAACTACGCTAGCCTATTTTGTATTACTACAACGATTAGTGAACTTTCATGCAAGTTTGAATTTAATGCAGATTTTTTGTTTAATTGCATTGATTTTAATTTGTCTATACAAGTGGACTGATTTGGTGATGTAAGTCTATACATAAATTGAGTCTGTCTGCAACTGTAACATGCAGCTTTAGAACTAAATTGAATTTAATTGAATATTTTTTACTTAAATGTATTTTCAATGTAGTTCAGTCTCTTTTGTTCTTTCATTCTCCCTTTCTTCATTGCTTTCTTTATATCTTTTCCCCTCTTTCTTTTATGATGTAATATTTATTATAATATTTAGTATATATTTTTATTTAACTAATTTTATTTCAACTCAGTGATTAAATAACTTGTTTACTGTCTCTCCATTGACACTAAAACAAATTGGTTTCCTCAGTAAGTGAAAATCATATCTTCTCTACTATTCATGTATTTCTATATATTTTTTCAGGTTTTTTGTTAGTTTTTTCTATGTTTTGTCTTGTTTAGTTCAGTAGGATTTTTGTAATTCACTTTGCATTTCCCCTTGCTATTTTTTCTTTTTGGTAAAGTACATTGTGTTGCTTTGTAAGTAAAGATAGATAAGTTCTTTCGTTTTAAAAAACTCTCCTAAATATTAATATGCTGATAGATCCTTACCTGGTGTCCGCTCATACATCTTGGAGCAGTTGTACACACACAGGGCCGGCTGGAGGAACAGGGCCAGCAGAGGGAGACAAAGGAAAAGATCCATGCTCTCTGGAGGAAACTATCAGTTTGATTTTAGCTGAAAATGAGAACATGGTGACAAAACAGCATGGGAATCCATCCACCTTTGCTAGCTTTAACAGATTTAGTCAGTTAAATGCACCATTAACAACATGTTAAGTTTTTGTTTTGTTTCCTCAGATTTCTATCAATGAGTAGAATCACCAAAACACTGCAGCGTTCTTCACAATCTTCTGACTGATTTTGCACAATAAAACCAAACTCACTATGTCGGCTATAAACACGATCCGGTTCAAAGTTTAGTTAAAGAGAAGCATGATGAGCTGAAGAGAGTCTTACCTTGCTGATAGCTGTGCAGATGTTTGTACCAGAGGTAGCTGAAGGATGCAGCCTTTATAGGACATGTAAAACCACTGCAGCATCACTCCTCAGCCCTCCCTTTGACTAATTATATATGGTGCACAGACACAAATACTCGCTTTCTGCATCTGCCCATGCCGTGACCTTTCAGTAAAACACCAATAGCTCCTGGCATGGTTTATTGTCAGATGTTCTTCCAGCAGATTATTGTGTCAGTAGGTTTTGATATAGATCCCTCAGGTTAAACCGTACGTGCTGTCTCAGGTGTTTGTCCTTAAGAAATGGTTGCTAAACACCTGATGATACAAAGATACTTTATAAAAGTCATAACTGACTACAGTGTCATCCGCACTCCTTTCTACCTGACGATATGTAAAAGGAAAACTGAGATTTTTTTTATTATTATTATTTGATACAAGTTTTTGAGCTTTTAATTAGTAATCCCTGACTAACTGTTGATCGGGAATAAAAACATGATGCGACACTTAGCCACTCATCAGAATGTAAAAGACAAGCGAACATGACCTTCAAGAAATCCACTACTAACCTATATTTACAGTCGGAGCAATACCATAAAAATAAAACCACTGGAGCTGTTGTAATCCAGACTTAGCAAGGACCAAAGTTTATCTTTCCACCATCTCCGAAGAGATGGTAAGGGAGGTACAATAACAAAAATAAAGGTAAAGAACCACAACAGAGGGGGAAAGGCTGGGGTCACCACGTTATGGCAACTATTTATGAAAAGATACATAACTTTATAAGACAAAGATCTTTCTTCTCTGCAACAACACTTTACTATACACAAAAAAATCTAAAGAACCTCATGCTCACTGTTATGTATGATGAGAGAACTGTGATGCTGACGACCTTTCTCTTTCAATGTCTGGGGAACATTGTTCAGGTGCATCACATCTGTTTGTATTGAGATTTCACAATAAGGTAAGCAAAAATCTGATTGAGTCTGCATTTTAGCAGAATCATGATTCAAAATACATCACCAAATCAATGCAAAAATGACTCACCAGAGACATATTTAACCTTCGTCCATGTATATCTCAGTGCTCAAACACACAGTAGATCCCTATAGAGAAGACACCGTAAGACAGGACCCAGAACTCTGGAAGAAGTATAAGAGGTATGATTATTCCTCTCTATATATCCTCTAATCCAAAACTGTTATAGAACAAGATGAAAGACTGTTCCCTTAGTAAAAACAGTGTTTCTCAAAGTATTCACACCAGGATATGTAACAAATGTGGAAAAGATTTAAAGTTATTTTTATTCAGCCAAGAAGTTTGTTTTGATAGAAAGTGATGGTCTCATCTTCCAGAATCTTTTTTTTAAATTAATTAAATGTTCTCTTTTTATTTCCATTGTATCATAAAATGACAAAGTGAAAATGATTTCTCTTTTCTGAAATATAAATCTTCTTCTAATTGCAGAGCAGCTTTGTGCATTTTCTGGTATTTAAAAAGTTTATCTTTGATGATGAGCTCCAGGTCTTTGAGGATGAATGCCTCCTTGCCATCACTCATGATATGATTAGATAAATAAATAAACAAATAAATAAATAAATAAATTACAGTAATATCAGTGGACAGTGGACAATATTATTACTTGTGACATATTTTCATCTGTCAGTCATGTGATAGAATGATACTTAAAAAATGCATTATGCGCAGATTTTCCGATTTCACAAACTGCACAAACAACTTATCTCCATTTTTGCAAAGACCACCGAATCTGTATGTCAGAACAGTAACCAGGGACAACAACTACATGCCTTTCAGGCCAGTAGAGATTTCCTGTCTTAAATTGTGGATTCATGTCTAGAGAACAAAGCTTGAAAGTTGATCACAGCTGCCATGAGGGAGAAAATGCAGCTACAGGCCACAACTGCTGTTCAACTGAGGACATTCTTTGTTCATCTGAAGCACAGAGAGAAAAGGAGTGCTGGCACTTCTGCCAAAATCCTCATGGTGACAGAAATTGTTTGTCACATTATCTATAGATGTGCCATTCTTTTGTGACCTTACTAACCCAATCTGACTTCATGCTGGTGTTTAGAAACAGGTGCCTTTGTCACTCTTTATGCCAATGAGTCATGGCTTCTTCTTTATTTTTAATTGGTCACTCTGCCTGCAGGGTCAAATGGAGAATATGATATGAATAAGAGTTTGTGGGCATAAATAAAAGGATCACCGTCAACAACCTACAATCCAGAAATGACGGTGTGTTTTTTTAGCTTTCTTCATGTTGTCAGACCGACTCTATTTAAGGGATTTCTTGACTATACACTGGGAGTACTATGAGTAATCAAAAGAATAAATATTATACTTCTCTGTATAAATGTATATAGTTTTTGAGAATTTTTTTAAAAATATGACACATTTCTAACTTAGGGAAGTTTAATGTGAGACTGAATGGATTTTATAAGACCTGTCAGTTATCAGAGAGCCTGTAATCCTTTTCTTTGATAATATGTGCAAGCAGACAGAACCATGGTTGCAATATGCTGCAGTTATGTGAGCAACTGTCATGAGTTGTGGTTTTTGAAGGTTTTGGTGGTGAGGTAGACACGGTGGACCCAGATTATGGTGAATAGTTAAAGTTTAATGACGAACAACGAGGAGCACAGAGAAGTCCAGGCAGCACAGGTGAGCATAAAGGCAAGGAACTCAAACGCCAACACTCAGTGGTAGCATTGATAGTAAACAACACAATGGAAGACAACTAACAGAATAGACAAGGATCAGGGAACACAGGAGGGATTAAATACACAAGGGGTAATCAGGGAACAGGAGACACAGCTGGGAACAATTAAGGTTAAGCCGAGACAACAGATTAACTAAATTGACACAGAAAAAACCAAATCCTCACAGTATCCCCTCTCGCCCTCAACAACACAACCAGAGTGGGTGGAGGGGTGCTGGACAGAGGGCCAGAGTCCAAAGAAAACACAAGAAAAAGAAACTAGGTCCACAACAAAAAACAACCCAACAAAGTTGGGCGGAGGGGCGCCGGACGGGGGGCCAGAGTCCAAAGAAAACATAAGGAAAGCAAAATAAATTCAGTCCCCCAGAAATCAACACAGGTAGGAAGGGGCCTGTTGTGAAAGGGTTCTTTGAACCTAACGGCGGTGACGTCATATCCACATGAGCAAAATGCGGCTCTCTTGCTTCCGCTTTAAGTTACTATGACAGCTAGAAAAGACAAAGTCCTATTTCAGAAGCAAATAAAGCATTACCATGAACATTACTGTCTTCCTAATATAATGGGCTTTTAAGTTTTCATGGATTTCCAAGCGAACCTGAATTAAGAAGACGGTGGCTTGTAAATATTCGTTCCTACCAGGTGAAGCTAACGCCGCACAGCAAAGTTTGTATCCTTCATTCACTCCGGATCAGCTTCTTCAGTTTAAAACTACTGGGGAGAGACGGATGGTAAATAAAGGAGCTGTCCTGTGTCATTTCCATGGAACAACTTCTGTATTCAGCCTGAAAGAGCAAGTGTATGGGAACGAGTGAGCCGACCAGAGCTAGATTACTGAGCAACTGATCCGCCTATACACACTGTTTAGATACTTAAATAGCACATTATTATAAGAAAAATGTCTGAGAATATTGCCTACTAGCATAATCTAAAGCTAATGTTAGCCACAAAGTTTCAAGAAAGTAAAACTCACCTTCGTATCTGTGAATGTAAACAAGGCGAACATCTAAAGACATTTCTCTAGCTACTTGTTGGGGCTTTGGATCGATGTACATCACTAGACTAGGTTATTCTGCTCTAATAGTAGAATATTTACAACCATGTTTGGGATTTGTGGAACTTCAATAAAGGTTGATTTCACCACTTTTTGTGAATCTCTGTCATAGTAGAACTGCTCCAGCTATAAACTACAACACCTAGACACTTCAAACTTGGACTGGATTATTCTGCTCTAATAGCAGAACAATTTAATCCATGTTGGGGATTTGTGAAACCTTTATTTGATTTGTGAAACTTCACTTCACTTCACAGACGGCTGCAGAAGATCTTTCCTTCCTACAGCCACCACAATCTACAATAACTCTTTGAAGAATTAATGAGTTACAGCAACATTTAATTTCCCTTTGTAATTAATAAAGTGGTTTTGAATTAGAATTGAATAAAAAGAAAACTGCATGGAACAAGTGTGAATAGTAATCTGAACTTTAGTGAAGTTTCACAAATCGCATAAAGGTTTCACAAATCCCAAACATGGATTAAAATATTCTGATATTAGAGCAGAATAATCCAGTCCAGGTTTGAAGTGTCTGGGTGTTGTAGTTTTGAAATTTGAGCAGTTCTAGTGTGACCAAGATTGACAAATTGTTCTTTATTGAAGTTTCATAAATCAGAAAAAAATTCACAAATCCCAAACATGGTTTTAAATATTCTGCTATTAGAGCAGAATAATCCAGTCCGAGTTTGATGTGCCTAGGTGGTGTCGTTTTTTAACTAGAGTAGATTAAAGATGAGGAACGTAGTAAAAAATTAGGTGAA
Organism: Xiphophorus maculatus; assembly: GCF_002775205.1. Lineage (NCBI taxonomy): Eukaryota > Metazoa > Chordata > Actinopteri > Cyprinodontiformes > Poeciliidae > Xiphophorus > Xiphophorus maculatus. The sequence goes on from NC_036460.1 coordinate 21,828,335, forward strand.
ATCCCCCTTTAGCCATTCCCCGAATCGGAAGCTGGAATTGGAAACCAACTTCAGCTTCGTCGTTAGTGAAGCCATTTTTTGTGTCTTAAGAGAGCAGCACACAAGTGCAACAAAGGTTTTAAACGTGTAAAGTTTTCTAGCCTGAGATAAGTTTCAAATAAAACTATCTCAAATGACTTGAGCAGATATATAACATTACCGACACAACAAAGAGAAATGTTCCTTAAAAGTCTTTATCTGCGTGAGTAATAGGGTCAAATTGAGAATATCATGTGTATAGATATTGCATTATTCCCACCAGTTTAGCCTCTGTATGTGTACGAGTCATATTAGTAGTGGGAGTTATTGTTGAGTTTGACGCCCTCTGCTGGACCAAGTTAACAAGTGTTCAAATGTCTTGTTTTTTGGGTACGATTATGACTCTACAGCACGGTGGAAAACAAATCTGTTCCATTCTACCACCAGACTCAGTTGGTCAGGCTATATTTGGAGAGAAGTTAGAGATTTTATGAGTGTGAGAGTAACTTTTTGAAGAGAGATTCAGGGAAAGAGGGAATGCTCTATAGAGAATTAGACTCCTGCAAAAATATTCCTCATGTACTAAACGGGTAAAATACCCTATTTCTCCCAATCTAACTACAGTTTAATGCTTGAAATGCTGTTATCACACACATGCTAAATTTTAATTGATAAGACTCTTTTTCTTTGCTTTGGGAACTTTTTTAATGACATAAAAATAGCTGTCAAAGTAACGTGTCATCATGGAATGCACTCAGGGTGATCCCATTCTTCTTTCTCCCTCAAACAAAATCAATTGCAGGTTGTTTTTGCAATTGGTTTTGCAATTGTTGTTATTGATACAATGACAACTAACAAGTATTTTAAAGTCTAATCTCTCTAACATTTTATCTCCAGCTATTCTATTTCGTGTTAGTTTGTTGTTTTCATACACAATTAAGACTGAACATTGTTTTTTTTTTTACATTTATTGAACTGCCATAATCAGGGGCCCAGTCCTTTGAACCTGAGTATGTTCATTTTAATAACTGCAGATTATCATTATTTTGTTGTTTTGTAAAATGAAGTACAGAAAAGCTGTTATTTAATCTTCTTTTGGATTTTTTTGCTGTTACATTTACAGAGAAGCTTCAGTCAGCCACACTCTGGAAATGGAAACTGAACCAAAGCAATGGACAGGAAGTGAAGTCCTAAAAAAATACTGTCCTCTTCCTCCTCTGTTTCCTTTCCTGTTCAGAGGCAATCCCTCTTTTCTATCCCTATAACTCTCTGTATTTATCTCACTATGTGTCCTTGCTTTTCATCTTTTTACCAGAAGCTTTTGTTTTCACAGTGAAGTCTGACTCATATCCTCTTCCTATAAAGCTCCAGTAATTTTCTTCTCAACAGACTCCATTTACATGTGGGCAGAATATTTAAATATGACATACGATAAGGTTACTCCACTTGCAAACAAATCTATTGACAAAACTAACTTAGAGGCACTTCTCAATAAATGATTTAATAGAAAAAAGTTGATTTATTACAGTTAATTGATTCCTCAAGTGAAATTTTAGTCAATAAAAGCCCAAACATCTGTCTCTAAAAAAAAAAAAACACAATATCATAAAATACCAATAAAACTACTTTACTGCAGAAATATCATTTTAATACTGATGCAGTCATAGAGAAGACTGTTGACTTCATAGCTATCCAGTAGACAGTTTTGTTTTGTTTTTAATTAAGCTCCATTAGTAGAATCAAATCTATTATTACTGGGATCCAACAGAATTAGAGTTAATGTTAGAAAACAAAGGAACACATTTCATACGTAGAGTGTTTTATCCTATCGTATTATTGGGAAGTTGAGTGGAAGGAAAAAGTGTTATACAAAAATGCCTGTCAATGTTTATAGAGCCACCACACCGAGACTTACTAAGGTTATGGCCTACGGAGCTAAATGATTACACTGTTGCTTCAGTCAAAGTCTTTTACTGAAAGTAAATTATGCACAGCTTTTCAAAATCAAGGTTCCAGTACCTGGAAACTAACTATGATTAAAGGCTTGTATTCATATTTATTGATCCTGTATAATTTATTTTCAAAAAATAAAACTTAATGAAAAATTAACTGAAATCAACTCTTAAAACACATCCCTTTATGAGATAAATTTGTAAGACATCTCACTTTTACAATCTTATTGAAATAATTTTTTCATGCTATTTTATTGAGACACATTTCTTTGTTTATCTATTCCACATACAGTGTGCTGCTTCCACATACATATTTGTATACGTCTGAGCGTTTGTGTGTGTGTGAAGCAGGGAGGACACAAATTTGTAGCTCTCTTTAACACAGTCCACATGACAGAATACAGACAAAGAACTCCATTCAGGTCATTATTGCAATGCTTTACGTAAAAAACAGGATTTAGAAAAGCTTATTTGTTGCATAATGAGCGTAAATGCAAGAATTAAACTTAAATACAAAAAACCCCACTAATAGTTAAGTGTTTCTGTAGTTTTAGACTGTTTTTTTTTCTTGATGCTTTTTTTTAATCAGACGCCATATGCACGCCTTCAGGACGCGACCCCCTTTTTTCCTGAACAGACTACTCGTCTTTTCCCATTCCCATTATTGCAGTTTTTGAATCACCGGGTTTGGGAGTGAAGTTTAGTTTCTCCCAGTTTTTGAACAGCAGCTGGGCAGAACATCGAGTGAACATGTAGACATGGATTTTATGAGGCTTTTTGGCACCGTTATCGCCGTATTGTTTCACCCTGGATCCGCTTCGAAAATAAATGGTAAGAATTTGCATCGGGGGCGAAAAAAAAAAAAAAGGCAGAAACTAGTTTCATTTATATTTAAAGACCTTCATATGAAAAAAGACAATGCTTTCTTTAAAAGAAAAAAAATCGAGCAAGTCTCAACATTTTTTAACACGTAAATGAAACGTTTTTCGGGGTTTACTTGAGTGGCGCAGGGAAACGAGTCTTGAAAGCAGCACCGCTGCTGAAAAAGTCCAAAGCAAGCAGCAGTCTGCGTGTTTCATAACAATATCGACGCAACAAACTTCTTGAAACATGTAAACAACCGTTTCTGCCCGGGTCAGAGAGTCGCTGCTGTAATTTGACTGTGCTAGACCAGTGGATATCGCTGACTCTTGATTATAAGCAAAACGGAGACAGGAAAACGCTTACATAAGCACTCCTTCATCTACATTCTGTTTAATCGGCAATTAAGTCGGATTTTTCAGCCAGTAAGCATCTTATTACCGAATGCGCAGTAATCCTGAATTATTATTTGCAATTAATCATGAACAAATCGAAAGTTCCACTTTTAAGTGGGATGCAGTGACTCAGTTAATAGTCACTGCATTAATAGGGAAAGCAACTTTATTTGAAAACTACACTTCAAAAACTGCTGGGTTAAAAAAAAAAACAAGTTAATCGGTGTTATTTTTGCTTAAACTGTCCTGGGTCAAACGTGACTGATGCCTTAACAAAGCAAAACTGGATTATGAATTTGAGATACTGTGTTAGGTTTCAACCCCACAAAATGTGAGTTAAAAAGAAAAACATTAAGGCGTCCAGCGGGTTGGAAAAAATAATGGAGGAAGTAAACAAGAAATTTGGGTTGAAAGTTATTTTCTGTTTATACATCACTGAAAATCACAACTTAACAAACTGAAGGCAACATCTTTATAAAGTGCTATAAGACTTTTATTGACTGTTGTGTCAATTTTTCTGGTCAAATTGAGATTGTGGAGCCTAGGTAGCGCAACCGTTCAGCTTCCGGATTAGCTGGTAAAATGCTAATAGAGAGTAAACTGAACTTCAGTCACCATTACGTCCCACTGACATTGATACATCGTACCAGCAGGATGAACAAATTGCTTGAATAAAATTTGTCCAACAAAATGAAGTAAGCTAAAAGTTCTCTAAAAAGCAATGCATTAACTGAAGAATTTCAAGAATAGATGATAAACAAAGACACTTTTGTCTAGGAAGAGTAAAAATCCATTTTTAAGGCTTGGGGATTTCAGAAAACCATAATTAGAGCCATTATCAACAAAGGAAGAAAACAGCAAATCAATGACACATACCGGAAGTCACAAAACAAACCAAAACAACATCTGCAGCTCTCATTTGCCTGCAGCTATGGTCTCATTTTGGCCACTTGTGTCTCCAATATCATTCTTTCCATCTCTACCCAGAGTTTATGACCATAAATCAGGGTAAGAACGTAGATAGACCGTTAAATCGAGAGCTGTGCCTTTTGACTCAGCTCTCTCTTTACCACGACAGAGCGGTACAGAGGCCGCATCACTGCAGACGTGGTCACCAATCCTCCATTTTTCCCTCATTCGTGAACATGACCCTGACATACTTAAATTCCTCCATGTGGGGCAGGACCTCCTCCCTGACCCGTAGAAAGCAGTCTACCCTTTTACAGCTCAAGAGCATAGGCTCGGATTTGGAGAGCCTGATCTTCATCTCTTCTGCTTCACACTCCGCTTCGAACTGCTCCAGCGAAAGCTGTAGGACACGGTCAGATGAAGCCAGTAGGACCACATCGTCTTCAAAAAGCAGAGACGAAATCCTAAGGCCAAAAAATGAATCCCCTCAAAAACTTTTTCTGCACCCAGAAGTTCTGTCCATAGAAGTTATGAACAAGATCGGCAACAAAGGGTGACCAAGGCAGAGTCCAGCTCCCATCGAAAATGACCTATTTGCCGGGCCGGCAATGTGGACCAAGCTCTGACGCCGGTCACACAGGGACTTTTAAATAACATGGAAGTGGAAAGTGGAATAAAATTCCTTCAAAGAGATATAACAATTTTTTCACTCTCTAGGGTTATATTTTTTATATTATAGTGCCTGTGTTGGATAGTGCTGTCTTTTTTGATGCATGTCTATTTTATGGTACATAGTTATAAAAAAATGGATTTTTCTGTCCCCTTCATGTTTAGGCCAGAAAATCTGCCGACGCGGGACTGAGCGGCCATGCTATAAGGCATCCTACATCCAGGACAGCAGGCGGAGGCTGACATTTGAGGATGCCAGGCAGTCCTGCAGGTCAGAGGGAGGCGAGCTGCTCAGCATTGAGACAGAGAGTGAGCAGCGGTTGATAGAGAGCTTCATACAAAAGCTGAAGGTTGGAGATGGCGATTTCTGGATTGGGCTCCGTCGTAGCCCCCCGCATCACCGGACAGGGAATAATAACCCAGGATGCCCCTCGCAGTACTATTGGGTTGATGGAAGCAAGGCCAAGTACAGGTTCTCCTGATTATTTTTACTACTACTTCTGTGAAATTAATCAAACTAGAAAAATACTGTTAAATGTTAATGTTTACATTTTACTTATTGCAGGAACTGGAACTGGGATGAGCCGTCATGTGGTTCTGAAATGTGTGTGGTGTTGTACCACCAGCCCTCTGCACCAGCTGACGAAGAAGGCCATTTCCTGTTTAAGTGGAATGATGACAATTGCAGCTGCAAAAACAATTTTGTCTGCAAATACAAGGAAGGTGAGTTAGTGGAGCTGCTACCAACATAGCTCCATCAATTTTATTTTCTGGCAATTTATAAAAAGTGTTAGCCAAATTCACTGGGTAGAATTAAGCACATGATTGTAGTTTTAATATCTGCTTTATTTATGATTATTACATTTCTTTTCTTTTTAGCAATCTTCGAAAGTATATAACTATTTTGAAGCCATTTTTATACCTACGCTGAATGTATAACGTTTTCAGACATCTTTTAAAATACCAAGATTTTGTGACAAAAAATTAGACCATGATAAATCCTTTTAAAACAATTTCTATATTTGCATAAGAAAATAAAAAGTAAAAAAAGCTGCAAAAACCTGATTGCATAACACCACACCCTAAAACTAATCCTTAGAAGAAGTACGTTTTGATTCAGTTTCAGCGTTCAGTTTTCAATCATAGCAGTCTATGATTGCTATGATCATAGCAATCATAGACAGGCAGGATCTCCCTCATAAAAGTTCTTCAAATCTATTAGATTATGATGCTGTTAAAAATCTGTCTTTACCTTTCTACCAGACACCTGAAAAGTTAGGGTGAAAACTAGCACATGGAACAGGTAATGATTTCATCCACTTTGACCAGAAAGCCCAATTTCAACAGGGAAAAGTAGGAGAAGTAACCTGACATCATGATGCTACCACCAACATGTGTCACTGTAGATTTGGTGTTCTTATGCTGAGATGTAAAGCTGTTTTTTTGTTAAGATCAAATTTTTAGAATGGTGCCCAAAAGCTCATTGAATATTTGTGTTTGGATAAAGTTAAACGTTCTTTTTTAATTTATTGGAATGTTACAGATTTACTAATTTTCTTCATCCTCTGCAGAGAAAATGCCAATATTTACAGGGGACAGGATCATAGTAGAACCAGGTACACATTACTCTTGTTTAATATAAAATCTCCTTTTGTCAAAGTCTAAGAAGGTTTGATTTATGTTCTTTGTGTCACATATATGTGATAAATTTGTTACTAAGTTTAAATAGCTGGAACTGATAAATAAAGCTGAATAAAGCACCAGGTTTATCTGGACATCACTCAAATGGTAAATAAAAGTGATATGTTTGGGTAACTAAATCTCCTTACCAACCACTACATGTTGTTGATAAGCCAAACCCTTAGCCCTTGTTTGGGAAGCATACCAAGAAAAGATTGTGAGAGTTTTCTAACTACTTCTGAATCTGCATGGAATCATAAGCAAACCTCAGTCTACAGGCCCAAATCTTTTGCCACATGTAGTTAGGTGATTGAACCTGAACATTTGACCATGCTAAATTTAGTTGTACAAAATGCTGACATTCTAAACAATTTTTTAATAATTATGAATCCGTTAAAATATGCCACATATTTGTAGTTTTTTTTAAATCATGACCTTTGTCGTTTTTGTAGTTCCATCTATGAGGCCAAACATATCCAAAGAAGGAGATGTCAGAATAACTATTGGATTACCTGAGTCATCAGGTAAAATAAATACTTTCTCGGTTATATTTTTAATTATAAGAATCTTGTCATACTTATGAATATTTGGAGGCTGTGTTTTAATGCAGCTAGGCTTCATAACATGCATTTTCTTGCAGTGTCTTTCTCAGACAACAGCCTCGACGTTTCCTACATTCTCTATGCCACTATTCCAGCTATGCTGCTGCTGCTGCTGTTAGCAGCTGCTGGGTTTTTCTGCTACAGACAGCATGCAAAAAGGTAAAAAGAGAGAGTGTTAAAAATAATCGCATGAATCATTTTTCAGAGTACATTTAAAAGCTCTGTGTTTAAATCAGTTATTAGATTAGTGTGTGTGTGTGTGTTCCAGCTGAAAGTCAGCTCTGGCAGTTAGTGTTCTCACCGTGAATTTGATCCTTTCTACTTATATTCAGGAGGAAGACGGAGAGTTTCCCCGGCAGATCGAAACAGCTGCCAACAGCACCTTCGGTTTCCTCCATTCAAGGACCTTACGCCTTCAGTGACATCACTAAACTTCCTCAAGCTGCTCTGGACTACAGGACGCAGGCAGAAATCATGACAAAGTACTCCTGCCCATATTCACATGACGCCCAGTATCCTGATTATGAGAATGTGACGTGTTCAGAGAAGGAGACCGGCTTTGTGACGAACGATATCTATGAGACTGCCAGAACTCAGAGTCGGCGGTGCCGTAGTCAGGATGGATGGGTGGAAAATGAGATCTATGGCTAATATTGTTTATGTCGATGTGAGCGCCAGAAACGTCTGTGAACTTGTAATTGTTAAAGGAACCTTATTAAGCTAGAAAGAGGAACATATACTGGTCTATTTCTCTTTCTTTCTACATATCTTGCTAGATTACCAGTGAGGTACGCAGTCTCAACATACATAATTGAGTTTGAATGGTTTTACGTGGACTGATTTCAGAGTGTGAATATATTTCTTGTGTATATGTCGTCGCTTTACATCTATGTTTTGGTCAGTTATAACGCTATATTTAGGACGTTATCATATCTGTCAAACCATATTAAATAAATGCTGATATTAATCAGAACAAAAGACATGTTTAAATCATTTTTGGTTTTATGGATTTTTCCATGATGACAGAAGGACTTTTACAGTCCTTGTATATTTTTTGCAATTTGCGACGTTACAACAAATAACCTCAATATTTTGGGGAGATTTTACGTGATAAGAAACACAAACAATGGTCCTTATCTATCATGGTGTGAGCATTCTTGCCCACAGCTCTCATTAAAGGAATCTACAGTTTTATTGTTAAATTCATTTATGAAATTTAATTAGACCATTCAAAAGCTGCTATTTTCCTCTCTATTGGCTCCTTGACCAGTTGTCTTTTCAATAGTTTTGTAGAAACAACCAGCTTTTGTTTTATTGCTACTTTCTTCAGTTGTTGACCATTGTCTCTTTTCTCCCATAGCTTAAATAGAATGCTGGATAACTTTTGCACCCTTCTCCTGACTGATGCCTTTGTGAAATCAAATATTTGACAGCAGAACTTTATATGAGGTTATTGGCATTAACTATAACTGACGGCAGGTAAAAGCTAAAGACTAAACACTGAATCTAAATCAGAAGAATATTGAGAAAAGCAGTAGTTAAATGTGTGCATGCTTATGCAACTGTGTTAATGCCATTTTTCCCTATTTGACAGATTTGTTTTTCATTTGAATTGTATCTGATAAATGCCCCACCTGTAAAAAACAAAACTGATTTATCAGGTTCTCCCAAAACCTGACAATTTAGAAGACATAAAACGTGAAGGTTACCAGTCATCTTTATAAGCATGTCAGTCTGATTAAAGGTTATTGAGATATTGTGTTCATTTGACAAAATTGCCAACATGACAAGAACAGTAATAAAGAAAGAAAATAGATATCGCTTATCCTAATGCGACTGTTTTCTGATGTTTATAATTTTTATTTTGTCTGAATATTCAAAATTACATTTATTTATAGATTAACTGATTCAGCATTTCTTTGCCCACTTCCAGGAATCATGTTTTATTGTTTCTTTAAGAGGAAGTAGTATGATTAAATGCATTTGAAGTAGTAATTAGGTACAGTACATACAATAATGATATGCACTGGTCACCCTGAATATACTGTTCTTGAAAGCTTTGGTTAATCCCAAATGAATCTTCTTGAGCATTAGTATATAGTTTCGCAACATTTGTTGAGATAATAAAATACATCCGTGTGGTGCACTGTAAAAATGAACTTTCCATTTCGGGACTGTTTCAACCCCTTCGTATGAAATCAAAACTGTCATCACAGTACAAAGCTTCCTGTTTGGCTGCTGATGTCAGGGAACAGGTCAGGACATGAGGAAAGACAGATGACCGATAACTGACAAAAAGCTTTTTTTTATTTTTGATAGTAAGAGTTTCTCTTCAGGTATGACTAGATTACAATATGTTATGAAAAACTGCATCAGTTTTACTCTGTATAATCTGTTCCTCTGTAGTAAATTTGAAAAGACAACACAAAAGCCTATTTCTGAAAACAAATGCCTGTGTTTTCTCTGAGTACATGCTGTGTGGGCTGCCTTGGTTAGTGATTTGGAAAGATGTAGCTGAGCCCAGTAAGGAGAGGCTGAGTGTGTTCTTGGAGAAAGTTAGACAGGAAATGCCAAAAGCACATCTGGAACTCTTACATTCAGGAAGTCTGTTTGTGACAGCAGAGGCCTTCGGAGCATTGCTCTGGCTTTCTGCTTCAGCAGTCTGCTGTGCTCTGCAAGGCTGTCACTGCATGGCATGAAGCGAACCATCCATGGATGTGAATTTGGACTGTGGATGTATTATAGAGTCATGAAAAATTATTTCCCCTTTACAGATTTCTGTTCCTTTTGCTTTTCTTGTTTTGCTTTGTTATATATTCCACATCACCAAACAAATGCAATATCAGATAAATATACATTTGAAAATTATGATTTCATTGATTAAAGTAAAAAGGAAAAAGAAGAAGCTATTTAAATTATTTGCCCCTATGTGAAATTTGATATTTGCCCATCTTTGTAAATCATAAAATATTGTGATCAAACATTTATTTATTTATTTATTTGGAAAGCTAGATTCTAGACACAGTTAGAATCCAGAAATTAAATATGTCTGGTTTCAAGAAATTTAAAAGCAGATGACAAAAATCATAAATATCCGTGTGGGGATGTTACACCACCATTTGAAAAGCTTTGAGCCACAAGGAAAATTGAGCATAAATATGGTTTACAAAATGAAGGTGTTGGAGAGGCCTGGTTATATTATGATCTTACATCTGATTGAAATGTTGTGGCATGTTATGGAGAATTCCTGTTCAGAAATCAGTTTTATTGCTGAATTTAAGTAATTTTGCAATAAAACATGGGCAAAATTCTACATAATTATGTATTACTATTATTTGCAATTTCAGAAACTGATTTTGTGTTTACTCAGGCTAACAAAAGATTAATGTGACTACACACACACATGAAAAATTGTCCCACAAGTTACTACGACAAACAATAATATTGTTGTTTTGAGACCATTTTCAAGTAATGTAATGGTAATGGCATAATAATGAGAGAACACATTCTCTCAAAAAGAGAGAATGTGTTCTCTCTTTTTGAAATCAAAAAACTTTAAATTCTATGAACACTTAACACTGGAACTGAAAGACATTTAAATACCCAAGTAAATAAACAAAACAACCAAAATAACAAACAAATTTAATTATGATGTCTCTGTAAACAAAATTGTCCTTCAGAAAAGGGGTTATTTGAGAAAAGAGAAAAACGCAAAATAATGCAAGTGGAAATTATTGAACTCATTTTAATCTATCATGTGATTAATTAATTTATATATATAACATAGTCAGATCAATAATATAATATTATAAACAGCATTTATAACATTTATATTGACAGATTTTTTTTTCTGTCACTGCAGCCGCTTTATACAATTAAGGTCTCTTTAGAGACCGTGTCAGTTGCATACTTTTACCAAAAGATGTCGCTGTGCTGTAGGTGAACAAAGTGTCTTCTTCGATCAAATAACTTCCTTTCATAAATGCTATAAATGCTTTTATAAAAGCATTGTTTAAAATAAAGCATGCATACTATATGATGCGTCCGTATAACCAAATATGCTGCTTTGCACAAATGTGCTTGTTCATTTATTTCCCATTTAGTTTTGCTGAGTAATTTCTCTGACCAAGTAAAAGGAAGTGATGTAGAATCTTCACTTAATGCATTTTAGCCGCAGTGCCAGCAAAGCACCTGCAGGGCCGAACTTCAAAGTTACCTATGCGTGCAATCAAGAAGGGCAGGCGAGCAAACAGATTTCAGAATAGCAATTTTACCGGCTGACGTAAGAGGTGGGTCTGGTTGTCCTGACAACCAATTGGCACTGAAGTGTGGAGCCGCTCTGAGGCCCCGCCCCCTGTACAAATACCCCCATGGCTTTGACGTCAATGTACGTCAACTCGAGAATATGATGCCTCTTAGCGAGTCAACTCGTGTGCTCTGTAGCTGATAGAGGCACCTCAACCTGAAATATTATCGCTCTATTGTACCCGGGGAACGTGGCGTGAAAGCCCTGTGGTTTAGCGAGTGGCTCGCCGCGTATGAAGGAGAGTCAGCGCCACAGTGGCGTTTTTTTTAAGCCGGTAGGGGCGACACAGAAATCAACTTTGTCTATTTTTAATGGACACGCTCGGGGCGGCGATAGAAGCGGCGGCGGCGGCGGGCGGTTTGTTTTCCTTTCGTCTTTATCTCTAGCTGCTCAAGCAAGCCTGCCTGAATCCCCCCCCCCTACCTCTTTCACAAGCAGTCCCATTTAGAACAGCATGGTCATGGCCGACAGTGTCCAAAAACCGCTGCTCCGGGGTCCGGTCCGAGTGGGTTTCTACGACATCGAGCGCACTTTAGGAAAAGGCAATTTCGCTGTCGTGAAGCTGGCCAGACACCGCATAACCAAGACCGAGGTGAGTTCACGGGTGAACTTGTTAGCCTGGAAAGCTAACTTGGGCTGCTGTTCTGCTGAGTTATATAACTTTTATGCACTAGTTGACACCCCAGCAACCATTGAAGCGCTGATCCAGACCCGGGTCATGCAGCTGCCCGTGGACACATGACTTGCAGTGCTGGTGCATTTGAACTATGCAGGTAGAGGAGCTGAGCCTGTCTGCACGTTCTTGCCCCTCTCAGGAGTATCAGTGCCAGGAAGAGGTCTGACCACCACTGCTACTGGGAAATACAAACTGTAAACATGCACACACTACTCTCTTTTTTTTCTTCTTCTTCTTTGCATCATACACCTGCTCTCATTTTGGTATCATGACCCCACTCAAAGCCACAGTGGGGCAACATAAAAGAGTCTAGCCCGTGTAAACTTACAATTTGCTCTGTATCAAGGGGGATGCAGCGTAGGTTGGTGGTCCCATTATGTAATCTAACTAATGATGTGATTTAGCTATTTCTTGTCCCAGCAGTGCAGTGAGCTTTGTGTGGATCCTCTGCTTATGTCTTTCTAATGGGAAAGTATAGAGTTTTGCAGACTTGCTTGCAGACAGCAACTCTGTGACACTAGCTCCGGGGTCTTCATAGTTTGGAAAGGGTTTGGCTCTGCAAACACTCCAATCTCCAGAGCGGTGCAGCATACAGTGCCCCTCAGAAATATTCGTAACATTTAAACCTTCTACACGTTTTTTTTTTTTTGCTACAAGCACAACAATTTTCTGTGCTCAACAAAGAAGATGCATGATTGCAAACTTCTTTTACAATTAAAAAAAAAAATTGCTTTACAATTTTACTCTGCTGTCCCTCAGTTTTGACTTTGTGGAACCACTTTTTGCTGCAAACAGTTTGGGGTGTGTCTCTACCAGCTTTGCACATCTAAGCTGAAATTATTACTCCATTTGCTTTGCAAAATAAATCCAGCTCATTCAAATTTTATGAAGAGCATCTTTGAACATCACTTATTGCTGCAGATGCTCAATTTGATTTAGATCTAAACTTTGACTGGGCCATTCTAACACATGCATATGCTTTAATCTAAAGCACTCCACTATTCCACTATGTTTAGGGTATCATCCTGCTGGAAGGTGAACGTCTGTCCTGTCTTGGCTGTGTTCAAAAACTGAAACTGTTATTGAAATTTTTGTTTTTACTATTTTCTCCATATTAGCATAAATAAAGTTGCAATTATAATTAAATGCATTTGTTGTGATACATTCCCCATTTATGTGACTGGTGTCTTGAAGAAGCCTATTTCAGACAGGTATGTTTTTTTATGATTAGTATTTGTGTTTATGGGACTATTTCAGTACTGCAGTCACACTCACACAGTTACCTAAAAAGTAGTTGTAAATAGTTTTTTACAGTCACCTTTATCAATATTACAACAGTACGTTAACATATGGTGCTAAAATTTTAAGTCCATATTACCCACCCCTTTCAATGTCTACTTAATGTTGCTGTTCCAAATAAAATGCATTAACGTTTGTAGTTGTAATGTGATAAAATGCATATCAATTTGGGTTCCTTTGCAACAGACTGAATGCACATCAGAAACCTTTGAGATTAGTCGGAGCTAATTTGCAACTTTCTGCCTGCTCATTCCCTGTATGCAGAAAAATCCTTACTCAAGCAGTACCATGGAGTGCCATGACTCTCTGTTGTAATGATAGAGACAGGGACTTTACTGTAAACAGTGCCCAGAGTGCATAGAGAGTCTCTGCTGTGAGACGAGTGGGCGTGATTAGACCATATTCCAGGAGATTTGTAAAAACATTTATCTTTGATCTGCGCAGCTTGTTTGTTGGTGAACGTGAGCGATTAAAGTGTAAAAGAAAATAAAAGATTTGCGTCACCCAGTTTAGATCCTTCAAAGGTTTAATGGATAACAGGGCAAGGATATGTCCTGTGTGATGCTCTTTTTATGGTAATCTGGTTATTTAGGCCTGTGAAGTGGCTGAGCGTTAATCTAGCCAGGTAGGCTACATCATTATAATACGGAGAGTGGTTGTTTACAGGCCATCCATTTGGTAGAGGAGATCACTTAAACAAAGTTAGCCAGAAAGGCAGGCAATAAACTTTTATGCATCATCATCTGACGTGAGATGATACCAGGAGACATTGGTCTGCCTGGTTCTTGTTTGTACAGTAAACCACAGTTTAACAGTACATGAAACAGCAGATCTGGCATGTTTGTGCACACATGTTTACACGTCCCTAGGTAGGTGCAACTCCTGTGTGTGTAACCTACTTTTTTCATTTGACCTATTTGTCTCATTTTGGTGTATATGTTTCTGCTTGTGGGTGTCTTGCCCACTCCCACGTGGCCCTGTCTATCAACTCAGCCGACCCTACATTCATTCGAAAGAAAGCTTTGGCACATCCGACACTTTCTCTGCCATCTCACTGAAAACAATTTACCCCAAAAATAATTTGCTCATACATATCTTTGTTTTTATTTTAGGTTTACCTTGAACTTGTAATTGGCTTATTCCTGTCTTGGCTGAAATAAGCCAAGACAGGCTTTTTACTTGAATGATTAATATTAATTGTTGAACAATTTATTATAATACACTGCTGTGAAGTAGTTAAACATGTAGCTGTAGCACTCCACCTGCTTAACTCGGAGCATTAACTCGGAGCACTTCCCACACGTAGACAGGAGTCCATATGCATGACAAGCTGGACCTGGAAACTTCAGGCTCTGTAGACGAATCTGGCTGAGGTCTTTTTGCAGAGTGAGATGAGTTGCTGCACATATTTTACCTCCGTATAGGATCTGGTGTCCTCTTTTATGCTGCCGTGTGTTAGGGGCTGCAGCCACACGGATAAAAAGCTGGTGCTTGGCAGGTATTCAGACTCATTAAAATCTGTGATGGAGTGAACTAGGTGCTATCATGGACCACAGTGGACAAGTGGCAGAAGGCTCATTTTGTGACTGTCGTTTAGCAGGTCTTCTTCCCCTATAAATCATGGTATCTAGCTTTTGAAAATGTATAGATTCAATTAAGCTTTCTGACATTTTGCTCCTATGGTTTGAAGTTCATTCAAAGAGTTTTCATCAGCTTTAAGGAGTGTAGAGTAATGGATCGCTGCTCTTTTCCCACTGGTTGATGCCTCCTACCTGTCAGTGGGTTGAAAGAAGACTTTTGCTCTCTATTTTTTTCCCCTTATGAGAAAAATTATTTCAGCTGTTCAACTTGAACTCTTTCGTTTGCTGTATTCTCTACCTTTTTGCTTAAACCTACTATATACTTCAAGTGAAGATTCTTGTGCAATGTTACTTTAACACCAAATATATTGGACAAATGTCTGGACAGAAATATGTGGAATATAGGAGGTTGTTGTGGAATGACAAACATAATTAGAACTTGGTTCTTCAGTGTTGCCGTCTGCGCTCTTGGTATTTTTCCTGAACAGTTTTTCTTGCGTCTTTTCATCAGTTTTGGGGAAATATCCAATTTTAATGTGCAACTGTTCCCTGTTTTTCTCCAATTATTGGTGGCTACCTTTACTTCTCACTGGTCTGTGTGAGGATATAACCTTGTTGGGAATTTGTTTACCCTTTTCCTGTCCTCCTTATACAGTGAGATTATGTTGATCCTTCCTAGCCTGGCAGCAAATTTTGGCTTTATTTCAAGGAAGAAAATTAGCAAAGTTAGTCGGATTCACTATCATTTTAATTTTTACCAAAGACTGGAACTGAAAAAAATTGAACAAATCAGAACTTTAGAGGTCTGCATATTTAAGCTATGGGGATATTGTAACTTTCCCTCCTTTCCTTAAAAATAATTTGGTTTTCAATTAAAGTGTCTAATTGTTTTACCACACAAACCTGGTGTTTTACTTGGGTATGTAGGCCTTGTGATAAAATAACAAATAATCAATAAATAAATGTCACTTAGGAAACAGTAAGAATAATTGTTGCTTTTCCTTTCTAAGTAAAAGTAAGAACATCATGATAAACCTATAGCTCAGAAGTTCTTGGATACCACAAACTGTTATCTTTTTTCCTTTAACACTTTCTACCATCTACCACAATCATCTTTTTATCCATGTTTACACTTCTACATTTAACTGTCATTTATTAACTCTCTTTTATTCAATTTTGTAATTATATCTTATGTAGAATCCATGCTCTTTAATTTAATGAGCCACTTTATATTTAAATCTCCCCCTGGAGCAAAATAAAGTATTTATCCCATCTATCTCTCTGTTTTAGAGGTCTCAGTTTGAAGCTGGAGTGCTGTTACAAGATTTAGATTTCTTTATGGGATTTAATCCCACGATGCATGTCTGCTTGTGTTGTGGCAAGGGACTCGATAATGGAGTGTTAAACCTATTAAACACTCCCTTGACTCCTCCTAGTTGGCTACAAACTTGCCAAAAGAAGTTTAAAACTGCTGCCAAAACTACAAAAACAGGCTAAAATTAAACAGAAGACCATGTTTGTGCTTCCATGACCACTATGTAAAAAAGAAATTTTAAAAAATGGAGTCCTACTATTTTCTGTTGTGGTTCAAGGTAAAGACATAAATGCATCTCAGCTGATCTGTTGCTTGCTTCATCTATAGACAGTGTACTGCAGTTATCCTGCACATTCCTTTGTAATGAGACGAGAGAGTGAAGCTGCTGGTAATCTTTGCATGAAGATGGAGGATAAAATGAGTGCCTCGCTGATAAGCAGGCAGGAGACAATCTTCTGGCAGTTTTTCAAATTGCTGCACAGTATTGTACAATTTGATACACCTTCTAAACACTGGACTTTGTTGCTGACCAAAAATACAGAATTTTCTGCTTTTAATTTTTTTCCCCATTTTATTCAAACGTTCAACTCCTGCCTTTCTTTTTTGTTTTTATTTTAAAAGGTAAAAGACTTTAACTGCTCATTAAAACTTCCCAACTGACTTTGATCTCAGTTGTTTAGCTTCACCTAACAGTTGTGTGATGGCAGAGACCCAGAGTTTCCTGTTGTTTACCTCACCTCACTGGCTCACAGATGCTTGGAGCACTTCAGGTCACTCTGATGAATTTGTGTTTATGAGAGAGTTCGGAGGAAAGATGTTATTATTGCCTCGTTACCTACCCTCGCTCTGTTATTGAAAGCTTGGGATGTTTACATTTGGAGCATGCACTTTGCGCGCATGTGTGTAAGATGTAAGACTGAATTGTATTCTCATATTTGATTATATCTTAAAAGTTAAAGGATGATTTTAAATGCTTTTCTTTAAAAAAAAAAAGCAAATTGCCATATGAGGAAAAATAGCTAAGTTTGAGCACTTTGCTAGTTTTTTTCTACTTGTTAGATATCAGATTGCTGGCTGCAGTAGAGCTTGTGGGGTGGTGTTTGTTTTACAGTCCATCAAATCTGATGGGGGTCTAAATGAGATCCTTTCAATTGTTTATCTGAAATCTGACTTCTTAGTTCCACTTTTGATGCTCATGTTTGATTTCTCTGCAGGTGGCCATTAAAATCATTGACAAGACCCAACTGGATGATGTCAACCTGGAGAAGATCTACAGGGAAGTTCAGATCATGAAAATGCTGGACCACCCCCACATCATCAAGCTATACCAGGTTAGTGTCTGCACCAAGACCTGAAGTCTACAAATGGATAATTTTCTTGAATTTATCATCTTTATTAGGTGTTATCGTCTCACACCGTAATGTATGCATCATGCATTTTTTAAAATGTTACTTTTAGGATATTTGTTTAAGAGTTTTTTGTTTTCCGTATTTCTACTCCTGCTCATATTAATTTCTGTAAAGCTTTGGAGAAGTTCAGAAAATAGTTCGTTATAGGTGGTTGATGCATTTACAGAAAAAAAAGGTGAGAGGTTTTGGTTGTGTTGCATTTGATAAATAGGCATATTTGACCTGCAGACGAGCTGTCCTGAAAAAGTTGGTTGGATCTGATCACAGACTGACACCTTCAAAATTGTGGACTTCAATGCCTTTTGATGCAATAAAGATAAATGCAATATAAACTATATATATGTACTGTCAATCTGTGGTGGCAACAAGTCTCTTCTGGTGTTATTTTAGCCATCTGAAGTAGAATTGTTTGGCCATCACTGATCTGTATAAGTCTTTAAGGCTGTTATCATTGCTTTATGTCTAATCCTGGTTTTACAAGAATATTTTAGAACAGCCTAAATTGCCTCTAAATTACTTGTATTTTTTATGGATGGTATGTAAGTCAATTGAACACAAATAGCCAGATATTGTTTGAATTATTTTTAGCCTGAGCATGTAGCCACCCTCCCCTCAGGTAAGGACTATTGTTCTGTCCTATCTTTTGTAATTACGCTCGTATTTTGCCATGTGTTATCTCCAAGGGAGTGGCATGATTATCTCAAATTAAGAAGATGAAAAGCAGGACTTTGCTCCACAAGATATCTAGATGAAATGACCTGCACTGGCTCATTAGCAAATACCTAACACCCCCTGAGAGGAGATAAATGCTCTTCTTTGTCTCTGGATATCACAAGGTCTCTACTGAAGTCCTCCTTTGAATAGACTGTGAAGTTTTATATTTGAAAGCCTGTTTAGAAGATGGGGAGTGATCTCAGTTGTGACCAAATAAAGTTTTTATTGTTCTATAAAGCAACATCTCCAGGTCAGTAGCAAAAGAAAGCAATAAATCCAAACTTAGGCCGAACATGTTATGATGTGGAAGAATTATTGTGGAAAAAGACATACTGTAGAAGGAAAAGTATATGGATGTCATAAGCTAACACTCCTACTTTTAAGACAAGTTTTTCCAAATCAGGCTTTTAATGAGAGAGATTAGACATTTTTGATATTTCTGTATTTGAAAATCAAATCAAATTTTATTTGTATAGCACATTTCAGCAGCAAGGCATTTCAAAGTGCTTTACATCATATCAAACACAGAAACACAATGCAACATAGAATCAACAATCAAAACATGACATTAAGTCAAGTTCCATCATTAAATTTGTAATTGATTACGTTTCAAATACAATCCTAAACAGGTGGGTTTTTAGTCGAGATTTAAAAGAAGTCAGTGTTTCAGCTGTTTTACAGTTTTCTTGAAGTTTGTTCCAAATTTGTGGTGCATAGATGCTGAAAGCTGCTTCTCCTCGTTTGGTTCTGGTTCTGGGGATGCAGAGCAGATCACTGCTGAAGTGTATTTAATTAAGAACATCTTATTTGGACAAGACACAAGTTGACTTTTAAAAAAGACTTTACATGTTCTGTAAACATGAACTCTATCAGATCAGAACCTAATGGCAGAAAGTCTGAAGATCTCTAATGTTTCCATGGATGAATGTCCACAAATGTCTCAAGTCTGATTGTTCGTGTGATCTAAGCAAAGTCAAAGTCTGTCTCTGTGCAGCCCGCTTGTGTCTGCCCGTCAGAGCTCAGGGGTCACAGAGTAATATGTAACGCTTGTTACAGACTCAATATAACACGTGTTTTAGTAGACGTGGGCGGGTGGGGGGATACAGAGTGAAAAAGTCAGCTTTGAGAAGTAGAATCTACCGCTGCTTCTTGTTGATCTTCTTTTTTTGGGTAAGCAGCCCGGGGTGTTGAAGCGCATGACCAATCCGGGTCATGTTCTAATACGTAAGCAAACAGATGCTGCCGAGCAGAACCTGCCTCTGCTGGATAGTTACAGAATATAGTTAATGACTGACTCTCAGGGCTGTTTGCGTCTTGCTGGGGAGTGAGCGAAGGCAAAACACTCATATCATTAGTTGGTCGAGATAATATGAATTAAATCTTCTAAAATGTCACATTTCGGCTTTATTTATTCCATCAGGGATCCACCCTTTGATTTACTGGGACTTCTGAAATGAGTATCATTTGGAAGGACGATGTAAACTATGAAGTTAAACATGGGAGCAGTGTAATTTTTGGCTGGAAGTTGTCACTAGATGTAGGCTGGAAGGAATTTCTCACATTAGGTTTAATAAGAATACTTATTGCTTTCCCAGTATTTTTGGATACAGCTTGGAACCTGAAAACAAATGGCCTAGTAAGTTATTTATATTTATTTATTTTATTATTTTTTTAATATTATTTTTATTCATTTTAGATTCGTTACAATATAAAGAACAAAGAAACATGTGCCGTTATTTTATTTTTTAAGAAAAACAAAAAAAACATTTTGAATTGTGGAGTTTAGTGAATTTGTCTTTTTTATGACTGAAGTCCAATATTTTGAGTTTTCTTCCACAAGATTCTTGCAATACTCTGGTAGAATTGTGGCCCGTTCCTCCTGACAGAGTGGATATAATGGAGTAAGGTTTGTAAGCAGCCTTGCTTGCACATGTTTTTTCAGCTCTACCCACTAATTTTCATTGAGATTCAGATCAGGGCTTTGTGATAATCACCCCAAATAATTGACTTTGTTGTCCTTAAGCCACATCAACTATAGTTTTAGCAGACCATAGGACAGGCCTCCAAAATGTCTTTTAACCTGTATTTCTTCTGAAGCTGTGGTCTCTTCTTGTTCGTGGGTTTACAGGCAATGTCGGTACTGAACGTTTCACTGTGGATTGTGAAAGCATTTTCACAATACCTTTTTCTTTTTGTGTGGGGATGATGTAGACATTTTGTGCCAGACACATTTAACCCCTGAGACCCGGTACTCCAAATAGTATCATGGCCTGGACATTCCTCGGGCATCTGAAAATTGTGAACGACCCTGACCAGTGGAGGTCCACAAAGTGGGCTAGAATGGGTTTAAGGTGTTGCATTAAAATGCACAGAAATCATTTTTTGCTATTGAAACTGACCTAAAGCTGGAAAAGTTTACTCTGATTTTTATGACGGACAGAGGACAAAATAAGGTACATCTCTATTTATTTTGTTTCAATCTTAAAACCTTTTGAGGTTCTTTTTTTGTTTTTTTTTAGATGTAAACTGTAGTGGGTAAACATGTTAATGTTGTGACAATTTAAAGGTGGAAAATAATTAATTTAAAAGCCATTAGGTAATTAGCAGTGTAGTTTTTATTTTTGCATCTTTTCATAAAAATTGAGAGAAGAGATTTTTCATAAATTAACAGTTTCAAAAGTTGCCAAGTTTCCATTACAGACCAATTGTTCTTGATTGTACACTTTTCTTGTATGTTCTGTGAAGAAGACTTATTTACTCACCATTGTCACTCCAGTGTCTGGTGTTTGTCACAAAATAGTTCCCTGCAATAACCCCCCCACATTCCCCAAAACATGTTACATAAATGGCCGGGTCTTGCTCTTTTCTTTTAGAGAATGTAAATAAAAGTTCATTATCATCTCACAACCGTGTGACAATGCTCTAGCTTTGTATTGTGTTATTTTAATGTGTATCATTATTCCATTTTTTTTTGTGTACCAGGCCCCATCCGTCCAATCAGCTCAGCTCAATTAGTTTGTCCCCTTCCCGTCTCAAAAACCCGGGCTGACCCCAGTGCCCCGAGGAAAGCCTATCTAATGAAGACTCACAAAGGACACAAATAAACTGGGGACCCCTCTCTTTTTTTTCATGTGTTAATGGCCTCTTCTTTGACCCCGTTCGGCCATTATTTTCTGTCTTTCATTCTCTTCTCACTTGTCCTCAGACTCTCCTGGGTGTTCCACGTTGCGCTTTCTGGGTCCTTGGGTTTGGCGACTAACTATGACTATAATAGATCCGGGAGTCTACATACTTTTCCCCAAAATCAAACCCAGTGTTAAACCCATTACATGGACTGCTTTAATTAAAAGTACATTTGTGTGTAAACAGATAAAGAGTACAGGCTTATAAAGCACTCGATTAACCACAGGATGTACTGCTGCTCTCGCTTGTGACAGCATAATTAGGGGAAGTCAAAAATTAATGTTAATGTGGTCCAAAAATAGTTTAACTCCCAAGTTTCCCTTTTCACATTACAGTTATTTCCTTTGCTACAGACCAAAATATTTCTAACACACAAAGCTTATTAAATGTCCTGTTTTTGTTGCTTCTCGTCTTATTGGAGGTTTTCATGGAGAATATTTTTTTTGTGGTTTTGTTTTTTTGTTTAAAATACATAAACTTATCAAATGTTTGTATCAAACATGTTTGGACTTCTGCTTTTGTTATCTGCTTTCACCGTCAGAAACAGCTGTTATGTGTCAATGTGTCTTCACGTTGAGGCAAACAAATGGGTGTTGTCTTTGACAAATAATAAACCACAAGGAACTAGTTAACTGACATTTGACCTAAACATGCATTTAAATGAATTAAGAAACATAACTTTTAGTAATTTTAAAATGTTTAAATAATTTAATAATTTTAGAAATGAAATGGGTAACACAACACAAGCAAAATTATTTATGGTAAATGATGAGAGAAATCTGAAATCAAATGAAAACGACGGGACTTGCATTTGGTTTGGGATTTGAAGTCATATTCAGGTTAGAAAAATGAGAGAATGAAAAAATATATATCCATCCATTTTTTTCACCATTCATCAATTCTATCTTTACATTCATTCTATCATCCGTTCATTAATCTATTCCTCTATCCATTATTAATATGTCCCTACATTTACCCATCTTCCAACCATTTTTCTCTTACCATCTGTCTGTTGTCTTCCTATTAGTATATTTTGTCCGTAGTTTAAATATAAACAGTCTGACATCTTTATCTTCCACTCAGAATAAAGTTCTGTCTTTTACAGTTTAGTTTTAGTAACAATCCTGGAGCTTTGACACGATTCCACCCTGGCAGTGAAAACTGTACAGTATGTTCCAGTTCAGTCGCTGTGCTGGCTCTCGCTTTGTATGACCAGTGAAGCTTAAATAACCAATCAGTTGTTTGTTACAGGGGGGGTAAATAGGTTTACTGAACAACCCACCATTTTTTTAATTTCCCAAATCTGTGAATTGGTCAGCGCAACAGATGGAAAAATGATCTCAAACAAAGCGCGTGGGATTTCTAGTGTGAATGTCTGGCTCGCAGTGTCTGATTCATCCCACCATCTCCATCTGATTCTCCACTCGCCGGTTTAATTCTATTCATCTCCTGAGTGTTTCTGCTTCTAAATCGGTCCTCCTCCTACACAACCCAGCACCATGTCAGGACTGAAAGGTTTTAAGTACCATTCAGATACACTCAGCAACACCAACCGTCCACCTCCGTTCTCTTACATGATTGCCATATTTAGAGCCTGTTGCCATTCATGTATTTTGTTTGTTTGGGATTTTATTTTGTGAATGCCACTGGAGTTTAGCTACACAGTGAGCCCTTGGGTTTATTTTGCATCACTTTTGGCTCTCTTGACTCTCAAGTGTTTATTCTTGTAGGTTTTCAGATAAAATTGCTCATGAAACTGTTTTTATGTATGTTCACTCACTTTTTTTCCTTCTCTTTTTTGCTCCCCATTCCTTCATCATCTCCTTCCCTCAGGTGATGGAGACGAAGAACATGCTGTACTTAGTCACAGAGTATGCCAAGAATGGCGAAATCTTCGGTGAGTCTTTGTTTTTGTGTTTTATTTTGTTTTGTTTCTTTTTAATCTAACACTCATAAAACTGTCAATATTCTCTTTTCCGTTCACATTCTTCCGCTAAGTTTAATAGAAAACTGCTTTCCTGCGTCAGCGAGACTTCTGACAAACATGGAAGTGTCAAAGTCTCATTGAACTTACGTTGGTTTCGCAGTTTTCGAAATCCCAAAGGTCATGTGGTTGAGATGGAAATCAGAGAACAATGCCCTCATGCAACTGTCCTCTTTACCTGCTTGTAACTCTTCCAATGGTGCTGAAGTTGTACTTCTATAAATGACATCACCAAATGCCTATTAAGGCCTCAGAAGGGCAATCTCAAAGAAATAAAGGTTAATTAATTACTATAAGTGCTGCACCTTCACTGTCACCTGACAAGTTTATTGTTGGGTGTCAAGATATTACTTTCTACTATCTGCCTTGCAATTCCTCCTCCAGAGTAAAATTTCACTTAACTCACATTTGAATAATGTCAAGTCTTTGTCGGGACTGAATTCACAGGACTATTTGTTTTGCGTTTGAACAGACAAGGCTGTTGGTTTTAGCTTATCTCTGTTTGCACTATTCAAGCAATTTTGTATCAAGTAACAGGAAATAAACATGTGACAGGAGAGGCAAAGAAACTCTAAGCTTTCTGAATATACCTTCCATTAAACTTTAAATTTATAAAAAGGGAGAAAATCTGCTTATGCTGTTAAACCTTAAGGTAAGGTGTCAGTCTTTTTCATTTAGGGCCACGTTAAGATCACAAATCTCCTGACAGGACCGGTTGTGGCAGAATGTACTAATGAAACCCCTTAACTAATTGTTTAAAATATTACAGCTTTCTCTGCATTCAGTGAGGACTGCTTAAAATTAAATTATATTTAACATCTTTTCACATTGATGTAATTTGGACCTATACAAATTACTGATTTGATTTTACTACTGTATTAATATTTAAGCACACAACTGCCATCTTAAAGTTCAATATATGGGACTCTAAATAAAACATTGTCCATTGATCCAATTTGAAGTATTAGTTTGACCAACTTACTTTTTTCTAATGCATGACAAGTAATATATTTTCTTTATCTTGATTAGATCAATGATGTTTCTGTAATTCAATGTATTTTAATCAGTTGGATAATTAATTTACCTTGTGCAATTCACTTATTTATAATACTGTTTTGAGCACCGTGACTCGGAATGACAACGCACTTTGATGCGATGACCTTCTCAATTATTCTAGGTCATTTTGCATCATACATAAAATGTTTAGACATTTTGTGGTGAATTTTTAGTTACATATTCTTAAATATATATATATTTTAGCTGATTTAATTTAGGTACATTAAATGGTACTAAAATATGTTATCTTTTAGAAGAGCTGTCGCCTTTTATTCCTTTTTCTTTTTGAGTGTAATGTCCAGAGGCAGTACAAGTGGTTGTGGCGGGTTGGATTTGGCCCACAGGCCTTGAGTTTGACGTATGTACTTTAAGGCCGTAAGGGTAATAACAGGATAAACCAGATCTTGTTTTTACTTCAATAGCTTGAATGACTAAAATTTAAATATTTATGTGAATGTGTGATTGGTTTAAAAAAAAAAACTCTCACTGCAATGCAAATAAATTTAGAAATTTTGTCTTTAAGAAGCTTTTTTTTAAAAATAAAATAAAACATCAGTGCAGTAAAATTTGTTTACTGTCTATAAACAAATTTATACTGTTAAGTGTCTCAAATACCTGCAGCAGTCCTCAACAAAGCCAACTGAATAAAATGTATATCATAAATACATGTCATATAATTCAAGCATATACTGTACATGTAATTAGTTCCTATTTTTTAAAAAATACTTATTACAGCCAAATTGACAATTTTTGTCTTGGTTGATATCCTGAGCATCTTTTCCAACTAGCATATTACCTACTAATTTTTGGTAAAAAAAAAAAAAAAAAAAGTGTATGAGCTGTAAGTTTTTTTTTAATTTTGAATTAACAAAGACTACCTGCTGTAACAATATTACAGACAAATCAAAGTGTTTAAAATATTTAGAGTTTTAATGAACCTAGTCCGTAGTCAATGGTAGAACTTTGGTCTGACAAGTCTGAACATAGCAAAAATAGTAAGCTAAGATAGCAACTTATCTTGTTCTCCCATAACTCTCTTGTGCACCCTATCGCTGTGACACATGCACAGCACATGCACAGTTTGTATAATATGCAATCTTCAATCCAGTCTGTTGGACGTGAGCCCATAGAAATTGCTGGAGAAATCCAAATGTTTGCTCTTACTAAATGCTAGTTTTAGTTTTACATTTAAATTTGTTCAATGTAGGTTATGCATCTTCAGAGAATAAATGTAGGAGGAAGCAAAATAAAGTTTGCTTTACAAATGAGTTTGCATATTAATTTGATAGAAATAATAAATCCTAATCAGCTTTTAATCAATGGATTTTTTTAATTTATTTTTTTACATTTTCAAAAAGTAAAACTTGTGCATTCTCTTAAAGTATCTCTTATAACATCCAGTGTAAGTAAAAAACAATCCTTGTAATTATTTATTTAGCAAGTGACCACACTAACATAGCAGGAGAATAAATGCCATTTTATACAGTTAGAAAACATATTTTGTTAATAGTAAAGGAAAGCTAAAAATGGGGGAGCTTGAATGGCTTATGGTCATATACAAACATCCAAAGTCCAAAATAAAATGTTTTTTCATTGTTTTGGGTGGCCCGCACTTTCCCCTATTCAAATTATAATTGAAAAAACATCACCATACCTTACAATGACAACAGGAAATATCGCTACTCCTAGGTAGGACATGGAGCTCCTCAAACTTTAAAAAATATTTGTCACAAAATTCTTACTAAATAAGTTGCACAAACTTGTTCTTTGCATCCTTTTGTAAAACTTGAATGAGGTCATGCCTGACTCGGTCTGCTACTTTACCCACTAAGACCTCATTGACACATGGATATCAGCTCCCATTCCTACAATAGGATAAATAATAAAAAACTGCAAATGAATTGACCAAATCTTTAAGAACTTTGCCACATTTACATAATATAATTTACATAAATAAAATTAGACCCTTTTGGGGTCGAATAGCTTCATTGATACCTCACCTGTGACGCAGACAGTGTCTGTAGCGTAACCTACTTCCAGGCAGAGAAGCTTGGAGGATTACTCAAGCCATATGCTGCGTCTGTCATCATGTATGCATGCGTCTCTGCCTGAGTCCAGTGCTCCACTTGTGACGTTGACTAAGCAGCAGCATCTCCTGTGACCCACAGAAAGCTCTCTAAGTCTCAACCTTCTACATTTTAGTCACATATACAGTTCTATATATTCTAATAAATACAAAATGCAGTTTTCACTTGATTTTATTTTGTATGGGAGAACTTTGGTATTTCTGCTTCACCTCGTCTGAAATTACCTTCTAAAAAGGCAAAATCTGCCATCAAGCACCTGTGGCATCAATGTGAAGGAATTTTGCCCCCCTCTTTGCAGCTTGTTGTTTCAATCATGAAATGGTTTACATATTGCCAAAGTATCTCAGTTGGATTACTTCTAAGTCTGGACTTTTACTAGACCACTTCAAAGTTGTCTGTTTTTTTCTATTAGTGATGTGCTTTGAATCTTCTCACTTTCCTCTTATTGTTTTGAAAGAGAGCCTGCATTATATTTCAAACTATTTCAGCAAGTCGTCCAGGTTTAAAGCACTACAGGAGCCCCAGATCATCATACTACCACCACTATGTTTAACTGAAAGCATAATGTTATTTTTCAGAATATCAGTCAAATTAAGAGTAGAATAATGTTGGGAGATTTTTATCAAGCCCAAAGTTGCCACACATTTCCAGGAAATATTGAAGCATGTCAATATGCTTCAACTCCTCCATGAAGTTTTACTGCTGCAGTAAAACTTCATGAAGGAGTGGATTTCATTTTCTAGTGAGACTTTACACCTTTCCACACATCCAAACACACCTGATCTAAACCTCATAGAGAATCTATAGGGGATTGTCAAAAGGAAAATGTGAAACCAGATCCAGTAAAGCTACAACTTGGACTTCTGGTAAACCTCAGCAATGCAACAAGCTAATGAGTTCCAAGTCACGCAACACTGATGCACATTATGCAAAAGGAGGCCCGATCAGCTATGTACTATATAGACATACATTTCTGTACTCGCATCATAACCTAACAATAAAGAAATCTAATTTATTTCAGAGGGACAATGCACATTAATAAACCTTTCTGTAAATGTGCCAGAATTAGCAAAAAGGCTCTTTTTCATCTGTCGTCCCTGACCAATTAGTAATTTGTTTTTCTAAAAACAAAGGTTATAAAAACAAGATAAAAATGACTTTAAATACAAAGAATTTTGTCAATAAATACAATGAGTACAAAAAGTAAATACTTATTTATGTACTTATTAATCTTATAAAAGAAAAAGTCCAACATTCCATCAAAATGTACAATGACATAACTTCATTTTCCCATAATAATCTACTTTTTTGAGATGCATCTTTATTGCTTCATAGAAATAGTTTATTTATCCACCCAACCCAGTTTTGTTCTACCCAAAGAGCCCCATGTTCCACCAAATACTGGGATCTGTTACTTATTTTTTTTATAAATCCACAAATTCTAATCATTTTATCCCTACACATTATGAAACTATTGTGTCCTGATTCCTCAGACCCCTCTGCTTTGATTGCACAATGAGATGAAGTTATGTAAGGTATTCATATGTCGACATCAACTGCAGCAACAGCAGCTTTGACAAATAAAATTGTAGTTGGGGTATTACAGCATTCAATGTCACAAAAGTGAACTATCGCTTTTGACTCAGAAATATACTTTTCTGCCAGTGGTTCGAGTTGTTGAGTCAGGAGGGCTGAGGAAAACGGATTAGCTGCCAGGGCAGATCTCGGCTTGCTGCTCTCACCGTCTCTCCCTGGAAAGATTCTTCTATTTTCCTGACATGAAGGATCTTTCAGGTCTGCTCCTGACCAAAGGTAGCAAAGACTAAAGAGTATGACCTGTAGTATGGTTATGAAGTAAACCAGGTAGACTTGCTGGTAGAGGTGGGGGGCACATGTGTTTGAAATTGAAAGACAAACATTTTGGTTTAGTGCCAGGAGTCAGAGAACGGATGGGTTTGCTCCTGCCAAACGGTGCTTGGGCAATGTGACGCACACGTTTAGAGACACCGATGCCAGTTTGCTGATGTGCCTTTTGTGTCTGTCAGTTAGGCTTGTCTCTCCGCCGTCTGCCGTAGCACTACAAGACGGATCAAACCCGGAAACTGGGTCAGCTGCAAATACGTTGAGCGGCAAGTGGCAGCGGCGGGAGGGGAGACGAAGGAAAACAGAGGCGCAAGCAGGGGGGGGACATCCTTTTGAATTTGAGAGGCGGTGGGGAAATGTAGGGCATGCATATTTAAGAAACCACTGCTGGAGAGAGGGGAGCGTAGTAGCTGGCAGTGAGTGAAATCACTCGAGCAGATCTCTTATCTCACCAGTCGAGAGGCTGTTTCCTTCAAGGGGGCTCTCGGGCTATTTATGATGTGTGTTTTAGTTTAGATGCAGACGATTATTTCTGTCCATACATCGTTTTTAATATTCTTTAGACAATTTGCTCCTGGTCTTTCAAGCATCAGGGTGTGGCAGCTTCAACTCGGATGAACTCAGCAGCATAACTGATGATGAATCATTTGGACAATTGTTTGGTATCACAGAACATGTCACCAAGGCTTTAGGGTTCTTTGTTTTAAAGAAGTGAGTCAAACCTCTGGAGAAACGAGATGCATTTGTGATGAGAAACTGATTTGGCTTTGTTTAAATTACAGAATTAGACCAAGAATTTGGAAGCTTCTAAGGTGGATCAACTTTATATGGAGACATAAACTACTTATTAGTTTTCTCACTTAGCTTTATGTGCCATGTAAGCAGGGATCTACGGTGTAACCAATGTTTTCATTTTTCTACTTCCTGACTGCTTCAGAGCAATTATTACTGTATAACTCTTAAATGAAACTAATTTCTACCTTCATGCAGACATGCTGAGAGGCGATTTTCTCTTTGAAATGTACGACATGCTTTTAGATGAATGAAGGGCACAATTTTTACATCAGCTTTAAATAATCCACTGCTGTATGTCAAAAATATGCTGAGGTTAATGTGTCAAATTAACCTCACGTTTGTTAATTTTTTTTAATTTTTTTTTTCATTTCAAAAATGAACTGTGGTAAATTGTTCCCATCTTCAGTAACTGGTGACACATGAGAACAGTGCAGGGTTTCACATAAAACCTAAAAACCCTTGATTTTTAGGTTAACAGTGTTTGCCAGATGTTGAGTTGGAGAAAAACGATTAAATATTATGGCTCATTATCTTTCCTGCATATTCTTCTTAAGATGTGCATTATTATGAGTCATACTTGTTTGTTTTCTGTTTATTATGTTAAAAACCACATGCTTATATGTGTTTCATTGGAATTTATGTGACCAAAATCAAGTTGTGCATAAACATGTGATGTGAAGAAAAATGATGCACAGTATTATTTTTTTTTCTTTGACAAAAAAGTGTGTGTCTCATTTGGAATCACCATCCTTTAATAATCCCTCAATAATCCCTTTAATAAATTGCAGTTGCCTTCAGGAGTCACTTAATTTGCAAGTGGGATCCATCTTTGTGTACCGTATTTTCCGCACTATAAGGCGCAGCTAAAAACCTTCAGTTCTCAAAAGCCGACAGTGCACCTTATAATCCGGTGCGCCTTATATATGGACCAATATTGAGCCACAACAGGTCCGGCAAGTACGGTAAGCAGCCGCTGACTTCATTTTCCCCCGTGGAAGAAGAAACGGGAAAGCAGATGCCGATGCAGCCAGCGGTGCAAGCTGGGTTTTGTGTAAAGACCCCAAAATGGCTCCTATTAAGAGACACGCTTACAACGCAGAGTTTAAGCTCAAGGCGATCAGTCACACAGTAGAACACGGGAATGGGCTCTTTGCACCTGCTGCGCTGACGTCACAACCGCATGCCCAAATGCCGCTCTCTTTTTTCGCTTTGAGTTACCATGACAGCTAGAAAAGACAAAGTCTTATTTCAGACGCAAATAAAACAATATTATGAACATTGTTGTCTTCCTAATATAATGGGCTTTTAAGTTTTCATGGATTTCCAAGCGGTCCTGAATTAAGAAGACGATGGCTTGTAAATATTCGTCGCTACCAGTTAAAGCTAACGCCGCACAGCAAAGTTTACAGCCTTCACTTCACAATGGATCAACTTCTTCAGCCTAAAGAAGAAGGTAAAGGAGCCTCCTGTGTTATTTCCATTGAATCACTTCTGTATTCAGCCTGAAAGAGTTTATGGGAACCAGAGACCAGAGCCAGGCAGCTGAGCTACTGATCCGCCTGTACAAACCGCTGTAAACACCGTCCTGCTTCACAAGAAGCATGCAAAACTAATAAAGTGAAATAACACGGAGACATTAATAAAGCGAAATAACACGGAGACATTAAGGAAAACGGCCATATTTTTCTAAAAGCAACAACTCTGAACCTGAACCGTCAGCTGAACTAGAACTCCGACACCAGAGCTGCTTTGCTGTTAAGCTATGGGCTTGTTGTTCCTCAGGCTTCAGAAGCAAAAAGCCTGAACCGTAAAATCCCCGTTACTTGGTCTCTGACACTAATGACAATAAACGCACGTAATATACTTGAACATAAGGTAAAAACATTGTCCGTTAGAATGGATGAAAAATGTTTAGACACTTAAATAGCACATTTTTACAAGAAAAATGTCTAGCATAAGCTAAAGCTAATGTTAGCCACAAAGTTTAAAGAAAGTAAAACTCACCTTCGTATCTGTGTATAACGAGGCGAACATCTTAAAACCTTTCTCCAGCTTATTGTCGGGGCTTCGGATCGATGTTCATCATTAAGCTGAGGTGCAAAGAGCCCATAGAGCAGCAGAGAGAGAATTTAACATGAACAATCAATGGTGCGGAAGTGGAGGAAACAACAGCTGTTCATTTTGGGAATGAACGGAGTTTTCAGAACGCTGGTTTGTAATCTATTAATAAAGTTTGACTGACCTATCTGACTATTTTGTCGACATTCCCTTTATCGCAGTTCCATCTAATGAATGCATAACGTAACCCCAGCCTCTACTGTAGCATCTATTCTATGCGCCTTATAATGCGGTGCGCCTTATATATGAAAAAAGTTTTAAAATAGGCTATTCATTGAAGGTGCGCCTTATAGTGCGGAAAATACGGTAATTTAATCTTAGTGTGCATACAGCTGTTGTGTGAAGGCCTCAAAGGTTTTTTAGACAGAGATGACTAAACAGGATAATGAAGACTTTGTTTGGTAATGGAAAAAGTATGCCCCACCTGCAAACCTATGAAGAAATGGTCGTCCACCAGACCTAAGAGGCCAGGCAAGGAGCGCATTAATCAGAGAAGCAGAGATGGGTATAAGGTAAATGTTGAAGAGCTATAGAGACCAACAACTCTATTGACAGGACAACTATTAGTTTTCTACACCTCGAATCTGGCCTTCATGGAGAACAGATACATTGTGGGAAAAAAAGCTGCTGAAAGTCATTTACTTCAGATGTTGTTCACATGAGAATCAAATCCTGCTTTCAAGTATTTGCACAAAATTCTGTGACAAAAACCCAATATTCCAATATCACCATGAATACAACAGCCCTATTGTGAAATAGGGGAGGCTCTTTGCTTCAACATGGACTGGGAAGATGGTCATAGGTGGTTGTCGAAAGACTTCAATCAGGGAAGCTGAATGCCTCACTTTTCATTTTTTTATGTAAAAAGAAACTATAAAATTGGTATAATTTTTATTCAACTTCAAGCAAAATCCTTAAGAAAAACCCTCCAGAAATGTGTGGTTTAAATGTGGTTAAATGATGCAAAAATTGAGAAATGCAACTTGCATGACACTGCAGAGTTGATCCTTTTGATGGGTTTTCAATGAATGAAAATATCAATGGTGAGCTCATTCTGGCTGCGGTCCATTTCAACCTCTTGGCCTGTCCATAATAAATCAGCACTGATGTCTATCAACATTCATATAGATGTGACTTTAATGAGGCTGCTGATTTTAGTGGCTAGGAGCATCAGTTACTGTTGTGGAAACAGAGTGTGTGTTAACAAGCTATCCACTCTCTCTGCCTGCTCCACAAAGTTATCAGAAGTGTTGCCAGAGCTCAGTCCAATAAGCCAGTTTGTACCCACGATGCCTGTCCCGTCCAAACCTGAGCAGCTGTTAAGAGACGTATCTTCTCGCCTCGGTATGCGCAGAAGTGGAACACGCCGGCCGTCGAGCTGTTCCCTGATGCCCCTATGATTCATGCCTGTTCTGTTCCCTTTCCCAGAATGCAGCTCTGCATGCCTCACTGTGCCTAGGCTCTCACCAACATCAGTATCACTCATCGATCAACCAGAGTGACATCTTGCGTTCTGCGTTGGGTGTTGATCACCCAAGCTGTAATAGGTTGCCATCCAAGTGCAACAGCGGCAACACAAAGCCGCTTCTCGTTCTTGCAGAGTTCAGACAT